>NC_056741.1:1700074334-1700344014 GCF_019279795.1 Protopterus annectens | reverse complement strand
AAGTAAAACCCTTAAACTACAACAGTAAAACCCATTTAGAAAAATATACAGTACACAAAGTTCTATAATTAAAGAAATAAAGAACAAAATAAGGAAAAAACAGGATACTTAATGTTATATATTATAGTTCAGAGTTTGCTCAGTGACCTTCCTTCGATTAGCTCACTGTGAAATGGCAGAAACACTCAGAACTTAACTTCTTAGGTAACAAAAAGTTGAAACCTGAGACAAATTTAAAAAAAAAGCTCAAAAGAACCAATGACGTGCTTAGTCTAAGCTGTAGTCCAGGTGACCTCAGTCAGCCAATGACCTTACACAATTCTCTCTCACTGAAATGCCTGATGGCTTTGGCTAAACCAAGATGTCCCTGAATATGTGCTCAGACACACAGCCTCCACAAACACTAGGCCCAAATACCAGCCTGAATATGAAAATACTACAAATATCCCCTCTACTTAGAACCAAACTGCAGAAATGTTTCTCACAGCAGAAAAGCAGCAGTGAGCCTTTAAATTAAAGTCTTAAACAGCTAAAGGATCCTCTAGAAAAAGAGTGTTATATGCAGCAAGTTATCAGAAACAAACAACCCAACAGATGCTTAATAAAAGTGGACAATTTCCAGTTAATACCTCACACACAGTGATACTAGCTAGAAAAATATACAGTACACAAACTGCTATAATTAACAAAGAAATAAAGAACAAAATAAGCAAAATACAGGATACTTAATGTTATATATTATAGTTCTGAGTTTGCTCAGTGTCCTTCCTTCGATTAGCTCAGTATGAAATGGCAGAAACACTCACAACTTAACTTCTTAGGTAACAGAAAGTTGAAACCTGAGACAACTTTTAAGAAAAAAGCTCAAAAGAACCAATGAGGTGCTTAGTCTAAGCTGTAGTCCATGTGACCTCAGTCAGCCATTAACCTTAAACAATTCTTTCTCACTGAAATGCCTGATGGCTTTGGCTAAACCAAGATGTCTCTGAATATGTACTCAGACACACAGTCTCCACAAACACTTGGCCCAAATATAAGCCTGAATATGGAAATGCTACAAATATCCCCACTACTTAGAAACAAACTGCAGAAATGTTTCTTGTAGCAGAAAAGCAGCAGTGAGCCTTTAAATGAAAGTTTTAAATAGCTAAAGGAGCCTCTAGAAAAACAGTTTTAACTGCAACAAGTTATCAGAGACAAACAACCCAACAGATACTTAATAAAATTGGACAATTTCCAGTTAATACCTCACACACAGTGAAACTTGCTAGAAAAATATACAGTACACAAAGTGCTATAATTAACAAATAAATAAAGAACAAAGTAAGCAAAAACCAGGATACGTAATGTTATATATTATAGTTCCTAGTTTGCTCAGTGTCCTTCCTTCGATTAGCTCACTTTGAAATGGCAGAAACACTCACAACTTAACTTCTTAGGTAACAGAAAGTTGAAACCTGAGACAAATTTTAAGAAAAAAGCTCCAAAGCACTAATGAGGTGCTTAGTCTAAGCTGTAGTCCAGGTGACCTCAGTCAGCCAATGACCTTAAACAATGTTCTCTCACTGAAATGCCTGATGGCTTTGGCTAAACCAAGATGTCCCTGAATATGTGTTCAGACACACAGCCTCCACAAACACTAGGCTCAGATACAAGCCTGAATATGGAAATGCTACAAATATCCCCACTACTTAGAAACAAACTGCAGAAATGTTTCTCACAGCAGAAAAGCAGCAGTGAGCCTTTAAATGAAAGTTTTAAACCGCTAAAGTAGCCTCTAGAAAAAAGACTTTTAACTGCAACAAGTTATCAGAAACAAACAACCCAACAGATGCTTAATAAAAGTGGACAATTTCCAGTTAATACCTCACACACAGTGAAACTAGCTAGAAAAATATACAGTATATAAAGTGCTATAATTAACAAAGAAATAAACAACAAAATAAGCAAAAAAACAGGATATGTAGTGTTATATATTATAGTTCAGAGTTTGCTCAGTGACCTTCCTTCAATTAGCTCACTGTGAAATGGCAGAAACACTCACTACTTAACTTCTTCGGTAACAGAAAGTTGAAACCTGAGACAATTTTTTTTAAAAAAAAGCTCAAAAAACCAATGAGGTGCTTATTCTAAGCTGTAGTCCAGGTGACCTCAGTCAGCCAATGACCTTAAACAATTCTCACTCACTGAAATGCCTGATGGCTTTGGCTAAACCAACATGTCCCTGAATATGTGCTCAGACACACAGCCTCCACAAGCACTTGGCCCAAATACAAGCCTGAATATGGAAATGCTACAAATATCCCCACTACTTAGAAACAAACTGCAGAAATGTTTCTCGCAGCAGAAAAGCAGCAGTGAGCCTTTAAATGAACGTTTTAAATAGCTAATGGAGCCTCTAGAAAAAGAGTTTTAACTGCAACAAGTTATCAGAAACAAACAACCCAACAGATGCTTAATAAAAGTGGACAATTTCCAGTTAATACCTCACACACAGTGAAACTAGCTAGAAAAATATACAGTACACAAAGTGCTATAATTAACAAAGAAATAAAGAACAAAATAAGCAAAAAACAGGATACTTAATGTTATATATTATAGTTCCGAGTTTGCTCGGTGTCCTTCCTTCAATTAGCTCAGTGTGAAATGGCAGAAACACTCACAGCTTAACTTCTTAGGTAACAAAAAGTTGAAACCTGAGACAACTTTTAAGATAAAAGCTCAAAAAAAACAATGAGGTGCTTAGTCTAAGCTGTAGTCCAGGTGACCTCAGTCAGCCAATGACCTTAAACAATTCTCTCTCACTGAAATGTCTGATGGCTTTGGCTAAACCAAGATGACCCTGAATATGTGCTCAGACACGCAGCCTCCACAAACACTAGGCCCAAATACAAGCCAGAATATGGAAATGCTACAAATATCCCCACTACTTAGAAACAAACTGCAGAAATGTTTCTTGCAGCAGAAAGCAGCAGTGAGCCTTTAAATGAAAGTTTTAAACAGCTAAAGGAGCCACTAGAAAATGAGTTTTAACTGCAACAAGTTATCAGAAACAAAACAACCCAACAGATGCTTAATAAAAGTTGACAATTTCCAGTTAATACCTCACACACAGTGAAACTAGCTAGAAAAATATACAGTACACAAAGTGCTATAATTAACAAAGAAATAAAGAACAAAAATAAGCAAAAAATAGGACACTTGATGTTATATATTATAGTTCCAAGTTTGCTCAGTGTCCTTCCTTCGATTAGCTCAGTGTGAAATGGCAGAGACACTCACAACTTAACTTCTTAGGTAACAGAAAGTTAAAACCTGAGGCAACTTTTAAGAAAAAAGCTCAAAAAAACCAATGAGGTGCTTAGTCTAAGCTGTAGTCCAGGTGACCTCAGTCAGCCAATGACCTTAAACAATTCTCTCTCACTGAAATGCCTGATGGCTTTGGCTAAACCAAGATGTCCCTCAATATGTGCTCAGGCACACAGCCTCCGCAAACACTAGGCCCAAATACCAGCCCGAATATGAAAATGCTACAAATATCCCCACTACTTAGAACCAAACTGCAGAAATGTTTCTCACAGCAGAAAAGCAGCAGTGAGCCTTTAAATTAAAGTCTTAAACAGCTAAAGGAGCCTCTAGAAAAAGAGTTTTAACTGCAACAAGTTATCAGAAACAAACAACCCAAGAGATATTTAATACAAGTGGACAATTCCCAGTTAATACCTCAAACACAGTGAAACTAGCTTGAAAAATATACAGTACACAAAGTGCTATAATTAACAAAGAAATAAAGAACAAAATAAGCAAAAACAGGATACTTAATGTTGTATATTATAGTTCCGAGTTTGCTCAGTGTCCTTCCTTCAATTAACTCAGTGTGAAATGGCAGAAACCCTCACAACTTAACTTCTTAGGTAACAGAAAGTTGAAACCTGAGACAACTTTTAAGAAAAAAGCTCAAAGAACCAATGAGGTGCTTAGTCTAAGCTGTAGTCCAGGCGACCTCAGTCAGCCAGTGACCTTAAACAATTCTCTCTCACTGAAATGCCTGATGGCTTTGGCTAAACCAAGATGTCCCTGAATATGTGCTCAGACACACAGCCTCCCCAAACACTAGGCCCAAATACAAGCCTAAATATGGAAATGCTACAAATGTCCCCACTACTTAGAAACAAACTGCATAAATGTTTCTCACTGCAGAAAAGCAGCAGTGAGCCTTTAAATGAAAGGTTTAAACAGCTAAAGGAGCCTCAAGAAAAAGAGTTTTAACTGCAACAAGTTATCAGAAACAAACATCACAATAGATGCTTAATAAAAGTGGACAATTTTCAGTTAATACCTCACACACAGTGAAACTAGCTAGAAAAATTTACAGCACACAAAGTGCTATAATTAGCAAAGAAATAAAGAACAAAATAAGCAAAAAACAGGATACTTAATTTTATATATTATAGTTCCATGTTTGCTCAGTGTCCTTCCTTCGATTAGCTCAGTGTGAAATGGCAGAAACACTCACAACTTAACTTCTTAGGTAACAGAAAGTTGAAACCTGAGACAACTTTTAAGAAAAAAGCTCAAAAGAACAAATGAGGTGTTTAGTCTCAGCTGTAGTCCAGGTGACCTCAGTCAGCCAATGACCTTAAACAATTCTCTCTCACTAAAATGCCTGATGGCTTTGGCTAAACCAAGATGTCCCTGAATATGTGCTCAGTGTGTCTGTCACTATGCTTTGCTTTGACAGAATGCACAAGGCCTGTAGAATCAGTGAATGCTGTATAGCCAGCTCTCAGGCCATTGTTGCCAACCGGTAAGAGGGTATGACTTTGTAGTCCCTTGATTTCTCAGGTACTACATCATAGTCATGTTTTGTGTGTGACCACTAGAAAAGTACTTGGTGTCCATAAGTGATGAAGAAATTTTAAGGCATGAATCATGTCTAAACAATCCTTTCTTGGTTTGTGACTTACTGTTTAGTATATTGGTAAGAGAAGTTTTTTTTTTATTTTGTATTATATTTGTTAGCACTGTTTTTCACTGCTTGTAGGTAGGAAGGGACTGCTTGTTAACAAGATTTACTTTGATTCATATTTTCTTGTTTTACCTTTAATTTCCCTGTTGGTTGTTAGAAAGGGGTAGGTTTTAGAGAGGCAAGCTCCACCCACCCCAAGGGGCCTAGACAGCTATAAATTTACACAGCCTGCAGAGAGGAATATCCTGAGCATATCTGAACAATCCCATCTTGGTTTGTGATTTATTTATCGTTTTTGTCAAAAAGAAGCGCTACTGCGAGCGATAGTGAACAGAAACTACTGTGAGTGACTTAAAGGAATTACAACTTTTGTCTGGCTTGTAGAACTTGTATGGTCCGAACAACTTACTGTAGTTTATTTAGTTGTATATTGCTGGTGTGACTTTTTGTCATAGAAGTTTATTTAAGTTCTCTTTGAATTCTGTGGTTACTGATTTTGACTATTCTTTTCTTTTACAATATTTTATTTGTTTGAAGCTGAATATGGATTCCTTAAATGAGAGTGCAATTTATGATTTGCTAATGCACAAATATGTTGTACAGTGTAATAAATGCTATGCATATTTAAAGGTAACAGCTGATACACTGGTGATCTGAGTTCTTCTTGTCAAAAGTTGGATGATTTGCTTACCATTGTTAGAAGTAAATCTAGATTTAATGATGATGATTGCACTTGTGCATGCACCTGTGCATGGCTTTGGAGAACCGTTATTTCATATATTAATGACTGGATTGATGAACTAAATAATGTTAGGCATAGAACAAATAGAACACATTTAGGAAATGAGGCATCTATTTTCTGCAAAGTCATTCAACCCCTATGAAACAAGAAGATGCCGCTGACAACTCTGGAATTCTGGATGCAAGTATTCAGCAACAAATAACAAGGAAGAAAAAGAAATTGACTGATGACTGTAAAGGAATGAAAATATGTAGTAAAAAGGACACTGCTTTGTTATGTAACACACAGATTACAGGAAATTATATTTGTCTATCAGAAAATCTTAAGTCTACAGAAAAAGACATCATCTTTGCAATAAAGGAGGTAGAAAAATGTGGCAAAGGGCAGGTGAAAAGGAAAAAATAAAAACTGGCAGGATTGAAGAACATTACTGTGTAAAAAAAGAAGAGAAAGACAGTTGTTGACTACATGGCTCAAGCTCTGGATTTACAGTGCCAGCTGGATGAAAATTTAATACATAAGACTAATAGTGATGAAGATCTATCCTTCATAACAACTGATAGAGCAGATATTACTGTATTAGAAGCTGAAGATTCTTCAGAGCTGGCCAGCAAATATATTGTTGTACTTGGAAAGTCAATTATTAGAGGAACTAATACGTATATTTGCAGAGATGATAATGAACATCAAGTAGTGTTATGCTTTCCAGGAGTGAAAATAGAAGATGTGAGACAAGCCTTGGAATGCCTTAATGTAAGGAAGTATGGATCTGTTTTTATTCATGTTGGTACAAATGATGTTACCCACAAGGATTCTCTGACTGTTAGTAGGGAATTGACAGGCCTCTTAGATAGTATTGCTTGTACTGGCATTAGGACATATTTTCACAAATCACTTATAGAAAGGATAGTCAGGTCATTGAGAATGAAAAGATTTTTGGGGTAAATACCTACATGGAAAAAATGTCCTGTTTTTAAAAATATAAATGTGTGGAGCATCCAAACGTTGTTTTGGGCACATGTGTTCAGACAGGATGGCGTGCATTTGTCTAGATCAGGGAAGAGAAATTTTGCAGCAGATATTTTGCAATATTTGACAAACACTAGGCAGGATTTTTTCCATGTTGAAATTTTAACTGCCCACAGATAGCAACATTTGATGCATCTCTTCTTCTTTTTCTTCTTTCGGCTTTGCCCAGTTAGGGGTCGCCACAGCAGATCACCTGTCCACTCATGATTGGCAGTGGAGTTTTTTATGATGTCGAGTTGCCATTCCAGTGCCCAACCTTCCACAGAAGTCACACACACACACACACACACACACACACACACACACACACACACACACACACACACACATACACACACACAATCACACCTAGGGCCAATTTAGAGTGTCCAATCCACCTACAGCATGCCTTTGGGATGTGGGAGGAAACCGGAGCACCAGGAGGAAACCCACGCGATCACAGGGAGGACATGCAGACTCCGCACAGAAGGCACCCCAGCGAAGGATTGAACCAGGGAACCTCTTGCTTTGAGGCGAATTTGATGCATCTCTGATGGTTGCTAATGCTAGGAACATTAATAATAAAGTTTTTTTATTGGAAAATTTGCTACATTCCAACAAGATTGATGTTGTTATTGTTTGTGAAACATGGTTAAACAACAATGACTAGAAACCAGTTCTGTCAGGGTATAAATGTTTTTACTGTAACAGACATTCTAATAAAAAATTAGGTGGAGGTGTTATGATACGGATTAAAGATAGCTATGACACCTGTGATTATTACATGTTCAGTGATAACACTAACACTATAAACGGTGTAACTGTGACAATAAAGACAGCCCTGGAACATATAACAATCGTTGGAGTGTACAGACCACCAAAGTCAAGTGCAGATGACGTGGATGAATTCATACATTTCTTGCATAAAACACAGGAGGGAAGAATAATATTAGCTGGGGACTTAAATTTGCCATAAAGAGACTGGAATAATATTGATTCTACAACATTAATAAGGAAATTATTCACAGGATATATTCAGGAACAACAGTTGCTTCAGATTGCAAAAGAAACCTACCAGGGGACAGAACATAGACATTGTTTGTGTTCCCAAAGAAATTACTACAACTTCAAGTCAAGTTTTACCACCATTGATGTGCAGTGACTATGGAGTTATAAAGGTTAATTTGTTGCTAGATAATTCTGCCAAACTGAAATCTAAGCCAATGCATAGAAGGTTAATTAC
Organism: Protopterus annectens; assembly: GCF_019279795.1. NCBI lineage: Eukaryota > Metazoa > Chordata > Ceratodontiformes > Protopteridae > Protopterus > Protopterus annectens. The sequence continues at coordinate 1,700,336,052 of NC_056741.1, read as the reverse complement.
GGATTATATGGAAGCAAAAGGGTCACTATGAAAAACTAACTGGAGTGAGGTGTTCAGTGGAACACTTTTTTGAGTGCAAAAATTCAAAAAAATGTTTAACATCAGGATCTAGGCATACAACATCAGGCGGATATATTTCCATAAGAACAAGATATCTGATTAAGGTGAGAGACAAAAATTTAACAAATGGAAGAGAGGTCGAACTACAATTTTGAAAACTGAAATAAACAAGCTGGACAAACAGATTAAACACAGTGTAAGACAAGATCAAGAAAATTTTGAAGAAAATTTATATAAAGATACTGAGCATAATAGGAAACCTTTTTATAGATACATAAGATGTGGGAGGAGTACAAATTGATAAATTGTGCACACATTCTAAAATTTATTCTCAGACACAACAGATTATAGATATAGTTACAAAATCATATGCAAAACAGTTTGGCTCCACAAAAGGGGTGGTGAGTTGTCCTAGTGAAATCTAGTTAACCCCGGATACTGGAATCAAATTAGACTATATTGAAAAAAGAACTGCGCAAACTGGATTGAAACAAAGTGTAGGGAGGAGACGGAATTAGTAACAATGACCTGAGAACACTTCGGTAAGAACTTGCAGAACCATCATATCTGTTATTCACTAGGTTATATAAATATGGGGAGATTCCTCACATGCACTTACTATACCTGTTTTTAAGGGAAAGGGGAGTAGGACAAACCCAGAATCCTATAGACCCTTAATTCTAAGCAGCAACACACTGAAACAAGTTGTAGAAAAGCAACAACCACAAAGTCCACCAAAAGGTTTAATAAAAAAGCTTCAAATCTCTGACGTCTCGGCCAAAGCCTTCAAGGAGTATAATACACAAAAAAGCTGTAACAATATATATATGCACAGATGCAAATACTAATTAACCATTTAAACATTAACAATCAATTAAGCAGTGCCTTCCAATTAAAATCTTCATTCAGCCCATATGGAGACATTGTTTTAAATTTTAAAATATACATAGCTTCTTTTTTTAGTAAAACTGTCTTGATATCCACTTTATAATTTGTAGATAAACAAACTTGTTCTAGAACAGTACCTCTAAGACAATTACTCATACCCCCATGAAAATGTGCAAAATGCAGAGCTATTGGGCTTTCCTCATTACAATTATTTATATCTCTAATATGTTCTAAAAGCCTCATCTTAAACGCCCTTTTTGTCTCCCCAATATAAAACTTTTTGCATGGACATTGTAGACAATAAATAACACCTACTGTGTTACAGTGAAAAGAATTTTTAGTACTGAATTTTATACCATTAATAAAATCAAAAAATGGCACAATGAATTTGCAGGCTTTACATTTTCCACAGGAAAATGTACCAACCTTATCAGGTTCTTTGTACAAAACAGGTGGGGGTAGGTTAAATTTACTTCTAACCAAAAAATCCTTAATATTTTTACCCCTACGGTATGAAAATTTTAAATTTAACTTTAACCAATGTTGTACACTATTTAGAGAACATAGATGGTTCCAAAATTGGATAACAATTTCTATAAATTTACTAGTAAAACAGCCAAAGGTGGTTACAAAATATATAGTCTCCTTTTTATCATGTATTCTACTATACAAGTTAACATCAGACCCATGTGGGACAGAAAATATAGGACCCATTTGTTTTTTACTACCAAACAATCTATTAAAACTATTATTTAGAATTTCATTACTATAACCCCTGGCTGTAAAAGATTGCACCATAGATTTTAATTCTTTATAAAAAACTTCAGACTTGTTACACAGTCTATGTATTCTTAACATTTCACCATATGGAAGAGCATTTAATGTATGCAGAGGGTGACCACTTGTGCCATGTACATATTGAAACCCCCCTTCAAATTTTCTATTAATAGAAGTAACCAAATTCATACCATCAGAAATATCCAAAACTACATCTGAAAAAGGAACAATAGTCCCAATTTTCAAATCGCCAAATTGTAACATCCATCTGTTGTTATTAAGATCAATAAAAAAATCCATAATGGCAGACTCACTACCATCAACCAAAAATATCAAATCATCCACATATCTATAATAGTGAATTACATGTGTACAAAAAAAATTATGTTTATAAATGACTTCTAGCTCAAATAGCCCCATAACAAGATTGGCATACATGGGGGCAAAAGCAGCCCCCATAGCCGTACCTTGTAACTGCTGATAAATAATATTATTGAATTCAAAAAAATTATGTGTTAATGAAAAGTAAATCAATTCCACTATGTATTCCGTAGCTGGGGAATCCCCTAAAAAGAACCTAATAGCTTCTATACCAAATTGATGTTTAATATTTGTGTATAGGCTCCTAACATCAATGGTAACCCACAGCATATTCTGTTTAAACTGTACATTCTTAATTTTTTCCAAAAAATCAAAAACATCTGTAATGTATGAAGGTAACTTGGTTACGTGGGGCAAAAGAAAATAATGTAAAAAAATACCTAAATTGTGTAAAAAATAATGACAACCTGAGACTATAGGTCTGCCTGGAGGACTTAACAAATTCTTATGTATTTTTGGCAGACAATAAAATAGAGCCATTGTACAACCATCTACTTTGAATTTGTTCTTAGCCTCAGTCTGAGAAAAATAACCTAATCTAACACCTTTGTTAATAAGATTCAAATATTCATCAATGGAAGTTACATATGTATTAAAGTCTACTATTTTATATGTGCTAGACCCTTAATTCTACTTTCATGTTGTAGAAAAATAATGGCGAAGGTAATATTAGATAAGTTATTGTCAGAAGTGGATTGGTTGGGACTTGAAGCCATATATCAGCATGCATATGTTGAAAACAGATCTATTACCCCCTGCAACATAATGTTCTATAACAATATAATAACAGCTATGAATGAACAATTGTGCTGTGATGTAATTTATATAGATTTAACTTCAGCATTTGTCATGCACGTAACACTGGTTAATAAATTAGTACTTGATGTACTCTTGATAAGATGGATAGCTGCATGGCTTACAAATAGAACATGGCAAGTATCATACAGCAACTGGACAGGCAAAATCCTTGGTTGCAGTCAGGGTGTCCCATAGGGCTCTGTCCTAGGCCCTTACTTGTTTAGATTGGATCTTTCAGACCTAACTTTTTCATCTGAGGTGTTCTACAGTCTATATGCAGATGACCTGAAACTAAAATAAATTGACCGTTTGGGGACAGGAGAATAATATACTGATAAATACATCAAAAACTAAGCATATGAGATTTGGTAGACATAAATTGAAAGGTGAATATTTAATACAGCATACAGTGATTAATGTAGACTCATTTAAGAACCTGGGTATATGGGTAGATTCAGCTATGAGTTTTTCTAATCATATCAGTCAATTGGTTAATGCCAGTTATAGATCTATAGGTTGTATAAAAAGATTTATAAAGTCTAGGAAATCAAACATAATGATGTCATTGTTTGTTAGTTACATTAGACCCAAACTTGAGTATGGAATAACAATATGGAAACCCTATAAGAAAACAAGCATGCATAAACTCGAAGAGTACAACGGAAATATACCAAGGGTATCCATGGATGTGAAAATTTAAGTTATTATGAAAGACTAAAATATCTGAACTTGTACAGTGTCTCTTACAGCTATCTAAGAGGAGATCTTATTCAGGTATATAGGGCATTTAGTGACAATTACCTCTGGGGACATCCACGGTGGTGCAGCGGTAGCGTTGTTGCCTCACAGCAAGAGGTTTTCCCATTTGATTCTCGGCTGGAGTGCGGGGAGTGCCTTCTGTGTGGAGTCTGCATGTCCTCCCTGTGATTGGGTGGGCTTTGAAGACATGTGTAAATGGTGCCTTCGTTAAAGGTTGAACATCGAACTGGCACCTCGGCATTCGTGAAAATCTACTGCCAATCATTAGCAGACCAGAGTTAAGCTGTGGCGACCCCTAACCTAAAGCCGAAAGACAAACAACAACAAGTGACAACTACCTCTGGGAATGTTTAGGGTTAACAAAAAGTACTAGGGAATCATCAGACAACCTATGTAGAAGATTCTATAGGAATGAGAAGTGTACTAATTGGTTCACTGATTTTTTTTTTTTAGTGTCCAGAGTAGCTGATGCATGGAACAGACTACCAATTACATTAAAGCAAGTACTAGTTTAGATATTTTAAGAACAGCCTGGGCACCTATTATGAAAACATGTATTTTGGTATATTGGCAAGCTAGAAGGGCATTAATGCCCATGCCTGAAACTAAAATAAATTGACCGTTTGGGGACAGGAGAATAATATACTGATAAATACATCAAAAACTAAGCATATGAGATTTGGTAGACATAAATTGAAAGGTGAATATTTAATACAGCATACAGTGATTAATGTAGACTCATTTAAGAACCTGGGTATATGGGTAGATTCAGCTATGAGTTTTTCTAATCATATCAGTCAATTGGTTAATGCCAGTTATAGATCTATAGGTTGTATAAAAAGATTTATAAAGTCTAGGAAATCAAACATAATGATGTCATTGTTTGTTAGTTACATTAGACCCAAACTTGAGTATGGAATAACAATATGGAAACCCTATAAGAAAACAAGCATGCATAAACTCGAAGAGTACAACGGAAATATACCAAGGGTATCCATGGATGTGAAAATTTAAGTTATTATGAAAGACTAAAATATCTGAACTTGTACAGTGTCTCTTACAGCTATCTAAGAGGAGATCTTATTCAGGTATATAGGGCATTTAGTGACAATTACCTCTGGGGACATCCACGGTGGTGCAGCGGTAGCGTTGTTGCCTCACAGCAAGAGGTTTTCCCATTTGATTCTCGGCTGGAGTGCGGGGAGTGCCTTCTGTGTGGAGTCTGCATGTCCTCCCTGTGATTGGGTGGGCTTTCGAAAGACATGTGTAAATGGGCGTGCCTTCGTTAAAGGTTGAACATCGAACTGGCACCTCGGCATTCGTGAAAATCTACTGCCAATCATTAGCAGACCAGAGTTAAGCTGTGGCGACCCCTAACCTAAAGCCGAAAGACAAACAACAACAAGTGACAACTACCTCTGGGAATGTTTAGGGTTAACAAAAAGTACTAGGGAATCATCAGACAACCTATGTAGAAGATTCTATAGGAATGAGAAGTGTACTAATTGGTTCACTGATTTTTTTTTTTTAGTGTCCAGAGTAGCTGATGCATGGAACAGACTACCAATTACATTAAAGCAAGTACTAGTTTAGATATTTTAAGAACAGCCTGGGCACCTATTATGAAAACATGTATTTTGGTATATTGGCAAGCTAGAAGGGCATTAATGCCCATGCTTGAAATATTTGTATGTTTGTATGAATCACTACCAACCTCTCTTTTACACTGATGTACTTTGGTGTGTCCTGAAGACCCCACTCTCCTTGCACATGGACTTCCACGGACACTGCTCTCCATGCAAAATCTGAATATTCCATCTGAACAGATTGGGCTAGGGGTCTGAAAACAGAGAAAGGGAGCCCTGGATTCAGAGGCAGTTGTTCCCTCCAGCACTGCAGTTCTTATTTCACAAATCCCAGGGATGAAGGTGCTCGGCCCAACAATTCTTCAATCATCATTCAGTTTTTCTCATGTGTAGTCTGGCTAGTGGTACCATGAAGATCATTGATGACATGAGGCCTAGAATTTTGAAGAACTTTCTTATTGGAGCCACATCTACAAGAGAGAAATCCAATAAAATGCCCTGATATGTCAGAACTTTGTCTTCTGGCAGGAAGGCTATCCTTTTTACTGTGTCTATCCAACACCCCAAGAAAACAATTTGTTGAGATTGTGTGAGGAAGGACTTTTAAAAGTTTGATTTGAAGCCCAGCTGGAAAAGAAGAGATGCAACTTTCTTTAAGGACTCCAAGCACCTGGATACAGAATCTGCACATATCAGCTAGTCATCTAAATAAGGAAAAATGCTGATGCCCAGAGTTCTGCAATGGTCAACCACTGAGGCTAGACACTGTAAACAATTGAAGTGCAGTACAGAGCCCAAGGGTAAAACAAAAAACTGATAATGTAAACCAGACACTGCAAATCCCAAACATTTCCTGAAATTATGAGCAATAGGAATATGATGAAAAAAGTCCTTAAGATGTAGGACCGCCATGAAACAGTGGTCTGGAAGCAATGCTGAGACTAAATTTAAGGTGAGCATTTTAAATTTCAGAACTTTTACAAATGCGTTTAGAAAGGAAAACTCTAGGACAGGTCTCCAGCAATGCTCCATTTTCAGTATCAAAAATATTCTGGAGTAAAATCCTTTGTCTTTGTGTATCGCAGGCACTGATTCTATGACCTTTGTTTCTACCATGTTATGGTACATTGGAGGAAACAGCTCTGCCTAGTCCGGTGGTTGTGGAGGAATCCCCTGAAAAGGGGTAGATTTTTTATCTACTGCCAAATGTATCTTCTCTGGATTATTCTCAGAAACCATTTGTCTGTGACTAGTTGCAGTCAGGCTGCAGGGTTGAGAGAGAGCTTGGGGAAAAGAGGAAGAGAAGGAAGGGCAAGAGGGGGATGGGAGGATCTCTGACTCTGCAGAGTCATTCCATAAGCGGGTGATCCCTTTCAGAAAGAAACCCTTATTGTTTGGATTTGTAGAATTATTCTCCTGCCATTTCTTTTTAGATACATGACTTTTGTTTGACTGGGATTTTTGTTTGTTTATTTTGCCCCTTGAAGGAGATGGAGGTAGGTTCAAATTGTTTTATCATGGTGTGGATGGGAGGAGAAATGGCGTAGGAGTTATTCTGAAGGAACAGTATGCTGAGAGTGTTTTGGAGGTGAAAAGAGTGTCAGATAGAGTGATGTTTATGAAGCTGTAAATTGATGGTGTAATAATGAATGTTGTTAGTGCATATGCTCCACAAGCTGGGTATGCGATGGATGAGAAAGAAAAAATTTTGGAGTGAATTGGATGAAGTGGTGATGACTGTACCCAAGGGTGAGAGAGTGGTGATTGGAGCAGATTTCAATAGGCATGCTGGTGAAGGGAACAGAGGGGATGAGGAAGTGATGGGTAGGTATGGTCTTAAACAAAGGAATGCAGAAGGTCAGATGGTAGTGGATTTTGCGAAAAGGATGGACATGGCTGTGGTGAATACGTATTTTAACAAGAGGGAGGAGCATAGGGTGACATACAAGAGTGGAGGAAGATGCACACAGGTGGATTATATCTTATGTAGGAGGGCCAGTTTGAAGGAGATTGCAGACTGTAAAGTGGTGACCGGAGAAAGTGTCGTTAGGCAGCATAGGATAGTGGTTTGTGGGATGACGTTGGTTATCAAGAAGAGGAGGAGGAGTGTGAGCGTAGCACCAAGGATCAAGTGGTAGAATTTGAAAAAGGGTAATTGTGAGGTGGAGTTCAGGGATGAGTTAAGGCAGGCACTGGGTGGCAGTGAAGAGTTATCAAATAGCTGGGTAACTACAGCAGAGCTAGTAAGGGAGACTGCTAGAAAGGTGCTTGGTATCACATCTGGACAGAGGAAGGATGACAAGGAGACATAGTGGTGGAATGAGGAAGTACAGGAGAGTATACAGAGAAAGAGGTTGGCAAAGAAAAAGTGGGGATTGTCAGAGAGATGAAGAAAGTAGACAGGAGTATAAGGAGATGAGGTGCATGGCAAAGACAGAGGTGGTGAAGGCTAAGGATAAGGCATATGAAGATCTGTCTGAAAGGCTGGACACTAAGGAGGGAGAAAAGGACCTGTACCAATTGGCTAGACAGAGGGACCGAGCTAGGAAAGATGTGCAGCAGGTAAAGGTGATAAAGGATAATGAGGGAAACATACTCACAAGCGAGGAGTGTGTGTTGAGAAGATGGAAAGAGTACTTTGAGGGGTTGATGAATGAAGAGAGTGAGATGAAGAGAAGGTTGGATGATGTACGGATAGTGAATCATGAAGTACAATGGATTAGCAAGGAGGAAGTAAGGATAGCTATGAAGAGAATGAAGAATGGAAAGGCTGTTGGCCCAGATGACATACCTGTGGAAGCATGGAGGTGTTTAGGTGAAATGGCAGTGGAGTTTTTAACCAGATTGTTTAATGAAATCTTGGAAAGTGAGAGGATGCCTGAGGAATGGAGAAAAAGTGTCTTGGTACCGATTGTTAAGAATAAGGGTGATGTGCAGAGCTGTAGTAACTACAGAGGGATAAAATTGATCAGTCACAGCATGAAGTTATGGGAAAGAGTAGTGGAAGCAAGGTTAAGAAGGGACGTGATGATTAGTGATCAGCAGTATGGTTTCATGCCAGGAAAGAGCACTACAGATGCGATCTTTGCTCTGAGAATGTTGATGGAGAAGTACAGAGAATGTCGGAAGGAGTTGCATTGTGTTTTTGTAGACTTGGAGAAAGCATATGACAGGGTGCCTAGAGAGGAGTTGTGGTATTGTATGATGAAGTCAGGAGTGTCAGAAAAGTATGTAAGAGTGGTACAGGATATGTACGAGGGTAGTGTGACAGCAGTGAGGTCTGCGGTGGGAGTGACGGATGCGTTTAAGGTGGAGGTGGCATTACATCAAGGATCAGCTCTGAGCTCTTTCTTATTTGCAATGGTGATGGCCAGGTTAACAGACAAGATCAGACAGGAGTCCCCGTGGACTATGATGTTTGCAGATGACATTGTGATCTGTAGTGAGAGTAGGGAACAGGTGGAGGAGACCCTGGAGAGATGGAGATATGCTCTAGAGAGAAGAGGAATGAAGGTCAGCAGGACTAAGACAGAATATATGTGTGTGAATGAGAGGGAGGATAGAGGAATGGTGAGAATGCAAGGAGTTGAGGTGGTGAAGGTGGATGAGTTTAAATACTTGGGGTCAATAGCTCAGAGTAACGGTGAGTGTGGAAGAGAGGTAAAGAAGAGAGTACAGGCAGGATGGAGTGGGTGGAGAAGAGTGTCAGGAGTGATTTGTGACAGATGAGTACCTGTAAGAGTGAAAGGGAAGGTCTACAAGAGGGTAGTGAGACCAGCTATGTTATATGGGTTGGAGACAGTGGCGTTGACAAAAAGGCAGGAGTTTGAGCTGGATGTGGCAGAATTAAAGATGTTAAGATTTGCACTGGGTGTGACGAGGGTGGACAGGATTAGGAATAAGTATATTAGACGGTCAGCACAGGTTGGAAGGTTTGGAGACAAAGCCAGAGAGGCACGATTATGTTGGTTTGGACATGTGCTGAGGAGGGATGCTGAGTATATTGGGAAAAAGATGCTAAGGATGAAGCTACCAGGTAACAGGAAAAGAGGAAGGCCTAAGATAAGGTTTATGGATGTGGTGAGAGAGGACATGCAGGTGGTTGGTGTGACAGAGCAAGATGCAGAGGACAGGAAGAAATGGAAACAGGTTATCTGCTGTGGCGACCCCTAACGGGAACAGCCGAAAGAAGATGATGATGATGATGATGAAGAAGGAGATGCCTCATTTGGGAGAACTTGAGTACATGAAACATCCTAGACATCTCATGGATTAATTTGCCTTTATCATCCCACAGTCAGAGAACCTGTCTAACAAAGGGCCCAAACACCAATTCAGAACTTATACAAGCATTAAAATGTTCGGCTTTTAAATCATCAGAGAAGTTCTGATTACAAAACCAAGGATACCATTTTAAAACAACAGAGGAAGCAGCATTTCTCTAGACTGTATATGCACATTCAAGCATATCTCTCAAAACGTTTCAAAACCTGAGTCAAATTAGAAACAATTTGTTCCATGTAAGACATTTACTGTGCAGGTATGAATGCAGCAAAACCATCCAAACTGTTTGCACATTGTAAAATAAATTTCTACATATAGCGTTGATAATATCTGAGGAGACCCTATATTTTCTCTGAGCCTTTTCAGAGATGGCTGGAATAGATAGGTTTATAAACATCCTCCACAGCTGGTAAGAGAAGGGAGATAGCCATAGAATTGGGTACCTCGTTCTCTATAAGGTCAAATACCCTGCCTAGCTCTGGGGTAGTTCCTAACTGTTCCCAAGGAAAAAATGTCACTAAATCTAGCAATCGTCTGAGGAAAAGTAAACACTTTCTTGGACTTAACTCAGGTTCACATTCTGAAGAATCACAGTGACTGGACTCAGTGCCAGCAAGTAAATCACCATCATCCGCATCAAATTCCTCATCATTCTGACTGCACAAGAGAGCCTCTGGTGTCTCAAAGCACACATACACACTGAACTGAGAGAAATACTGAAAGTTTCCTCAGAAACAGTAAAAACAAGCATTTGTCAAAGATAGAAGCCAAATAAACACTGTCACAAACAGAAGTTTACAGGAATCACAGTGAACACTGACAGAAATAAAATATTAAAATAAATATATTTTAAATAAGCATAAAAATAGAAAGAGAATAATCAATAACATACAAATAGAAAGAAAAATAATAAATCTAATAATAAAATGAAAGGAAGGGGTCCCTAAATGGACCTTATCTGAACAGTAAGCCATAAAAATCAACACCTGATTCTGTGAAAAATCAGAGGACTTTCTTGTTTGTAAGGCAAAAAAGACTCGACGCTCACTTTCTGTTACAGCTAAAGGCTTTCCTCTTAGGATTATCCTCAGGAAATTAGCTGTCACAGGAATAGAGAGGGAGGGGAGTCAGAGCTTTTGAAAAGTGGTCAGTATTTGGTTATCTTGACTGATAACTCAAAATGCCACTGAGGCAGTGGGAATGATAAACATCACAAGTGATCATGTCTCAAACTGGTTAGCTTGTGAGTGAGTCTAGCAGAGTACCGTTAATTTAATGTTTTTTTGTACTTGGCTCCCTTTAACATCATTAAGTTTTCTTTCAACATGGTTACATTCAATATGGCCATTTAATTTCTGACATTATTCACTTTTCGACTGACTATTCTGACTTAGATTGAAACAATTAAAAGTCTCCTATTCATCCATACATCTCTTTATTTGGCCATTAATTTACTTAGTTGGTTACTACACCACAAGATTGAATCTGTACAAACTTTCCTGATCAAAGGTCATCCGTATGTACTGTTCGACCAAGTCTTAGTGACGTCACCTTTTCTGCTAAAGTAAAGAAACTGCCTGGAACCACAGCTAAGTATAGGATGTTCAAACAATCATACCAGTTGTAGTTGAGGGATGAGCTAAGAGTTACAGACAAGTAACCTATGATCACAAAAAAACATTGTGAAGCAGTTCACCTTTTCCCTTGGCAAAATAAATGCTATCCTTGCAAGACTAAAAGTATTCAGGGTAACTGTTGTTGTTACAAATTATCCATCAGTTGGAGAGTGACAGTTACTATTTCCTCCAAACTACAACTTCAATGCATTCATGTGTATATGTACAGGAAATCTTTCAAACATCATTGTTTTCCACCCAGCCCAGTAAATTCCTCCTTGATGCTTAACTAGGAGAGACAAGTGGCATGCTTTACAATAAGCAACGATGTCTGCCACACCCAATTCCCAGGTCTTTAGGCAGAATGACTATTTCTCAAGCAAAAGTAACTCTGGGTCTAGCCCCTTCCCACAGAAATTTCACAAGTATGTGGGGATAAATACCAGAAAACCTGCTTCATTTACAGCAGTTGGGAGAGGACAAATAGCTAAATATGCCATCTTGCCTGGCTCTAGGATTAGTGCTTTCCTTCTTACATATGTATTTTTATTTTCTTAAAAACTGTATCACGTCTGCCTCAAAGACCAATTTTTTTTCAAAATATTTTTATTTCATTTTAAAATAAACTGAAGTAGAATTACATAATCAAGATTTCAGCTGAAACAACAAAATATGAAACAACCTAAACAAAAAACTATATACAATGTCCGTAATAAATATTAACATTAAATAATAGCACTAATATTTTTCTAATAGGTCTTTGAGTTTCTTATGAGTGACATTCATAGTTTGATTAGATAAAGTTTGCAATTCCTTATTACATATTGTTCTTGCTAGACAGATAAATTCTGAAAAAGAGAGGAAGCATTTACTCTTCCAATTAATTGTAATAATCTTTCGGGCAATAGCTAGGATGGGCCATAAGTGAGACACCTGAATTTTAGGAATAGAGCCTGGAATTGGGACAGTAAATAAAATTAAAGAGTCTGTTATATTACATTTATCTGATCACAAAGCTCTAGCAAAGTCTCTGAATTTTTCACAGAATGGAGCAACCATTTAACATTTCAGGATCATATGTTCTAGTCAGCAGCCAAAGTATTATTACATTTCCACATCTCATAGTTTCTGTTTCATAAAAACATGCTGTTTTAGACAGAATTAAAAAGCTTTTATGTAAAAACTTTCAAGTGAAGATTTTCCAGTAGATGGAAGATGTGGAGTTGCTTACAGACTGCAAATATAACTTTTTATTAATATCCAAAATTTCTTCCTTATTTACTTTTGTAGAATATTCCCATTGGGACTTGTCAAAAGCCATAAATTCAGTTTTTAAAATTCTATAAATTGTAGATACATTTGATTTCTTTTTATATTTAATAGTATTAATCTGAAAAAAAAAATTCCAACATTTTTGGTACTGGTTTAGTACGCATACCTAAGGACACTTGTACGTTGTTACATATAAAGTCTCTTTAGGCCTGAATGTCTAACCAATTGTTATTAGTTGTATTATATCTAGCTAGAAGATTTTGTGCAGAAGTTATATTATTTCCACCTAAAATCAATACCAAAATTTTAAATTATTTTTCTCCAAACTAGTTATTGTATTTAAATTGAAGGAGTTTAAACTACCAGCAGTATATGCTATAGGGGACATCAAACGCAACATCTGTTTCAGTAGATCATTACCATTCATAGCTGTTTTGAAAATGTCTAGGATATGTTAAATGCCAAAAGTATAGGTTGTGGTAGTTTTATTATTCATACAGTAATTTTTAAAGCCCGAAATGTTATATTAATATTGGCCATGACATTCAAATTAATTTCAGCTGTTATGTTTGAAGCTAAAATTACTTCATGTAAGGATTTCCAATTAGAGTTATATGATGAGTTAAGCCATAAACTAATAATGTTTAGAAGAGCTGACTTAGTGTAAAGTTTAAGATTGGGGAATCCAATACCATTTTCTCTCCAGCCTCTTACTGGAACTTAACTATATTCATAAGATATTCTTGGATTTTGAGGATGCCACAAAAATCTTAACAGTAAAGAGTTTAATCTTTTTATAATTTTATTAGTGGGTGGTATGAGTAATGACTGTGCAAGGTATAATATTTTTGGTAATATTATCATTTTTATTAATATAAGCCTATCCTCCATTGGAAAGAAAATTTTATTCCAGCTTTCAGTTAATTTTGAGAAATTATTTATAGGTTCATAGGTGTTTACTAGACTAACGACCACAAGGGCCTTTTTAAGCCTAGCCATGCATCCTAAATCTCTGACAAGTTCTAATACCCTTGATAAGTGTAAGCATGGGCTTGGGAGATGAACCATTGACAGGTTATCTGTGTCCATTAGAGACATAGGTGCCAAAGTAGGGATGAATTTCTGGTTTCCCATCCAGTTGTCCAAGTTGCACTTGGATTAGGTTAGGGAGGAACTCTGCTTCACAAGAATGAGGAGCCTTTTCCATAGATGGGGTAATCTCTGGGATACATACCTATCTTTCCAGCTGGTCCTATTTATATCACAGGCAAGGTTTAAGTTTTTAGAACAGGTAATTCTGATGCTGTTTGTTTTGTGGATCTGCAGGAGGTCCATCAGAGTGGGGTCTGACAATGCCCTGTATGCCAGGCATAGATCTCCCTCAAAAGCCTGTAGGATACAAAATACAGAGATAGGGCCTTGAGGCAGTCTTCAAGGACATTTTACTTATGCCCTTATTATTTTAGTGAGGAACCTGCCTTTTTTAATTTCTCCAAGTCTTTTGGGTTTCTAATACCATGACGGGAATGGACCCCATTCCTAAGTCAAAGTACGATTAAAGTTCATGAAATTAGTATTGTTTCACTCTTTGATGTCAGCCAAAAGTGCTCTTCGTGGCACCAGCAATGTGCCCAGTAATGACTCCTTCTGCAATTCGTATGGGATTACATGAATTGGTAACATATCTAAATACGATTGTAAATTCTTTTTTATAAGACCCATTGCTCCTACTACTGTTGGAACTGTCTGGGTATCTTTTTTCCACATGGCTCTCATTTTTGCCTGTAGATCCTGGTATTTTATGACTTTTTGTCTCTCTGTACGCAAGACAGTGTAGTCACTGGGTATGGTGATTTCAGTGATCAATGCTACTTTTATCTTCTTTTCTTGGACCACTATATCCAGTTTTCTAGCATCTCTCTTTTGAACTGTTGGTAATGGGTGATCCCATGTGATATAAACTTCATCATTTTCTATGACTCTTTGTGGCTCATATTTCCAGTGTTTTTCAGCCACTTTGAGACCATAATGTCTGCACAATCTCCAGTGCAACAGTCTCGCCACATTATTATGCCTTTCAGTACACAGCCCCTCTGCCATTAATATGTCACAACCAGCAACAAGGTGTGTGACTGTTTCCAATTCAGTTTTACACCTACATTTGTTTGTTTCTCCCACATGTTCAATGGACTTTGTAAACCAGCGTGTATGTAGCCCCTATCTTGGGCTGCCAATATTAACTTTTCATTTCTTGATTTGAATTTGCCTCTCCTTAACCATTCCTGCATTCATACTTGATCAACATGAGGATCTTCCAGAAGTTTTCTATATTTGCAACTATATTTATGTTTTTTCCACATTTCTTGCCTTCTCATCTGGTCCTTCACCTTATATTCTTTCTTTTGTTTTTTGGCACATTCAGTTTCTGCCTGGTTTTATTCACTTCTGGTTTGATTTCCATTCCTGCTTGACATTGATATGCTTCTGCTAAATTAAGCAGACGTCATCTTAGATTTATTCTCCTCATGTTTCAAAACTTTCACTACATTTGGATCTTGTGAGGTCAGTAGATATGTGTGGAGTCCCACGATTACAGATCTATACATGTAATCAATTTCAAGGAGGCCCATCCCTCCTTCAGAACGGGGAATATATAATCTTGGTATACACTGATTTTTATAAATCATTTGGTGAGCATGGAGCATCCTTCTTGTTTTAACATCCAATGTATCCATCACTTTTTGGGGCCAATCAGTCACTCCAAAACTGTAAGTTAGGACAGGAAGAGCAAAGTGACTTATAGCTTGGATCTTGTTCCTAGATGTCAATGCTGTTTTCAGGATTAATTTAAGCCTTTTAATGTATTCCTTACTGAGTTTTTTTCGCATTTGTTCATGTTTTATTCCTGATTCTTCATCAATTCCCAAGTATTTATACACCCCCTCTTGCTTAAGTTCTTTTATATCACATTCTTGTCCCAAACTGATATTTTCCTGGTGCTGCAGTTTTCCCTTTTTAAAGGTTGCTTTTGCACATTTATCAAGACCAAATGACATTCCAATATCATCTGAAAAAGTTTTAACAACCTGCAGC
Source organism: Protopterus annectens (assembly GCF_019279795.1). Classification (NCBI taxonomy): domain Eukaryota; kingdom Metazoa; phylum Chordata; order Ceratodontiformes; family Protopteridae; genus Protopterus; species Protopterus annectens. Next base: position 1,700,320,538 of record NC_056741.1, on the reverse strand, counting down.
TGTGCTTTCAGTTCCTCATCTAATGAGCTATACAGTTTTAAATCATCATTTTAGTCATGATGAGAAGTCATTAGACGAGCCAAATTGTAACCATGGCCTAAGCTCTTAAGTAAACAGCTTAATGGATTAATGGCAAGGCAGAATAGCAATGGTGACATAGAGTCACCCTGGAATATCCCCCTTTGAATTTTTATCCCTGGGATAACAATCTGTCCTTTATCATGGCTTAATTGCAAACTGGTCTGCCATTGTTTCGTGGTTACTGTAATGTAGTTAATCAGTGTAGGGTATATCTTATACATTTTTAAGCACTCTTTTATCCATGAATGTGGGATACTATCAAATGCTTTTTTTGTAGCAGGAGGCACCTCTGTGGACATTCCAATTACTGGATATGCCTGGTTAAGTACATACCAAAGGGGGCATTGTACTCAATGATGGGTCTGATGAATGATGAATACAGTGGAACAATTACTTCCTTGGACTTGGATGCCATACCTTTGTTTATAAGTTGAGCAACATAGAATGATTTCCTCACCACTGTAGACAGGTGATGGTGAAAAGTTAGATTAATATCTATGTGTGTCCCTAAGTCCCTGACTACTGGGTCAACTCTAAGGAGTGTGTTATCAATATGATAGTTACCAGGGATGGATGACTTCCCAAAGGATACTGTTATGCATTTCTTAGCATTAGTTTTAGTCCATGGTTTTGATACCAGTTGTTTCTCTGTGTCAGCCCCTCCTGGAGAATGTTTGTGTCAGTGTGAGATTCAATGACCACTCCTAATTTGCAATAATCTGCAAATTTAGTCAACCAGAGGCCACTGACATTGGCCTTGACTTCTGAGAAGTAAATGCCAAAAAGGAGCGGTCCAAGGACTGATCCCTGAGGGACTCCACTTGTGATTAGCCTCTTTGTAGAGGTGGACTCCCCAATTATAACTTCCTGGGTCCTGTCTGTGAGCTAGTTGGCTATCTATTGGGTGACATACAGGTTAGTAGCTAACCTCTTGAGTTTGACAACAATGCCCAAGTGGGGGTATTATGTAAAATGCCTTGGCGAGGTTAAGGTAGGCATTGAATGATTTTTGCCTTATCCATTGCTTTGGCGACCTTCTCAAAGAAGTCCGCCTGGTCAGTAAGCTTGAACTGCCCTTGATGAAACCAAACTGGGTCGGGTCCAGTGTCTGGAGGTTTACTATATCTCTGTTGATCATCTCCATGATAATTCTTTCCATGGCTTTACATACAAGACTAGTGAGACTTATGGGTCTGAGTTTCCAGGGTCTGTAGATGGCCCACCTTTGTGCAGAGAGATGACTGTTACCTTTCTCCATTCATGAGGCACAAAGCCTATTTGGAGGCTACAGTTAAATAGTAATTCCAGAGGCCCTGATAGGTCATGTTTCATGCTATTTAGAAGGTATCCTGGATATTGCCTGTGCCCATTAATGCAGTGTTCTTGGTCTTATCGAGAGCATTAAGGACCTGTTCTCTAGTGATAGTAGAGGGAGTTATATTTGATGATATTTCCTGAGGAAAGATTGAGGGGGGGATGCATAAAGTTGGAGCTGAATTTATCAGCCTGGAGGTTTGCTATATCTTCTGGCTCAGTATAGGTGGCTCCATTTACAATGAGCTCTGCACACAATTGTTTATTGCCTTTGAGGTTGCGGACATAGCTAAGGAATGCTTTGTGGTTGTCCTTGGCCTGGGAGGCCAAACTTACCACAAATTTGGCTTTGATAGACTTTATTTGTCCTCTGAGTTCTTTGTCTAGTTTGATGAGAGTGCTTTTATCCTGCTGGATGCTGCACCTCCTAATTTTTGCCATGATTTTCTTCCTCCTGTTATACAGCCTATTCATTTTGTGATTTCATCAGGGTGGCTTTTTTTTGAGTTAGTTCAGTATTTCTTCCTGGTAGGTATCTATGTATCTATTAACATGCTTGTACAGGGTTTCTGTGAACAGTTCTGCATAGGCATCAGTGTTCTCGGGGTTTATGGGGGCTTGAAAGTTTGCCGGGTTCTCCATTAATAGCAGGAGGTTAGCCTTAGAATAGTTCCTGAATATTCCAGGTTGAGCTGGGGGTCCAGGATTTATTTTTACTTCAAAGGAGACCATTCTGTGGTCTGGCCTTACTAGGAAAGACATTACAGTAGGGGGTATACAGCACTCTCCCATATTAGTGAGAACCAGATCCAGTATAGTTGCACCCTTAATTGGTGTATTGACTATCTGGTCCAGGGAGTTTGTGTTAACAAAATCCAGGAATCTCTCTACATGTATGTTTGGTGTCATATAGGATACCCAGTTAATAGTAGACTAATTAAAGTCACCCATGAATATGGTATTGGGTTGGATGGTTAGTGTATCTAATAAGTTTAAATACATGGTATGGGTTTCCTGGGTCATAGAGGGGAACCTATAGCTTGCAAAGAAGTGGCAATGTATTTTGTTTATGGTGATTTGAACATGGAGCAGCTCAAGTGCATTGTCCTGTTTGACCAGCCTTGAAGTATATTTATTTTTGATGTTACTAGAGACATCTCCACCTGTAGTCCCTGCCTGTGAAGTAGCTGGCTTAAATGTGTGGAAGGCATTATAACCTTGCACTGTTGGTGTGCTCTCTGTGGCTTTAAACCATGTCTCAGTGACCGCACAGATGTCATCATTCTTTAGGGTAAAGAAAGCTTCTAGGGAGTGGAGTTTTTTGTTTAGACTCCTAGCATTGAACAGTAATACCTTTAGATTTTCTTGGTTTTGATTTGCTGTGTCAGATGCACTTTCAGTTTGGTATTGCCTAAAAAGGCACTATGGGGGAAGACAATAATTTAGCTAATATTGAAAGCCTAGAGGGGAGAGGTGCATTCCATCCCTGGTAAAGCAGCATGGCTGTTGACCATCTCCTTCCATGCTGACAAATGTTGCACCCCCTTAGAATGACACCAGAAACTAAGCCAATTATTAAAGTCAAAAATCTTTTGTTCATATTGTGGCATCATCCTTGGAGAAGGTAAAACGCTGCTCAGTGCTAGGCTCATACCACTCTAAGACACATATTCTGAGAGTTCCATGATGTCTCTCTTTATATAGTCTACAGAGGTATGTCTCAGGTCATTTACTCCCACATGGACTATGACTGAGTCATATTGGTAATTGTGGTCCAATGACCTGAGTGCATGTGTAATGTGGTGGATCGTAGCCCCTGATAAGCAACTGACTGTAACTTTCTCCTTACTCAGCCTGGTGATACATACATCAGTGTGTCTCAGGATGGAGTCTCCAATGACTAGAATGTTGGATTGTGTGGTGGCTTGCCTTATGGGCTTAGAGGTAGAGGCTCCATGAGATGTAGCTCTATGTGTTGATGTCAGTATTGTTTTGAAAGAGCACATTTGGGGCTGCTGAGGGTATTTGTTATGTATACTTTATCTAGGAGGTCTTTGTGGTTTAGGAAGATTACATGTAAGTGCCTCAGCATATGTGGGTTGATATGTCTGCTTTGAATTGTGCATGATGGGTGCAGCATGTGTACTACTGACAACCTTATTGACATTAGGAGCACTTTTATATGAGAGCTTTGCCTCCAGTGACATTGTGTAACTACATTTCTCACATAGCATATCAATTTGTTTGAGAATTAACTAGTTGTCAGTAAACATGAGGCAGTTTCTACATTGCCTTAGGATGCCCATATCTACCAAGCTGGTAACAGAGACAGTAGGAAAGTTCATATCCATGGCAACAGACCCTTTTTATTCATTAGACAGCTGGAGTGAGAATATCAATCAGGAGTATCCGGTTTGCAACTATGTGGACAGTGCTTGTCACTGCAAACTAGTTGTCCTGTGTGCAACTAGGTATTGGAGAAGTTTCAATTGTGCTTTTACAGGTAAAATGTCACTCAATGTGTCTGAGTCTGTACAGAGCACTGCCAAACACTTGAGGTGAAACTAATATGTAGACCCTAAACATTTAAGGATGAAATATTTAGGCAGATATTCTGAAGTTAGAAACAAATCAGGCAGTACTTACTGAAAACAAAGAATTAGCTTGTCAAAAATGATGAAAACAAGGGAGTCACATGAATGGCTGCTGTCTAGCTATTACTAATGCTGGTCTCTATTAATTATGTTTTTGTAATTTAATGATACTGTCTCCTTCCATCTAGTTTTAATATTTACGCCTTGATATTTGAGTTGGTTGTTCTCCCAATTAAACTCTAAAATTTTTAAGGAAGATGTGACTTTTTTATTTATTAACATTACTTCTGTTTTATTAGACTCAATGGTGTGGTGCCTTTAAAGCCCATCCTTAGTAGGTGTAGACCTTATATTTAATTGTTTTAATTGTTTTATTGTATCTCTATGTGGATTTGTTTATATTTTCTTAAATACTAAGATTGTTTTATCATGTTTTATGTATGAAAAAGGGTTTATCCTGAAAGCGCTAACATCTACAATAAAGAATATCCACTTTAGCCTGGTGGTCTGTGGAACTTTTCTTGTTTTTTGCTGTGTTTTTTGGAGCTGCAGACCTTTGGTTTCCTTCACATTTGGACTTTTATCTCTGCTGTTTTTACAAGTGAAGGTACACATGGTTAATTTTATGGAAAACCCTGTTGAACTTGACTACAATCCAGCTACACCTGTAGCTAGATCCTTTCATGAGTGGATGAGGAAGCTGGCTTCTATTAATAATAATCCTCTCCTGAATGTTACATTCCTTAAAGGTACTATTGATACTGCTGGATCTATGCAAATGGACAATAGTGAGTGTTTTGTAGAATTGCTTCCAACATTAGAAAATGAACTACATCAATTGAAATGACTGCAATCGCAGCATTTACATTTAGCGGTATGAGGGTCCTCTGCATGCCTGCTTATGGAGATCATCATCCCGAATTGTTGGCATGCTGGCAAGAGATCAGTCTTGAGACCAGTTTTAAGTATATGTGACTACTTATAGATTTTTTTCCAACTTGAGGAACAGAGGCTGGTTAAATCCGTGGAACAACAGCAGCATGAAATTGAAAGGAAGTTTTAGAGTGAGAACTATCTTCTTAGACTAGATACACTTTATTGTGCCGTCAGTGCCTATGACACTAAACTTCAACAGGTTAAAGCTAAAAAGATAAATAGAGAAACTATCTGGATTTTAGCCATGGTAATATCTTTGTGTGGGACAAGGCTTCTTTGGTTAATGCAAAACGGAGTACAGTTCATACCAGTGTAACAGAAGGAATGGGATTGGCTGAGTAGGCTTGTCAAGCAGCCTTGTCCAACCAATCATTACCAAGTTCTTCAGAATTAGCTAATATGCCAACATCAGCACTGTCCTCAGCCACATGTTTGCAAAGAGAGAAGGAGAAAGGCAAGGAGAAAAACTTAGAGACTGAAAATATTCACTCTAGTGCAACCCCTGCTTGAGTGCGACTGGCCCTGATACTCTTGCCTTGGGTACAAGACCCAAGGCACTTTATTCACAGCTGTTTTTTCACCCATTACCTGTTCTGATGAGGAAAAAGAAAGAGAAGAGAGCAGATCTGCAATTGGCAAGTCCATTAAGCAGATCAGGCAGCAGAGAACGGAAATGAAGGAAAACGTCTGTTTGACTGCAGGTACTAACCAATTGGTTTTCAACCTTTCTAGGGTTGTGCTATTTGATCTACAACTTCACATATTGAGCAAGGGGCTGAATTATGTACCAGCAGCTAAACATCTGTATACTGATCTTATTATAGATCTTAAGCATTTTAGGAGGAATTTACAACTAAAAAGGTTATTTGGTATGGGTGATGGAGAGAACTTTAATGTTGACAATGTCAGAAAACCTAGTTTGTTTGTTCCACCAATGGATCCTACTATCGAAGCTTTCATTAAAACTTGTGAAGATCAGTTACATGGTCTGGATCAGTACTGTAAGAACAAATGTTTTTACAATTTAATGTATGATGAAAGAGCAGCCTTAAAAACTTTGCAAGAAATAAAGACTTAGTTATAACACCAGCAGACAATCGTGGGGCAATAGTCCTGGTGGACATTAGTTATTATATTAGCAAAATTGAATCCATGCTTAACTCTGATGCAACATATGTTAAGATAAGTTCAGTGGAAGTCTTGAGGATTGCTGCACACGCTAGGCGTGTCTTATATGAACTTAAAGCTACAGGTATCCTTAATGAAGATATTTTTAAATTTGTTGTTGTTGACCATCCTGTAACACCTATTTTCAAAGCCTTACCCAAAATACATAAAAGCTTAAGTGATCCACCTTTCAGGCCTATTAGTTCAGGTAGAGGGTGGATTTCTGAATACTGTTCTATGTGGATTGAGTCTAAATTTAAATCAATAGTTTCTACTGTGCCCAGAATTTTAAGAGATAGTGCACATTTTCTGACCCCTTTACATGATTTCACAAGTAGTAATGTTTCAGTAATCCGATTTTGTTAATTACTTTGGACATTAAGAATTTATTTACTGTTATACTGAATGGGTTTGGACTTACAGCAGTAAAAAGGTTTTTGAATATTCATGATTATTTTGATAAGAAGACTGTTTTGCAGATTTTATGTTTGTTGGAAGTTGTGTTAGAAAATAATGTCTTTTTACTTGAAAAACAACATTATTGAAAGAAATGGGGGGTTGCCATGGGCACCCCCTGTGCCAATTCTTTTGCCAATTTTGTCCTCGCACAGTGGGAGGAAGACACCCTTTTTAATGTTGAACATGAATGGAAAGAACAATTTATTTTCTACACACGGTTTGTAGATTTTTTTTGCTGTGGGCTGGCACCACTGAGGCTTTGATGAATTTTATTAATTACCTAGAGCATTTTTGAGGTTTTCTGTGTGACACTCACATAGTGAGATTGATTTCTTAGATGTTAAGATAGAATGCAATGTTGATGGGACTTTTAATACTAATGTTTTTAGAAAAGAGTGCTGGAAAAATGGTCTGTTGGCCAAGGATAGCATGCACCCAGGCTTTGTCTTTCAGAACATTATAAAAAGACATGCACTACAGCTGTCTAAGCTATGTACAGATGATCAGGCTCTCTCTGATGAGATGACTGGTTTTACTTCCAGTCTAGTTTCTAGAGGTTATAAACATACTGAGTTTGATAAGGTGATACACACTGTGATGTGCTCTAGAGAGACAGTAGCAGCACCCTGGTTTTCTTCAGTAGGGGTAGCGAATAGGTGAAGATCCACCTCATGGAACAATACCAGCATTCTACGGTTTAGTCGAACTAGTAAAAATGGTAATAAAAGCAGAGTCGATTTACATATTACCTAGAGTAGTGATGCTAGATGGGCACAAGATATTATGCAAGGAAACCAGAGAATTTTACAGTCAGATGATTCCCTGAAGGGGTGGTGGTTGATTCTGCAAATTTTGTTTTTAAAAGGAATAGAAATTTAAAACAGATTCTTTGTGATAGGATGAATACTGTACAAATTTTTTTGGGGAGAACAGCTACCCACCCCTGTCAACATTGTAAAGCTTGTAGATATATTAGCAGGGATTCTGATTTTATACATCCCATTACTATAGCCCTAAGGTATTGGTTACCTGCCTCTTTAAAAATATAGTCTATGTAACTAAGTGTGCATGCTGTCCACTATTTTATGTAGGCAAGACTAATTGTAAGTTTAAGGACAGAATTTTAAGACATCTTTCTGCGATTCACCTACAGGATAAATGTAATGCACTTTCTTCACTTATCGCTAAATGCCATGGACATCATTTTTATTTTCAGGCTCTGCAACAAGTGAAAAGTAGTCCGGGGGGGGTGATGTTACCAACTATACTGAGTATTGTAAAACTAGGTGGATAATTAGGAGCTGGCAGGTATCCAGGACTCAATGGTGTGATGCCTTTAAAGCCCACCCTTAGTCAGCATAGACCTTTTATTTAATTGTTTTAATTGTTTTATTGTACCTCTATGTTGATTGGTTTATATTTTCCTAAATACTAAGATTGTTTTATCATGTTTTACGTCCAAAGAAGGGTTTATCCTGAAAGCACTAATGTCTACAATAAAGAATATCCACTTTAGCCTGGTGGCCTGTGGAACTTTTCTTGTTTTTTTGCTGTGTTTTTTGGAGCTGCAGACCTTTGGTTTCCTTCACTTTTGGACTTGTATCTCTGTTTTTATTATGATTAAATTTTAATCCAGAAAGTTCCTCAAAACATTTCATTGAATTAACAATATTCTCCAATGAAGATTCAATGTTATTTATAGTTAGTAAGATATCATCTGCGAATAACTGAATTTTAGAATTATAATTACCACTAACAGAGAAACTTTTTATTTCATCATTATTTCTAATAAATGTGGCAAAAGGTTCAATTGCCAAGGCAGACAGTAATGAAGACAGTAGACATCCTTGCTTTGCTCCTTTTAATGTTTTAAAATAACTAAAAAGCAAATAGCCAATTTTAACAAAAAATGTATTATTAAATAATTTCATTATTATTTTATAAAGCCTGAAGAAAAATTGTACTGTTTAAGTACTTTTTGTAAGCATTGCCAATTAATGGAATCAAAAGTTTTATCAATGTCCAAACTTAGTATCGATGATTCTTTTTTATTTTTGTTAGCAAAGTCTATTAAGGATAGAAGTCTGATAATATTATCTTGCACCCTTCTCCCCAGATTAAAACCAGTTTGATCCTCATTAATCAAATTTGGTCTTATATTGTTTAATCTTAGTCATAAATATTTTATAGTCTGCATTCAATAATGTAATGAGGTGGTACAAAGAACATAACCTGGGGGTTTTAGCTTGTTTTAAAAGAGGAAAACCAATGAATATTTCCATGAAGGGGTAATGTTCAATGAGTTTTTTATTTCATCAAATGCACTTATTAAGACTTTTAAGATATTATTCAGGATCATTTTATATAATTACAAAATTAAACCATCGAATTCAGGGGCTTTATTGTTCTTTAAACTCTTTATTTGGTCTTTTCGTTGTTTAAGAGTAATGGGTTTCTGTAACTTATCATTTTGCTCTTTCGATAATTGTTGTTTTATATTTTTTACATTGCCTCAGTTATGTCACTATTATTTACAGTAAGATCTTTATTATTAATTTCATCATAATGTTTTCTAAATGCTTCCAAAATATCTTTCCAGTCTGTTACTCTTTTAGGTTTGTTATTCACTTGGTAAATAATTTAATAGGATTTATATTACCTAATACTGTTGATCTTATTGTTAGTCTATGTAAATTTTTAGGATTTACAGTATAAGTTTATAACTTAGGTTTCCCCAAATTTATTGCAATTTTATGATTTAGTATTTCTAAATTTTTGGTTCAATGTTTTTAATTCCACAGATTTATCTTTATCAGATGGTTTTAACTTTAATTTTAAACTATCAATTTTGTTTGAAGCATCTTTAATTCATTACCCCATTCTTTTTTTTTTTTGTTAAATACCAATTCTTTGTCTGACATAAATATAGGCCTTTAGGGTGTCCCATAAAATAACACCATTATTGTTAGTATCCATAAAAAGCTTTAATTCTTTCAAAAAAATGTGTTGAGCCCTTTCATTTTAAGTATATATTCTGATAGTTTTGCCAATGTACTAATTCATTAGAATTTAAACTAAATTTAAAACTAATGGCATTGTGGTCAGACAAAAGACAATATGTTATTAATACTTCATCTACTTTGGAGTATAGTTCATTAGATACAAAGACTTTGTCAAAACTTGCTTGAGAGACAAATCTATATGAATAGTGAGTATAATTTAGGGAATTTTCCATTTTGAACTCTTGAATATTCCTGAGGTTCATTATGTTTATAAAATTAATTAGCTGTTTAGTAGTAGCAGTTATCGTAGGCTTCTTGTCTTTAGTGGTATTGTTTTCTGATAGTAAACAATTGAAGTCACCAGACAATACAATGTTACCCTTTGTATGCTGAGATATAATGTCCAAATATGTTTTTGCTACTTTAGAACCCATTACAGGAATCCAATAGATATTGACAAATGTATACAAGTTCTTATCTATTTTAAGCACAACCAACTCCATTATACAATTGTTGTCAGGATAAAAATCAATCACCTTAGATATAGCTAAATACTTCTTTCAAATTATTATGGTGCCTCTTTTTTTAGCATTATAATGTGACTCCTCCAATATCGAGTATTGATTACATGCCAATTTGTTTATGTCTTTCTTTATTAAATGCATTTCCTGTAAAAAAAAAAAATCCTATATCAGCTTTATTTATTTTAAGGTACCTAAACAAACTACCTCTCTTCATTGGATTATTTAAACCATTTATGCAATCCATTTATAAATTTTCATTGATAAATTTTAAAAAGTCTAGCAAGTTTAAATATTTCTTTATATATATTTGGCAGTATTTAGGTTTAATATTTTTTTGGTATGGACAAAGGATTAGGAATATTCAACAATAACACGAAAAGAATATTTACAACCCTTAACATGGAATCTACCATTCCTGATTTGATGGCGTAGTCATTCAAATCCCCTTCTAACATTTTTAATGCTACACTAACCATTCTTCTGGATCTACCTCTGAAGACATATCATCAAAAATCAATACATTTCTGAACACTCTTCCTCTATTAATAAATTATAGCAGTCTATTTGACTTTAAGATTAAATTTATATTTAACTTGTATTCATTTTAAGATCAAGCTAAATAAATCTATCTTACCATAAAGAGCTAAATAAGCACTAATTTTTGACATTTCTAATATAATAATAATCTCTGTCTGTCTTTCAGCTTTTCCCGGTTACAATAAATATATATTCATATCCCATATGGTCCATGCCTAGGCAACATACAGGTTGCTCTATATTACTTATCAATATCTCATTAATAAAAGCAGCTAAATATCCAATAAGTTAGAGAAGTAGTATTTAAGTTCAGAACATTCATTATAAACTATAATATATTCACAATTAAGTAATTACTTTCATGTTATTAAAGACTGGTAACAATACCTTATCATTCGTTTATTTTATATGTGGGTTCATTATGGACTCTCTTATAATGTATACAGATAGTATGTGCATCCTAAAATTTAATATAGTTCACAACATTCAGAAAATATACTTGTAATATAGCTCACGTAATCTTTTAAATAATATTCATATATGTAAGTGAGCTACTCATATATAACTTTAAGAATTCAAATAAACTTAAATTTAAATAATCTGTTTTAACATTAATCTGAGTTTCAATTTGGGACTAATTATACAACAGCAGGATAATTTATCTGAACAAATAACCTTTAACCAAGAAAATCCTTTTCTTTAGTCTGAGCTTTCACAGTATACCATAAATGTTAGGTGAGACTTACAATGGCCATTTGTATCAAAGAACACAATATTTTATATTATGTGCTTTATAAAATGACAATTTTGTAGTAATTCATTTTAGTGTCATCAGTTATAAAATGACCATTTTGTAGTAATTCATTTCAGTGTCATCAGTTATAAAATGACCATTTTGTAGTAATTCATTTCAGTGTCAGTTATACATCACTAATTATAATGCTGACAATTATTATTGAAGCTTTCATATTGTGTGCTATCTCAAAGAATTAAATTTACAAATGAATTATTGGTGTCAAAGCTCATTGAATTGTTTTTTTTTTATATATTAAATACATCCTAAAATACTAATTCTGTTAGTCATTGTTTAAAATAATCAAAAAGCTCCATGTATGCTCGTGATAATCTGTATGCGAGCCAGTCACTTAAAAAGCAAGAAAAAATGAGCGATCAATGGCTAAAACACATCACTGTATCTTTTAACTTAACAAGACAGTTACTGAGCCAATTTTCTCAGCTCCAAAACCTTAAAGCACATCAGTTCACTAGACTATTTACTTAGATTCAAATATATAACTTGTTTAGCAGTACGTCTAAGAAAAATAAAGCAAATCAGCAAATATACTAAAAAAAAAAAAAACTATTTGGCTCTGCTGTCATCTTAAAGTTAAAGCATTTAACACATCAAAGTCTAGTTAAATAACCACTTTCAGACTTTGATCAGTACGCTGAAAATCAACTAATGAAAAACAACAAATTAGTGTCTGCATATATATTTTAATATATAATAATATTATCATGCAGACAAATATTACTTTGTTAATTATTAAATTAATATATCAATTTCTGTTTCTGAGGTTATGAAATAAAAGGGCTTTACCTTAACAATGTTGAAGTCCATCTCTGTATTGAAGTAAAATATTTACATTGTAATAAAGCATGTTGCCAAAGTTAAAACAAATGATAAGGATCTTGTCACTTTTCTTTGAATTTTTTGCTATTACTTTCTTTTACTGGCCATCCATTTTTGAATGCATGCCTTTTTTAAACTCATTGATGACCCATTCATTTCTTCTGGTTTATCCACAAGGCAGCTTTCCCATGTAAAGTCCAGAATTTCATCCTCTGGCAGGAACATTCTAATTTTTGCAGGGAACAATATTTTAGTTTTAATGTTTGATTTTTTTAGGCTTTTGATTAGTGGGATGTACTTCTTCATTTTTTATATTATTAAAGAATTATAGTCATTATCAAATCTGATTGTTTTACCATTGTAGATTACTGGAGAGTTATTCCAAGCTGTTTTTAAGACCAAATAGTTGTCTTGTGTGGAGATAAACTTGACAATTATAGATCTTGGTGTGGCTAGGGTTTTTATTGAAGAATTGTTTGAAGGGGAGCTGTGTGCCCTTTCTATCCCAAAGGAAATTGATTCTGGCAAATTTAGGATTTTTGGGAGCCAGATGTTTAGAAAATGAACCATATTATTTCCTTCTTCTTTTTCAGGAACACCATAAATTCTTATATTATTTCTTCTAGATTTGCTTTCAAGACCATCTAGCTTTTCAAATATTGTTGTGATTTGTTTCAACAGAAATTCCACTTGACTTTCATTTTCATTCAGTCTGCCATCAACGTCATTCAAGGATTCCGCTATGGTAGTGATTTGGTCAAAGTGTTTCTTTATAATTTCATTGAGTAGATTAGTTTGCTTCTTATTTTTACTGTGTCCATTTTGCTCTCCAATTTGTCAGTCTTTACAGAAACTTCCTGTAAACGGGTTAGAAGAGACTGAAGTTCTTTCTTCATCCCATTTTACTGTGAGGAAGCTTTAAGATGACTCGTGTTTATTCTTGACTGGATGAACTTCTGACAGGATAAAATCAAAATAAAATCTTCAAAAACTAATTTTATTCCTAGACTGTCTTCACCCCTTATTTATTATCATGTGAAGAATGTTTTGGAGTCCATTTCATCAGTTTATAATTGAATAATCCTGTCAGAAAAACTGAACAGAGGCAGAGTAATATTTCTATGCTAACTGCTTGGCATCTTAGCCACACACACCCAAGAACCAATGGTTTGATTACATTCCCACATAGTTTGATAGCCAGAACTTAGTTTAGGCTGGAGATGTCCATTTCCATTGGATGTGATTCTTAGTCCTAGTTTTATTTATTTATTTATTTATTTATTTATTTGCATTTGTTAACCGGGTTGGTCCAGCTGGGTAGGAATTTACCCTTCTTCAGTGGAGACCCGAGGGGAAAGCCCCAAACAGACATGCAAGTAGAGACAAGTTTACAATAATACAGAGCAAAACAATGTCATGAATGCAATGGATAAGAAAAAAATAATATACTCCATGGAATTAAACATAGCTATATACAAAAATATAATAATAAGGGTGTAAATGGAAAAAAAACAATAATAAAACCAAGAGGAATGCAGTAAGGGAATTAAGGTTATAGGTAATCATTTGAAATAATATGGCATTATTAGATTAGAGGATAGAATGAGAAATTGTGTAAGTGCAGGGGGCCTCAGGTCTGAGGAAGAAACTAGTGCAGGAGTAAAAAAAATAAATGTGTATGTACAAGGGGCCTCAGATCAGAGGAAGAGATGGTACAGAATAAGACAGTAGTAGAGGAAGGATGTAGTGATCTAGAGGGAGGGTATAAAAGGGAGAGCATATAGATATAGTAAGTTATAGAAATAGGAAAGGTCTTATAGATCAGAATTAGTGTACGATTTGGCACTGGATGGCTGTTCTTGAAGAGATGAATGAAAGTTAAGAGAACTGAGGCCTGACATATAGTGAAGTTAGAGTGATCTTTTGAACCTCTGAAAAGGTGACTGGGGTTGTAGTGTGTTGTTTATGGAGTTGTAGCTGATAGGAAGTTAGGCGTGTTAGTAGTACTTGAGCAGTAAATGTGATTACGTGGGAAATGAGCAAGTATTAGAAAATCTAGGGTTTGAATGGAGTGATAGAGATGAGAAGGAAAGGTACTGTGTGTGTGTGTGTGTGTGTGTGTGTGTGTGTGTGTGTGTGTGTGTGTGTGTGTGTGTGTGTGTGTGTGTGTGTGTGTGTGTAGAGAGATATGATAGGTAGACATGCTTGAGTTGGATAGGAGGGAAATGGAGAAGGGAGAACATCAAGGCTTATTCATCCTCAGAGTACCCTTACTGCAGAAAGCAATAAGTTTACAGCCATTAGCATGGAGGTACCAAGGTAAAATAGGTTTTCTTTCAGTTATTGAATGCAGGGGCCATGGAGCTTAGGAAGGAAGTAAAGGGTTTATACAGAGTAATCTAATGGTCAAGGGAACATCATCAGAACATTCACTGCATAAAATCTTGACAGTGTCTGTGGGACATATAACAAATATTATTTTCTCCATTTGAAACATCACAGTTTACTTCACTGCCTCCCATGTGAGGTCATGTGTTTCTTAAGTGCAAAATAATATTCTGCCTTTTCTTCTTTTAAGACATGGCCAGTTTTATGCTAGACATTACATTATCTATGCAGGTGGTATATGTGCACATAGTACCATAAAGGACAATAACTTTTTTACAAGCAGGACATAATCCCCAGATAAAACAATCTGCTTTGAGAGACAATGTTCACTCTGTGCTGTGCAGTACATTCTATATGCTATGCAGTCCAATTTGTGTGTTAAACATGACTTTTATCAGTGTCATTACCTGGTGAGGCAGTATGTTTTTGAAATGCAAGAGGACATTTGCCTAACTTTGATACCCTGTATTTATTTAAAGGCAATTCAATGTCCATAACCTCAGAACCTTCCAAAAAGCAACTAAATATTAAAGTTTATCACCAAACATCATTAACCATAGATCATTAGAATGAAAAATAAAAGTCTGAGGTAAAATTCTCAGTTAAAAAGTTAGAGTTGTGAAGACCAAAGAGTTGCCTCTGTTGGGATCACAGTGATATCTCACAGACCTTCTAAAGAATGACTTTGACTCATATGCCTGATTCAAGGAAGGTAACTGATTCCCAGGGACTGGAACCAAGTATGAAAGTAAATCCTTCCAGATGTCTCTATGCCCTTGGCATCACTAGCTACAATGATCTTAGCTGTAATGCATTGATATGAGGTTTTAGCTACTTATTCAGATAACCGGTATCCTCACTAGATGACATATAGACTCACCTGTGTAAAACAGCACCTTCGCTATGTGAAAATAGCTGGCAAGATTACATCCAGTGGATTGTGAAATATAGCCCTTAGCCATGTAGGAAGTCTCCAGCACTCCATTGTGACTATTACTAGTGGAAGAAGCCAGTTTTGCCATTGTAAGGAATCTGTACAGAATTTCATTTACATAACTAATGATGTTAGTGCATTCTGTCTGAGCTCTGCTACTAGAAGGGACTATCATGACAGTTGGGTAAGAGGACTGACAGTGATTGATGCAAAGCAAAACAGACATGTTTTTGATAAGTAAAAGGCAAGGATAAGGAAACCAGTTTTCAGGAGTTGTGTAGCTTCATGTAGGCACTGATATGTGATAGCCATGCAGGGTAAGGCTGTGTCATCAGGACAAATTAAAAGGAGACCTTGGAAGACTGAACCTTCAGGAAAACCTTTAACTCCAAAAAACACAAATGAATATTTAGTCATCCACTTGATCCTATATTTCATATCCTTCAAGTAATTCTGCAAGCAATTCTGGAAAAAAATACTGGAGCAGGTGGTGGTCTGGGAATCCATGTAGGCATTCAGGAGGACGTGTCAGGTGAAAAAATGCAGCAGCTGTGACTGGTGGAACTGAACAACTTAGTCACATGAGCAGGACTCACAACACTTCTCCATAGCTTAGAGCTTCCAGAATGCATTTCCAAGGCTGTGCAAATAGCCTTTCTAAAAAGATGACATAAGAGGTTGTGATGTTGGTTTCTTGAAATTCAGTTAGCTCATAGTTACCATTTTTGCCAGCGGCTGTGGCCTGTAGCAACTTGTTTCAGTTTTCATCTCACCTTGTGATAAGATATTTAGTGGGCACCCTACTATTCAGATGAAAGCAAAGCAGCGCTTAAACTTCTGTTTACTTGTGGCACAAGAAGAAAAGTAAGGGGGGCAGAAGAGTAAGGGACAGAGTAACATGAACAGATTAGTGGGACAGAGTAAGTGGGACAGATTAAGGGAGACACAGCCAGCTAGATTCATACCCTGAACCAGGTGAACCTTATCTGCAATCTTATTTCTGAATGGAGTTTCCTAACTCTGTATAAGGGGGGCACAGTCAGCAAGATTTACATCCTGAACCTGTTCTGCAATATTATTTCTGAATGGAGTTTCTTTACTCTGTATAGGGGGGACATAGCCAGTTTGATTCACACCCCGAACCTCATCTGCAATCTTATTTCTGAATGAAGTTTTGAGAGATGTATATATACCAAGAATCTAGAATCCATGCTCTCTCTCTCTCAAAACAGTAACCCAGAGAAGGTTGTCAACTCACCCACCCCTACATATTCTCATAGTACCACTACTCATACACATACCACTACTCATAGACATAGAACACATTAAACATGCAAATCCACATACAGTGAGGTTCTTTCAAAAAACTTACTGAAACACCAGAGACCTCCAAAACGCAAGTCTGCAACAGCTAACATAGTCTCCACAGCACCCATGACACATAGCAACACCAGTGTCTCATCCACCAAGCCCATAAGGTGTAACACTCACAGATCAGTCACCTTCAAACTGACACTAACACCAGAACTCACAAAGGGTGAAATCAGACTAAAAAACTTCACCAAGGCAAACTATACCCTCCTGGGTGAAGGTATAAATGCATTCTAAGCCCCACCTTAAGTTGAAAGTGGTAACTATGCCGAAGCTTACACTAAAGTCCTGTACAATCACATCCATAAGTGTATAAACTCAGCTGTACCAGATAGAATCAAAGCCAGAGCCCCAAGTAAAATCAAGCTGCCATGCTGGACTTCCAGCATCAACAAACTCTACAATAAATGCAAAATGTTGCTGTCCAAGAAAACAATGACCCAGCAATGGAAAAGCACCCTCCTCAGCCTTAACAGGCAAATAAGAAAACTTGTGAAATCATCCAAGAGCTCCTTTGAGAGAAACCTAACAAGTCCTGCCAAGGATAACCAGAAGTCCTTTCACAGCTATGTACATAGTCTAAAAGGTAATACCCAAGCATGTGCCGAACTGTCGGCCAGCGATATCACACACACTGATCCCAAAGAGATAGTGAACCTGCTACCTTATAGGTTTGGTGAAAATGTCACTCCCTTATCCCCTTCTAACTTACAACAAACACTCCCCCAAACTTCCTCCCCTCCTTACATACCTGAAGAGTAGATCCTCAAAGCCCTGTCCAAGGCAAAGAACATGGTCTCTATGGGACCAGATGACACCCCATGCTGTCTTCTAAACAGGTTAAAACATGAACTAGCATCATCACTAAGTACAATTTTCAATCATGGCCTAACCACAGGCTTTGTTCCTGTGGAATGGTGAACAGCAACAGTTATTCCCTACCACAAAGGTGGCCTATTAACAGACCCTGGGAATTACAGGCCCATAAGTCTGACCAACCTCATCAGTAAGGCCACGAAACATACCATTATGGACCTCATAAATAAAGACATGGGTGACCTGTAAACCCTGGATCCTATCCAATTCAGCTTTGTGAAGGGCAGATCATGCTTGATAAATTTGGTGGAGTTCTATGAAAGTGTGACCAAGGCCATTGATGAGGGCAAATCTGTGCACACAGCATACCTGTAATTGGCAAAGGCTTTCAACACAATCCTACATTCAGGCATTACTGAAAAACTTACAAACTGAATGTAAACCACTTCGTTATAAGATGGGTTGCCAACTGGCTTACAAACCAGACACACACTATCAAACTGGGTGACTCCACATCAACCAGCAGACCTGTTACCAGCAGGGTGCCACAAGGGTCAGTGCTGGGTCCCCTACTGTTTGGTATATACTTCTCAGAAGTTCAGGTCAAAACTAAAGACTGCAAACTAGGTACAATCATTGAATCCCCAAATTATGTCAGTATACTCCAGGAGAGTCTCATACAAAACAATTACTGGTGTATTAGTCACAGTCACAAACTGAATGCAAAGAAATGCATCATCATTCACTTCGGCACAAAAAATGTCTCTTCACACTATCAAATCAATAACAATACCCTAAGTACTCATGAAGTGGTAAGGGATTTGGGATCATAAGTTGACCTCAACCTTAACGTCAACCATCACGTCTACTGTTGTAAGGAAAGCTTTCCACATAGCTCACTTGATTAGTAAAGGCATCGCCTTGAGATTGAAAGAAGTTATAACCCCCCCTATACTCAGCACTTATCCAGCCTATAATTGAGTATAATGCCCCATTCGTTATGTACTGCACTAAGCATTTACAGCAATTAGTGCGACCTCAGAGGTTTCTAACAAAGAAGATCAAGGGTCTCCAGCATGTGCCTTACAAGAACTGACTAAAATTCCTGTCACTATACTGAATATTGTATAGACTTCTTAGGGGAATCTTATGCCTGGGCTACAGAGCAACCCAAGACCCAAACCTAAAGAACTTATTGCTTATCCGTAAATCAAATGGGTCTAGGGCTACCCATTACAGGAACTTAAATATGGCCTGTTACTTAAATACGACATGCTGGAGGGACAGATTTATCTCCCAGCGGCTGCCACATCCTTGGAACAAGCTACCAATTCATGTCAATAACAACAACAAATCCATTTAAGGCACCAAAAAAAACCAACTAATAAAACTTCAAAGGTGCCAGTATGAGCAAGTAGCTACACCATAAGCCCAACACATGAAACAAAATGCTCACAAAGAGTATGTTACTCCAGTCTCTTTATTAAAAAACTTTAAATGTACACACAAAGTCTGGCATTTTAAAAGTTGTCCCACGAAATTTTAGAGGTGGTTGGTGGGAGCTTCAGGCTGACCTTAGAGAGCTTTATTGGATTATTAGATTAAATGCCACTGTTGAACGACCATATTTCCCTGGTTCCTGTTCTAAGAAAAAGAGCTTTAAACATCTGAATTTTTATTGTATTTTGTATAATATATTATTTTTAATAATGTAAAATTTAACATTTTTAAAGTTTTTTGTGTGTATATTTAAAGTACAAAGGTTTTTAGTGTTTTAAAATTGTGGAAGAATAATTGATTGATTGTTTCATTGCATATAAAGGGTGTTGACTTGGAGCAATGTAATTTCTTCTGTTTCTTGTTCTGAGGAAGTCCCCGAGGTGTATACTGGGGAAGAAAGCGCTTAACAATAAAGAGACTTGAGTAACATACTCTTTGTGAGCATTTTGTTTCATGTGTTGGGCTTATGGTGTAGCTACTTGCTCATATTGGCACCTTTGAAGTTTTATTTACCAATTCATGTCAAACAGAGCACTTCTATGACACTGTTCAAGAGGAACCTGTATGAATGGATGAGGCACCATAAATTCTGCCTACAACTCTTCTGGACATGGGCAGTCATCACTAAATGCAATCTTGGGTATTGACTAGTACCTCTACAGTATTGCATTGGGTGGAAATGGCTACGCTTAAAATGACCTCCAGGTTAATAGCCTAGTAATGTCCTAAAAAAAAAAAAAAAAAAAAATTATTACTACTTTTTTCTAATTTTTCCATATTAGAAACTTATATTTTAGAATCTGTATAGCAAATGTATGTTAAAACTTTGTTTTGACTTGCCTCTCTCCAAAGATTTTATGTTCTGTCTTAATGTTTTAATAATTTTAACTTGTTTTGACCATTACTGTGAATTATTTGTAAATTTCGTTGGAGCTTTTCTCCCCGGGCCTCCACTGAAAATGGACATATATCCAGCTGGACTAGCCCGGTCAACAAATGTAAAATAAATAAATAAAATAAATAAACTATAATCCTATGATCCTATGAAGAAACCTTGTTCCTATGAGAAATGAGGTAGGTAGAGCTTGCAACTCAGATATTCTTTTTGCAGAGGTCAGAGCAGTCAGTAAAGCTGTTTTCCATATTATGGAGCTCAAGTCAGCTAGATTAGCTGGTTCAAATGGAGAAAGCATTAACTTCCCTAACACAAAATTAAAATCGCAAGGTGGAGCCACCAGTTTTCTTGGAGCCTCTTATGCAAAACCCCTTTCAGTAACATTTGGACACGAGAATGCACTGAAAAAGGAAGATCCATGGGCATAAATGTTGAAATGGCTGATAATTTAACCCTTTAAAGAGAAATAAGAAAGCTATTAGAATAATAACTCTCACAAATATTATAAAACAAGACAACAAATAGTCCTGAATTGGTGTTAGTTATGTTGGTGGCACCAACTAGAAAACCTTTTCCATTTGGTATTATATATTTTCTAGTAGCAGGCTTTTTTGCCTCCATTAGCACCTGCTGCGCATCCTCAGTGAACAGGTGCCTAAAAGGAATTAAGACCCTATCAGCCAGACTGTCAATTGAAGATGACTGACATCAGGGGTGTAGCAAACATCCCTGTTCTTGTGTGAGTACATCCAGTCTGTGAGGAAGCTTGTGGTAACTGCCTCTGGCCCTTTCCAAAAGAAAAGAGAACCATGGTCGCCTGGGCCTGAAGGTAGTCACCACAATGATCTTGGGGGATTCCTTCTGAATCTTCCAAAGTACCCTGGACATTAGTGGAAATGATGGAAAACCATATAGGAACATTCTTGTGCAAGGATAAGAAAAGGGATTTGTCTTCCAGGCCTTCTTGCATTCAGTCTTGGAACAGAATATTGCCAGTTTATTGTTCAGATAGGAAGCAAAGAGGTTTACTTAAGGAAGTCACCACAGATGGATAAAATCTTGGGAGACCTCCTGATCTAGTTTCCATGGGTCTGCCCTGGTCCTGCTCAGCTTGTCTGCAACTCAATTTTGCTCAAATGGAATGTAGAATGCCTGTCAAGTGAGATTGTGCTGTGATGCTATATTGCAAGCTAACGTGGCTAGTCTGCAAAGGGGGTATGACCTAGACGCCCCTTGCTTGTTGATGCACCACATGACTATAGTTTTGTCTGTAACCACTTGAAGATGTCCCAGGGACAAAGATACTTCAGAGAGTTGAGTGCCTTGATTAGAGAAATCATCTTCTTGATATGTATGTGTTTGCATCTATCCCCTGCACTTTTATCCCTCTTGAAACTGCTCCCCAAGCAAAAGCATCTGTGGTGACGGACTGCATTGGAGCAGGGAGGAAGAAGGGGAGACTTGGATTTTAAGATATCCATTGTCTCCTCCAAAAGATTTCTCTTTTGACAAACCTCAGTACTGGGAATTAAAACATGCTGGGACCAAAGAGATTTCAAACACCACTGTAGTTTCTCACATGGAGTCTTGGCAGGGGTATCATGAAAAGGGTAGATGTCATGAGACACAAAAGCCTCATCTATTTCCTCACAGTGACTGAAGTCTGAGTGAAAAAAAAAAGAAGTTATGTACTCACCATAACATTCCATGTGAGTTGTTCATCTTGCCTTCATTCTTAAAGATGGGTTCGGCTCCGACTCAGCCTAATGCAAAAGCTCGAGGTCAACAACCAGTTTGAGGCCTACTCCCTATCCCAAGATGCACTGGTGCTTCCCTCAGATCTTGTTTGCTGCCAATAAAAATACATGTCAATCTTGATATACCAATAACAGAGGAAAACTAGATAAAGGTCAATACAACCATGTCTTAGGTGAATACTTGGTCTCCAAGAAGCTTAGATGGGGGTTGGAGGGTGGGACATCAGAATGAAGGTGAGAGGAACAACTCACATGGAATGTTATGGTGAGTACATAACTTCTTTATGTGAAGTTGTTCTATCTTGCCTTTCATTCTTACTGATGGGTTAGCATCCCAAGCACCATCTTTCTTGGGTGGCTCACAGAAGTATAGGTTCATAGGTTCATAGGTAGGTACTAGGCTATCAGCCCTGGGGCCTATACAAGCCCAGCCAAAAAGGTACCCTGGCTTTTGCCACCCAAGAAAATTATTTTCCTGTGCCACTGTCGAGCAGAGCCACAGAGGTGATCCCCGGGGTGAATTTCCTATTTCCCATCCAATCATCAAGATTTTTCTTGAAGAGTGCTAATGAGGAGCTTTGTTTGATATAGATAGGTAGTTTATTCCAGAGTATGGGAAGTCTCTGGGACAGGAATCTATCCCTCTGGCATATTCTGTTTATTGTGGTGACAAGGTTTAGGTCCCTAGAGCGTGTAGCTTGAAGAGATTGGGATTTCTTTAAGTGGAGCATGTCCAACAGCTCTGGGTTTGACATAGCTTTGTATGTTAAGCAGAAATCATCTCTGAGTAGGCAATATGCGACGGAGTAAAGCTGGAGTTTTTTGAGACAGTCTGCATAGGGCATCTGTTTGAGGCCAGTAATCCTCTTTGTGAGGTATTTCTCCAGCCTTTCCAGTTGCTGTAGATGTCTTGTGAGGTACATACCAAAAGGGGCATTGTACTCTATAATGGGTCTAATGAGTGATGAGTAGAGGGGGAAAAATTGCCTCTTTTTTTCTGGATGAGAAACCTTTTGTGATGAGGTGTGCCACGTAGAAGGATTTCCTGACTACTGTGGTGATATGATTATCAAAGGAGAGACTACTGTCCACCTGTGTCCCATGGTCTTTTATCTCACTTTCGGTGTTAAGTATACTACCGCCTGTGTTGTATTTCATGGGTACACAGTTTTTACCAAAGGGGATGACAATGTATTTTTTGGCATTGAGCTTGAGGCCATGGCTTTGACACCAGGCATCTGTCTCAGTGAGGCCCTTTTGTAGGATGTCCACATCATTAGGAATTTCGATTATGGCTCCTAGTTTGCAGTCATCTGTGAACTTCATTAGCCAAAGACCTTCTGTGTTAGCCTGTACTTCAGAGAAGTAGATACCAAACAGGAGAGGACCCAGGACTGAACCCTGTGGTACTCCACTTGTCACTGGTCTGAAGTCGGATTTGGAGTCTGCTACTTTCACAGTGTGGGTTCTGTCAGTGAGCCAGTTGGCAACCCATCTTGTGACATAGGGATTTATACATAGTTTAGTGAGTTTATCTATAATTCCAGAGTGGGGGATGGTGTCAAAAGCCTTGGCAAGATCTAGATAGGCTGTGTAAACCACCTTACCCTTGTCTACAGCTTTGGTGACTACTTCAAAGAAATCTATCAGGTTTAAGAGACATGATCTGCCTTTTACAAACCCAAACTGGGTGGCGTCCAGAGTTTGGAGATTACCAATGTCTTTGTTTATAAGTTCCATGATGATACGTTCCATGGCCTTGCAGACCAGGCTCATCAGGCTAATGGGGTGGTAGTTCCCAGGGTCCGTGGTGTCTCCCCCTTTGTGGAGTGGGATAACCATCACTGTGTGCCATAGCAGGCACAAAGCCTGAGGTGAGGCTATGATTGAACATGGTACTTAGGTGGGATGCCAGTTCATTCTGTAGTTCGTGTAGAACGCAGCCTGGGATGTTGTATGGTCTCATGGATGCTGTGTTCTTGGCTTTGGAGAGGGTGGTTTTTACCTGTGGAGCCATGATTAGAGGAACTTTGCGTTTTTCCAGTATAGAGGTGGGCTCTTTAGGGGGTGAGAGGTGGGTAAAGTTAGCACTGAACCTATCTTCCAGGATGTTGGCAATATCAGTTGGGTCTGTATATTTAGTGCCATTGTGCTGTAACTCAGAGCAGATCTGAATGTTGCCATTGAGATTCTTGACATAGCTATAGAATGCTTTGTGGTTGTCTTTAGAATCAGTGGTGATTTTGTTTTTGTAACTAACTTTGGAGGAATTTATCAGGGATCACAGCTTCTTACTGAGGCTGACCAGGGAGCTCCTCCACTCATGGGATTTTACTCTCTTTTGCAACAGTTTCTTCCTTCTGTTGTACAGTTTGTTTATGGCAGGGGACCACCAGATTGGCTTCCTTTTTTTGGAGGATATCGTCTTGGTTCTGTTTGGGATAGCACGATCCATGCACTCATGTAAGTGCTTATAAAGTGCAATTGTGTAGGATTCAGTAGTCGTAACTGCATTGTCCATCTGCATGGGTGTCATGAAGTTCACCACTTCTGTCTTAAAAAGCATGAAGTTGGCTTTGGAGAAATTTTTTCCATGGTTTCCTTAATGGGGGGTGGCGGCAGGATGTGGATATCTAGGGTAATTAGCTTATGGTCGGATCGGACCAATGAGGCATTGACTTCAGATGTGGAACACCAGTCACTCATGTTGGTAATGACTGGATCTAGGATATTGTTGCCCCTGGTGGGGGTGTGGATAAGTTGATCCAGGGCATTGGAGTTTATGAATTCCAGAAAGCATTGAGCGAAGGAGTTGGTACATGAGTAGTTTTCCCAGTTAATGGTGGGGTAGTTGAAATCGCCCATTATTAGGGTGTTTGGTTGAACCCTAATATTTTCCAGTACATCAAGACAAGAGGAGTGGGAATCCTGGGGCATAGTGAGTGATCTGTAGCAAGCTACAATTTGGATTGCAGTTTTGCCCAGAGTTAGTTGCACTTTGATAACCTCGGCTGCATTACGCTGAGCAACTAGCTTGGAGGTGTGGATATCCTTAATGAATATGGACACACCTCCGCCGTTGGTGTTCCGGTCCAGGTTACATGGCCAAAAAGTGTGGTATGAGTTATAGCCTGGTAGTGCAGGGGTGCTCTCTGGAGCCTTAAACCAGGTCTCAGTCACTGCACAGATATCGATGTTCTCCATTTTAAGGAGTGCCTCGAGTGAGTGCATTTTGAAATTTAGACTTCTAGCATTGAATAGCATCACCCTCAGTTTTTGCTTGCCTGTTCCTGTTACGGTGGTGAATTTGTCATTTGAACCTTGCCTAAAAAAGGATCTATAGGGACGGCAAGAACCTTAGTCAGTATCCGGAATCCCAAGGGTGACAGGTGCAGGACAACTCTGGCAAAACAACGTGGTCTGTCAACTATGTCATCCCAGGCAGACAGATACTGGATCTCTTTAGAATGACACCAGAAGCTTAGCCAATTGTTGAAGTCAATCATTTTGTCCTTGTACTGCAGCTTAATTCTGGGTGATGGCATAATGCTATTCAGGGCTAGGGTCATACCTGCCTGGGCTACAAGATCGGAGAGCTCTTCCATGTCTCTTTTCATGTAGTCCAGGGAGGTATGCCTCAAGTCATTCACACCAACATGGACAATGACAGTCATATTTGTACTTGTTGTGGAGTGGCCTAAGTGAGTAGGTTATGTGGCGGATCCTGGCACCCAACAGGCAGCTGACAGTAACCTTCTCCTTGTTTAGCCTGGTGAGTGGGACATCAGTGTGCCTGACTATAGAGTCACCTATGACTAGTGTGTTGGGTACATTGTTTTGCCCAATTGGCTGTGGTTGAGTGGCACACTGAGTCTGCAGGCTATGTGTCATTTGGGTTGTGTTGGGGGGTGAAGGTTGCTTGCATTTCTGCTTTGGAGGTCTCTGTTGCTTGAGCAGATTATTACTGAGAGCCTCTGCAAATGTTTTTGTGTTTCTATGTGTGGATTTTGGTGCTGTAGATTTAGTGAGACTATGTGATGAGTGTGGTATGGTGCAAGTGTTTATCTTCTCCTCTTGACTGTCAAGTTCAGTCTTGATTGGAGAGAGCTTTACCTCCAGTTTGGCTAGATAAGTGCATCTCTCACGGGTTGTAGTGTTGGGTGATAGAAGGAGAGGGTTGTCTGTGTACATGAGGCAATTTCTACATTGCCCCAAGATGCCCAGATTCATCAGATAGACAGGAGAGAACACTGGGAGCTGACCCTTGGACATGCCTGAATAAAAACTATTTTCCTCTAGATAAGTGAGGAAAGTGAGTACAAGAACTGTTTTTCTCTAAGCAAGTGAGGAAAGTAAGTACCAAAATGTTTTCCTCTAGGTAATGAGGAAGGCTGAGTGCTGTAGTAATTAGTAGGTTATTTAGTGCTTACAAGTTCTGTACAAGTGCTGATCATGAATAAGCAAATTCAAGTGCTAAAACTAAGAATCTGTATCTGGACTAAATTAGTTACAGGAAAGGGGGGAAACAAGTGGGAATGCGGGCTTTTAAATCAGAAAGTTGAGAGAGATGGAAAAACTGCCCAAATGGCCAATAACTAAAATTTCTGGGCCAGAACCACTCCTTATGTGGTAGATAGGTTACCTAGTGCTTACCACTCCCACTGATAAGCTAGAAAGCTTCCCTCCAACACAGAAAGCTTGGGGGGGGGGCTCAGAAGCTTACATACAGTCCTGGATACAGAAAATCTGAATATGGACTGCACTAGTTACAGGAAAGGTATATATATATATATATATATATATATATATATATATATATATATATATATATATATATATATATGTATATATATATATATATATATATATATATATACACACATTAAAGTAGCTAAAGCAGCAGTAAAAACAATTCAAATGCAGTGCAAGCTAGCACACTTGAGTATGTATCAATGTTAAACCAAACAGTTTAAAAATGCAATTAAATTAAAAATGACTAAAAACAAGTGCAGAAGGAGTCTATTAGGTAGAATGAGGTAAAGAGATGGGACTGGGGGGAAGTGTCCCAGATCAAATCTACAGTGGGGGCGGACAACTGCAAAAGCCTCCATATTTAAACAACACAGGAATAGGAAGGGTGTGTATGGGAAAACCAACACCTTCAGCAGTGATCTGAAAAACTATACAGTGAAGCAAAAATAACAGTGCACAACTCTGAAGTCAGCCAGCAATTATATAAAATTAGTCAAACAGCAATTAGCAGTACACAACTCTGAAGTGCCAGAAAAATATATTCAGCTCTGTATATCTCCAGATAGTTTGAAGAGCACTCTGTCAGGACACAGGAGGGCTCCAGCAATGACATGCAGCCTTTTACTAAGAGGGTCTAATTTTATGCAAGTAATCCTTGAGATAGATAACACACAGGATGTAAAACCAGTTATACTGACTTAAGACACAGAGAAATAGGGGGAGGGGGGAAAAACACCTTCAGCAGAGATCTGAAAAACTATACAGTGAAGCAAAAATAGCAGTGCACAACTCTGAAGTCAGCAAGCAATGATATAAAATTAGTCAAACAACAATTACCAGTACACAACTCTGAAATGCCAGAAAAATATACTCAGCTCTGTATATCTCCAGATAGTTTGAAGAGTACTCTGTCAGGGCACAGGAAGGCTCCAGCTTCATATTCTTCAGGATAGTGGAACCAAAGGAAGCCCTGTCCCTGGAGGCCCTATCTACTTTGAAATGAGTGATGAAGGTATGAGGCCTTGACCAAGTAGCTGCTGCATAAATAGTATCTTTCAGTAATTTGGCAGTAAAGGCTGAAGAGGTGGAGCCAGCTCTAGTAGAATGTTCCTTTATCTTTTGATGTAATGGTGCATTTACTGAACTGTAAGTGAAAGAAATACAATCTGATAACGATTTTCATAAAGTGGTTTTCACCACAGGTGCACCTTTCTTGGACTCTGAGAAAGAAACAAAGAGCTGTTCTGTTTTCCTGAAAACTTTGGTCCTGTCTAAATAGAATCAAAGCTGTCTGTGAACATCAAGCTTGTGCAACATATACTCCATCTTATTGTCATATTTAGGGAAGAAAACAGGCAAATCTATAGACTGATTGAGATTTGCCTCTGAACATACTTTCAGTAAAAATGAGGGATTTGTCCTAAGAGAAACTCTATCATTATGAAAAATCATATATGAGGTTTTAATGGACAAGGCCTGTAACTCTGAAACTCTTCGAGTAGAAGTAATGGCCACTAGAAATATGGTTTTCCATGTTAGATACTTCAGGTCACATGAAGAGGCTGGTTCTTTCTTCAGGGACCAGTCGGGAGGCAATAGAATTGCCCTGCTCAGTTTGTCTGCTCTCATTTTGGATCTCCCAGGGATGTGCATTGCTATTAGAAAGTGCTGGGTAGAGGTTGCCCACTGCCATACTCTCAGGACCTCTCGACATAGGGGTAAGATTTGTTCTTTCCTTGTTTGTTGATGTACCAGACTACTGACATGTTGTCCGTCTGGATTGCAATGGTCCCTAGAGGTAGATAGTCTTAAAAGGACTGCAACGCTAGAAGTACTGCTCTCATATCTAGGATGTTGATATGCAGATTGGCCTCATGTTGTGTCCATGTGCCTTGGACTGTCCTTCCCTGATAATGCCCCCCCACCCTATCAGGGAAGCATCTGTGGTCACTGTGGCAACTGAGATTGGTAAAACAAAGGTTGGCCTATCTTTACTGAATGCGATGTTAGCCACCACTGTAGGTCCTTTTTGCAGGTCTTTGTGATTATAATCTGATGAGACATTTGTAGAGTTTGAAAAGACAACCGTGTGAAAAGGAGCCATTGAAGTATGCACATGTGCATTCGACCCAGTGGAATTGCAATGATTGTTGCCGCTATTGTACCCAATAATTTGAGAACCAGGTGGTTAGAACCTGTTGATGAGCATAGACCCTTTCTAGTGGAAGATTCATGGACATTGTGGTGGTGACTAAGACTGCTCCAATAAACACAGTATGCTGCGATGGTGATAAGGCAGACTTTTTTAAATTTATGGTAATCCCCAGCTGACAGCAAAGATTCATGGTCATGTCCCTCGCTTGTATGAGTTGATGCCTGGTGGTGAAGGTTAGGAGCCAGTTGTCTAGATATGGAAACACCTGGAATCCTAGTTGTATCAGGTGAGCCGTGACTACTGCCGTACATTTGGTGAACACACTGTGGGCTGTAGTGAGACCAAAGGGCAGAGCTCGAAATTGGTAGTGACTGGCTCCCAGCAAAAGCGCAGGTGATCTCTGGATGGTCTGGCCATTTTTATATGGTAGTATGCATCCTGGAGCTCTACTAAGCAGATCCAATTGTCTTTCCCTAGAAAAGGGAGTATCAACTGCGTGACCATCTGGAACTTTGTCTTTTTTACAGATTTATTCAGTCTGCTGAGATCCAAAATTGGTCTCCAGTCTCCTGTTTTCTTTAGAACTAAAAAGAACCTTGAATAAGTTTGGGATCCTATCTGGTCTGCAGGGACCAGTTGGATGACTCTTTTTTTCTAGCAACCTTTGAACTTCTATGGTTGCTTGTTCCCTGTGACTGGGTGGGACGTCCAGGATTCTATTTACGGGGGTGGGGGTAAGAAAGGGAATAGACTAACCTCTGGAAATGATGCTTTGTACCCAGCTGTCTTTTGAAATTTTTAGCCAGACATCTGGGTACAAAGATAAGCATCCCCCAACTGCCTCTAGAGGTGGACAGGTGGCCCTCCTTTCAGGAGCACTGATAGGGCTTCCCAAAGAACTGATCTCTGTCACCCTGGTTCTGTGGACCCCCTCTGCAGCACGGATGATATCTTCCATTACTGCCCCCTCCTCTGCCTCTGGAGGGGAGGGGTTCACCACGAGTGTCCTGAAAGGCTCCTTGAGTATTACGGAACCACATCTTTCCTCCTTTCTGACCTTTGGGGTAAGGTCTGGTTGGTGTGGAAAAACAGACTCCAATGGCAGACAGAGTCTTTCCGTCTTGTTCACTCCTGGTAAGTGTTTCTTTCACTTTGGGTCCAAAAAGGGACAAGCCATTAAAAGGGATGTTGATAAAGGATGACTTAAAGGGCTCCGCAAATGACCATAAGCCCATCCAGGAATGTCTCCTAAGAGCAATTCCTGAAGCCACTGCTCTACTTGGTCCATCAGCTGTGTACGAAACCAGACGCATGGACATGTTTTCTATGGAACTAAGGGTAGAGAGCTGGAAGTATACTTTGTCTGAGACCCCTGCAGCTACCGAACCCTGAAGAGTATCTCCTAGCTCTTTAATGAGATCTCTTTGTAGCCTAGTGAAGCGTATAACATAATTCAGTGACCTAATGGCAAAAGTTGCTGAAGTAAATATGCGCTTCCCATATCTGTCCATGGCCCTGGAATCTTTATTCGGGTGATGGACAGATGTCGAAGTTTTGGATAACTCCTTCTTGGTGGCTGCCAACACCACCATGGCATCAACAAGGACTCCTTTAGTAAGAAATGTCTTATCCTGTGGTGAGGTAATAAACTTGTTGTGCCTCCTAGGGACAGGTTCCACTGTACCTGGAGACTCATACACCTTTCAACAAACTAGGTACATAAGTTCATCAAAAGGCAGGATCACCCAAGTGGTAGAGGGCTGAGACCCGAAAGCCTTTAGGTAGACTGATTCATCATCAGTAGGACTGATGGGCTGCCAGCCACCCCTCTGTTTAAGAATCTCCAAGATATCTGCGAAAGAGATATCTTCAGAGGGTGACCGTGGGGACCCTTCTGACTCATCTAAATCAGTGTCTGAAGTGATGGATTCCTGAGGGGAGTCCAGATGCTTCCTCTTGCATAGCCACTTCCTATGTACCTCCTCAGTGGGAACTTCTGGTGAGCTCTCGGAAGAGCAGGGTTCCCCCCAGTGGGGCTTCCTGAGCCTCTGGATCTCTACGCTTCTGTGGAATCTGTGTTGCAAAAGTAGATGCCGGTGCTTTAGGGGAGGAAGTTGCCAGTCCTGATGAAGTGGTTGTCTGTGAGGACAATACTCTCCTCATGGCATTGAAGGCACCACAGTCCCAATGCGAAGAAACCCCTGGATCCAAAGAAACAGTGGATTCCCTTGGCGCCAAGACAGTGAGCTTCAAGCCAGAGGTAGGCACAGAACTCACCCACGCCAAAGTCCCAAGAGGTAAAGTCGGACCCGAAATATCGGTTCGACTATCCTCCCCGGACCCGACTGCCGAGTGTCGGCCCCTAGACTCCTTCATCAACACTGAAGTAGTCCGAGATATCAGATCCAAAAGTCATGTAGCATGCATTGGTACTGATAGCGCCACTATCATCAGCTCCAAGCACTCCGGCTTCGAAACCTCAAGTCAAATCAGAGGAGAAACAGAAGTAGCAGGGGGGTGTTGGCCAGTTCCAAGGCTCAAGGGGTTGTAACCGACAAAAGTTTGGCTAACGCCAGTGTCTAAAGTAGCTACTGCACCACAAGATCCATGTCCATATCAGACAAGCTCCTTGAGGACCAAGAAGATGGGGCAGATGAGATTACGGATTGTAGTATTGGTGATTTCAATATTGGAGTTACTGGTTCCAATACTGGGGACTGGCTCCTTACAGTGACAACTGTTGGCTCTGAGGTCAATTGTGCCGAAGTTGTTTATTTGTCAGACTTAGCTGTACTGGGAGATTTTGCTGGGTCTGAAGACCCAGTAGTAGAAGACTTTTTTGAAGATTTGGAATGACTGGACTGACCTTCATCCAATTTTTCCTGAAAGGAGGACTTTATTAAACCTCTAACAACTAGTTTGTTACTTCTCTCATGCAAAACACGTGAACTAATTGAGTGGCAGATGGAACAAGTCTCCTGAAGGTGCAATGCACCCAAACAATACACACACACCATGTGCCCATCTGTAATGGACATTTTCTGTCCACATTTAGGGCATTTCTTTAATCCTGATTTGGATTATTTAGCCTCTTTATGCTTGTCCTGAGACATTTTAATGGTAACACAATTTCCTATACAGCAACACACAGAAAGCTCTCAAAGCAAACAACGAGCTTCAGCCAAAAGGAGAAATAGCCTTCTAATTCAAACAGGCTAAATGAACCAATAAACTATATATAAACTAACACACTCTCTAAGAAAAAGGGATATATATATTTTCACACTCGGATAAATCCGTAACAAACTACACAACCAAGTCAAACAGGCTATCTAAACAAATAACTATTTTTATATATTTTTAAACTGTCATACACTTTAAGCAAGGTATATATATATATATATATATATATATATATATATATATATATATATATATATAAATTTTCACACAAGGTTATCACATTAGCAGCTAAGGGAATAGGGAGGTTTACAAGGCCTGAAAAAAAAATGGCCACAAGGAAATAGAGAAGAAAGATACCAAAAGAATGTATTAGAAATAACTGGAATTATAACAAGTTAGCAAAATCCTAATAGAATATATACAAGATAAATATTTAAAAAAATTCAAATTCATTGGCCCGAGCTGGTAAATTACTCAAGATCTGTTGCAGCAGCAAATGAGATCTGAGGGAAGCGCCAGTGCATCATGGGATAGGGAGTTGGCCTTGAGCTGGTTGAGGACCTCGAGCATTTGCATTAGGCCGAGTCAGAGCTGAGGATCAGCTCCAAATCTATCAGTAAGAATTAAAGGCGAGATAGAACAACTTCACATCAAAAGTTATGTACTCACAATAATGTTGCATCTCTGTTGTCTGTTTTCATCCTTCCTCAACCGATGGGTCTCAGATCTGACCTCAGATTTGACTTCGGACATTTCTAAAAACTTGGCTCCATAGCTTGAGCTCCTCCACTTACCCATAACCTTCATCTGTAGCTTGAGTTACCTCAGATTGAGTTTGCCCTCTATTCAGCCTATATTACTGCTCGTATCACAATAGTGGGTAATAATGTATTATAATAACCAATAAAATCTCAGCCTGGAAGGAAAGAAAGAAGGGAGAAATAAAAGACTCGAGTTCATCAAAAGGCAGGCAATATGACACACCTTAGCAGACCTTAGGTTGAAATAGGATACCAAGTAATAAAAACTTTCAAACAGGAAAGAGGTTGGAGGGTAGGAGGTTGAAAAAGGATGAAAAAAGACAACACAGATGCTTTATTATGGTAAGCACATAGCTTTTGTATCTAAAGTTGTCTTTTTTGTCTGTTCCTCAACCAATGGGGCAGAGTCCCTTGCTAGTGACACTTCAGGGTTGTCTTCAAAGAAGGGTATTCTGGAGTACAGCAGAGTCAAATGCTGCCCTGTTTCTAGACAAAATGTGTAATTTGTAGTGAGCAATGAAGGTATTTGTATTAGACCAAGTGGCAACTACACAACTGTCATCTATTGAAGCTCTGGGCCAGAAAGCACAGGATATGCCACAGATCTTGTGGAATGAACCTTAGTAGGTTTAGGGAGTGTCAATCCCTTCTTCTTATAGACAGTCTTAAAGCAATTGGTGAGTTATGTGGCTAAAGTCACCTTTAAAATTGAATTGCCCAGCTTGACCTTGGAAAAGTAAACAAATAGCTGGTCTAATTTTCTGAAATCTTTTGTTTTGTAGAGATAAAATCTAAGCTGTCTATGAACATCCAAAAGGTGCAGCATGTACTCTCCTTTGTTGGAAAATTTTGGAAAGAAAATGGGAAGGTTAATGGACTGATTTATAGCTGTTTCCAAAGCCACAAATTACAAATCAGGGATTAGTATAGACAGACCTCTTCCCTTGTGAAAGATCAGATATGGTGGCATAGAGGAAAGAGCCTGGAGTTCTGATACCCATCTCTCTAATGTGATTGCAACCAAAAATAGTTTTCCAAGACAAAAGATGGCAAATATCATACAGCAACTGAACAGATGAAATTTTTGGTTACAGTTAGGGTGCCCCAGACCTAACTTTTTCTTATGAGGTGTTCTGCACTCTATATGCAGATGACCTGAAATTGGGTAAACTGATTACATGTGTTACAGATAAGTAATGTCTGCAAACGAATTTGACAAAATTGACAATTTCGGCACAGGAGAATAATATGCTGATCGATACATCAAAAATATATAAGTATATGAGACTTGGGAGACATAAATTGAAAGGTGAATATTTAATACAGCATACTGTGATTGAAACTGTAGACTCATTTAAGGACCTTTAAGGATACATGGGTAGATCTATCTATGAGTTTTTCTAATCATATCAACCAATTGGCTAATGATAGCTGTAGAACTATAGGTTGTATAAAAAGATGTATAAAGTCTAGGAAATCAGAAATGATGAAGTCATTGTTTATAAGTTACATTAGACCCAAACTTGAGTATGGAATAACAATATGGCAAACGTATAAGAAAAAAACATGAGCAAACTGGGAAGAGTACAGTAGAAATATACCAAGGGCATCCATGGATGTGAAAATTTAAGTTATTATGACTCTAAATTGGCCCTAGGTTTAAGTGCGTGCGTGTGTGTGCCTTCTGTGGAAGGATGGGCACCGGGCTGGCAACTCGACACTGTAAAACTCAACTGCCAATCATGAGTGGACAAGTGCTCCACTGTGGTGACCCCTACCCAGGAAAAGCTGAAAGAAGAAGAAGATGAAAGACTAAAATATCTGAACTTGTACAGTGTCTCATATAGATATTTAAGAGGAGATCTTATTAAGGTATATAGGGCATTTAGAGACAACTACCTGTGGGAATGTTTGGGGTTATCAAAAAGTAGTAGAGAATTATCAGACAACCTATGTAGAAGATTCTATATGAATGAGAAGTGTATTAACTGGTTCTCTGAGAGAGCAGTTGATGCATGGAACAGACTACAAAATTACATTAAAGCAAGAACTGATTTATATATTTTTAAGAACACCCTGGACACTGATTATGGGAGCAGGTGTTTTGGTATATTGGCAAGTTAGAAGGGAATTAACGCCCATGCTTGAAATATTTGTATGTATGTAAGCTTGATATCACTTACCCAAACTGCAGGATGTTGAACAGCTGATGTGCAAACTCATGGTACCTAAGAGGCAGGAAATCAAATGACAAGCGGTCGAAAGAGATTAGTCGAGAAAGTGATGTACAGAGACTGTGGAGGGAGGTCGGGCTTCAGTAAGGAACAGGGAAGTAGCCCATTTCCTCACTGTAGTGCGATCTTGGAGTTGATATATTTAAGTAGAGTGGTGTGGGGGGTGCAGGAGGGCGTAGTATAGTAGAGGTGAGTTAACTGCCATTCTGGAAGAGGGGAATGTCGACATTATGGAATGCACTTTATCGTGCAAACTATTTTTGACATTCCTCTCTTTTGATATTTTAGATTTAGATGTTATTTTTCAGTTGAATGCACGTTTGATGGTAATGCATTCAACCTTATCATGGCAAACCTGTATGTATGTATACATGTATGTAAAACGTTTAAGTTCACCCTGCTAGCTGGTTCAAAGGGTGGCTGCATCAGGGCTTGAGCAATTTTTGTTAAATCCCATGGAATAGCAAGATCCTTAGAAGGGGTTTATAATAAAAAGGTACCTTTGTGAAAGGCTTTTCAATATCTAGATGATGCCAGGAATGAATGGTCATCCCTACTTGAAAATTTGAGATAGCTGCAAGTTTGATTTTTGCAGTATAGTAACTAGCTCCACTGTTAAATACAGAAGCAAGAAGTCTAGGATAGCTGGAATAGGTGCTGAAAAGGGATCTAATTGCCTCTGGACAGCCCAAAGAGAGAGAATCTTTTCCACTTGCTCCTATACACCTTCCTAGTAGAATCCTTACATGGCCGGCCTTAGGCATACATGAACTAGGTGACTGCCTAGGGCGCTGTACATGCCAGCTTTGTAATGGGTGCAATTTGCATTTATTTATTTATTTAAGTTAATTGGTTGAAGGGTGGCGGAACCTATAGGTTGAGGGGGAGGTGCAAGTGACCACTGGTGTAGTTAAGGGGGACAAGAGGGGCAGTCTGTCCTGTGTTTTGAAAGGTTCCATAGCATCATCCTGTTCTTTCAGTCCAGTGTCTGTACATGTGTTATCACAGATACATCCTGTTCTCCCGCCACAATTTTAAAACAGTACATCCTTTTGCTATTTCTTCTTGTTGCTGCTTCATTTTCAAGTAAGGTGCTGCCAAGACAAAATTTTATGTGTTTTCTTTATTTTCAAGTAGGGGGTGTGTTTGCTATTTCTGCCGATTTTCAAGTAAGGGGTATGTGTGTGTGTGAAATGGGTGTTTGTTATTTCTGCTGATTTTCAAGTAATGGGGGTGTTTGTTATTTCTGCTGATTTTCAAGTAAGGGGGTGTGTGTAATGCCCCAGTTAAGTGTACCTGGTGGTTAGTGTTAGTCAGGCTCAAACCCTGTACCTCAGATACAAAAAACAAGAGCCTGAATTCTCTACCCATACCACCACTTGTGATTGAGTCTATAGCTCTCAACTATCCAGATTTTCACAGAATGTCTCGAATGTTTGACTCATACTTTTGGTCTGTTCCTCTTAAAATTTGTGGTTTTCTGGCAAATCAGTGAGAACCAAATTCACTAAATGATAGCCATTTAAGTTTCAGCTTTCCTATCTTTCAGGAAATGCGTGGCAACACAAAGCATGGCAACACAAAGCAACTTTCTAAGATTATACAAGCAATGTTTAAAATGTGTCCCTGGTTTTCGATCATTGTCCCCCTCCCCAATAAATTCTGGCTTTTTCCAGATTTCTTGTGCTGCAAAGCTGAGAGATATAATAGAGTGTCAAGTGGATTTTACAAGGAACTGGGTGCTTCAGGGGAAGAGAAGTTTAGTGCTGCATATGCTAAGTCTGTTTGCATTGCTAGTAGCACAACAGGTAGTATACTTGCTTTTGATGCAAAAGGCTGTGCGTTCTACTCCCACAATATGTAGATGGATTGCTGATACTGTACTGTGTTGTACTTTAAATGGAGTGGATGCTGCAGTCCTGTGAATGTCCTCCTCTGGAGGGGATACCTATGAACCTGTTGTCAGCTTGCCATACATTCCCTCTTGCAATATTATTAGCTTATCATTTTTTAATGTAGCATAAGCAGTTTATTCATCAAGGGTAACAGGCTGTTTGTAGATCAAACAATGAAGTATAAATTTGTTTTCTAGCAGCAACCTCTTCATTAGTTACAGATCTGTTTAATGTCGAATTATTTAGATGGCTTTTACTTCTGCAGACATTGTGCATATTTACCGATACTGGCAAAGAATAATGACAGAAGTTTGAGTAGACTTTTATGATGGGAATCTTCTGAATTGGGCAGTTTTGTCATTATTGATTCATAAATTTTGTTTCATTATTTATTAAAAGAATGCTTAAAACTACAAATTTAAAACACATTCTAACATGTGGTGCTGTATATACAAGGAATATAATTGAATACAATCACGAAGATGATTCAAAGAATTAATAATACATGTATGCATGGCCCTAAAAATGTGTGCAAGGACCCTGTGGTTTGAAAATAGCCCAAAGGCAAACTTAACCCTCCACTGGCCAGATGCATTTTCTATAAATGTGGGTTTTCTTGCCGTTTCAATTAATGTGAGTTTTGCCATTTCAATGAATGTGAGTTTCAAGGGCAGAGAAGTTTACTGCTCATGCTAAGTCTGTTTTCATTGCAAGACTGTATTGTTTGTTTACCAAATGGCTATCTGTTTGTGTTTTTTATTTTAATATCTGTAATCATTATAGAACCAAATAAGAGAACAGTATGCACACTGATAGATTTGAACAGTGTGTATGGCAAATGGTGAGAAATAGCCAAACACTGGAATAACTGAGGAGGGGGCTGCTGCTTGGGGGGATAGGAGGTTGCTGCAGGAGGGGCTGCTCTGGGAGGCAGTCTAGTGCCCTGCCTAGGGCCCTATTTGACCATGATCCAGCTCTGATATTTAAAGTAGGAAATGCATACCCAAAGGTAGTTGCAGTTTAACTACATTACAAGGTAGTTTTTTCTTCCTATGCATTTAAATAATTTAAGGAAATTACTAGAGTGGCTTTCTTGTTGAGGGAGTGGCCTACCTGTGGGTGTGGCTTAAATAGGTGTGGGTGGGACTTAAGGGGCATCGGAGTACTACGTCATCTAGGGTGTCATTTCAGCTAAGGCTGGCTCTGAATCCTTATATGAAGATGTGAAGAAACAGAGAGGAAAACCTGGGCTGTCCAGCCTTCATTGGAAGTGGAGAAACCATGAGGTCAGTTTCAGGGTCTGACTGTTTAGAAGAATCATCCCTTATGGATGAGAGAGTAGATCTTGGTCTGGATCCAACATCCAAGGGAGGTTCAATATATGAGGCCACAAGAAGGGAAACCACACTTGTCGAGGCCAGAGTGAGGTAATGATGATTACTTTGCTCTTCTGATGAGATACTTTCTGAAGAAATTTGGGAATTAGAGATGTAGGAGGAAATGTGTATAGGACCCCAAGGGGCCAATTGTAATTCACACAGACTGTGAGTCCCTCCTCTGGAGGGATGAGACACCAAAGTATCTGCTGCACTGGGAGTTGAGAAGGGAACTGAAGAGATTGCAGCACAGCTGGCCCCATTGACAGAAAATCATTTCTGCCACCACAGAGTTGCGAGACCACTCATGAGGGACTAAACTTGACCTGCTCAGTTTGCCTGACAGCATGTTAAACTTCCCTGGGATATGCATAACCAAAAGCAAGTCACCAGAATAGATCACCCACTGCCAATCCCTCAGAGCCTCTTGCCATAGGGGCAGGATCTGTTTTTCCCTGCTTGTTGATGTACCAGACTACCAACATATTGTCTGTCTGGATGGCAATCATCCTTAGAGGGAGAGCATCTTGAAAAGCCTGCAGTACTAATAGAACTGCTCTCATTTCCAGGACATTGATGTGAAGATTGATCTCCAGCTGAGATCAAGTGCCTTACACCGTCCATCCCAAGTAATGCCCCCCCACCCTAGTTGGGATATGTCCATATTCATTATGGCTGTAGGTGATGGAAGAATAAAAGGGCAGCCCTGAGAAATTTCTTTTCTGGTGATCTGCCAGGCAATGTGTTCCCTGTAAATCTTTGTAATTTATATCAGTGCAGACAAGGGATGTCATCTTATTGACCACTGCATTGCAAGTGTCCACTATAGTACCCTCACGTAATACCTTGTTAGAGGTACTAGAGTTATAGATGCTGCCATAGATCCAAGGAGTTGTAACACCAGTCTTTTTGGCAGAGAGGGGAGAGACAATGTGAGATGCTTGACTCTAATGTGTTTATTCTTGTCTGAGGTAAGCTTGGGATTTGCGTCACCATATCCAAATGAGTGCCAATAAACTTCAGAACTTGAATGGGGAAGAGCACAGACTTGCTAATTGAAGATACAGTTAGATCAAGTAGACCCTGACTTGAATAAGTACATACTTGGTGGGAGTAGAGAGGAGCCACTCATTGAGATATAGAAACACCCAGAATCCCTGCAGTCTCAAGTGAGCTGTGGCCATTGCCATGTACATGGTGAATATCCTTGGGGGTCAAAGAGCAAGACTCAGAACTGTTAATGACTGGCTCTCCTGCAAGAAGTGTAGAAATATCCTTGATCACCTGTTGATTTTGATGTGATAGTATTCTGGAGAGCTATCAAGCACATCCAATTGTCCTTGAGCAATACTAGTAGAATGGACTGAATCATGATCATTTAAAAATTTAAACCTTTGACATATTGGTTCAAATTGCTGACATCCAAGATAAGTCTCACTTCCCCATTTTTCTTTTGCATCAAAAAGAACCTTGAGTAACTTCTGAATCATTGTTGGTCTGGGGGAACCATTTGAATGACTCTTTTGGTGAGCGTTTTTTCTGTTTCTGTAGTGGCATCTTTCCTCTGACTGGGTGGAATTTCTTGAAGTTTTGTAGATTGTTTGGGGGACACAGAGAAAAGGGTATGTAATCTCCTTCAGGTCCACAAACCTGCGCAACCTCCTGGCCATCTACTGCTGTCCCATTCCTTAGGTAAGCAGTGGAATTCTCTCTCCACACACCTACACAACCTACCTAACCATACAAATTTCAAATCTCAGCTACTCTCTCATCTTTCTTCCAAAGGGGAATGCCTTTGCCACACTCCAACTTAACCCCCCTCATTCCACCTTCCATTGACTCATCCAACTACCTCTATTATTACTTCATCCCACCCAAAACAATCCCTCCCCTAATAAAAAATAATTTTCTCTCTAATATCTATTGTACTGTACTCTCCAATCTCAAATATACAATTACCCTCCCCATGCATAATAATTTCCTAACCTACAAGTGGCTAGTAGCCATATATTTTGAAATGTTAAAACTACAATTGAGTTTATAACAAAAATATTCACTTTATGTAAATGTTGAAATTTCTGTATTGAATTATGTATTTTCATTTTTGTAACATTGTGACAAGCCAATTGCAAATATCATGGAGCTTATCTGTAAATGTTTAATTAGCTGTATGAACTATGTCATTTTTTAACATGTGAAATGTAACTTGCAACTATTGTGGAGATTTTCTCCCCAGGCCTCCACTGAAAATGGGTTATTTTTTGGCCCGGTCATCAAACTTAAATAAATAACTAAACAAATAAATAAATAATAAATAAATAAAACCTCTGGATATGATCCTCTGCACTCAAGTGTCTTTGGTGAAGGGTGTCCAAGTTTCCGAGTGTAGGGATAAGTGCTACCTAACTGCCTCTACCGTGCAGCAGTTGGGCAATCTTTCAGAAGCACTGGTAGGACTTCTCAAAGAAAGGAACTCTGAAGCCCAAGTTTTTGAGCCCCCTCTTGCATGACAGTGACATCTACCATTGGACTCCACCCCTTTGCCTCAGGGGGACCTGTTGACATAAATAATCCTGGGAACAGCTTTGTGACTTACAGAGCCACATCTCCCTACTACTTTTGGTTTTGGGAAAAAGTCCTTTGAGGGGTAGAAAATGTATCCATATGGAAGATAATGTCTTCCCATCTTGTTTACTCCTAGAGAGGGTTCCTTTCCCCTTGGGGCTGAATAAAGTGGATCCATCAAAAGGAGCATTGATGAATGATGATTTGAGAGGTTGAACAAAATCACAGAGGCACATCCAGGCATGCCTGAACCTGTGAGGCATGAGAAATCAGCCTCATACAGGCATTCAGTAGGGACTGTAGGGTGACCAGCTCTAAAGTAATAGCCTTCTTCTCCTCCACAGACATGAGACCATTGAAAAACTCCTTGGTTAAGTCCCTCTGAAATCTTGTGACATGTGCCAAAAAGTTCATCTACCTAAGAGTGAATGTTGCTGATGCATAAACATGCTTCTCAAGCCTGTCCAACACCTGAAACTCTCTCTTAAGAGGATGGACAGAAGAACAGCTGCCGCTACCACCATAACATTTACTATGGGTGACCCTTGCTCTAATGGGTTCGATCCTTGGGCGCAACCAGGCCTTTTGGGGATTGGCCCCATGACATCCAGGTTTTTCCAAGCCCAGTGGGAGATGAAGTCCACCATCTCTTCTGCCAGGGGGACTACCCAGGATGTAGCTGCCCTGGCTCCAAAAGCCTCGAGAAACACAGACTTCTCTTTGGAAAGGGGCCAGAAGAACAGTACTTTCCTGTCTCATACGTTTTGGGTATTTCACTGAAGAAGACATCATCAAGGGGTGATCTTGGGGGAGACCATTACCCTTTATTGAAATTGGTATCTTCCATTAAGAATTCCTGTCTGTAATCTAAGTGCCTCCTTTTGCACATATGTTCCTCAGGGGGTTCCTTGGTGGGATGCTGTGGAGAGGACTTGGAAGTGTGAACAAAGTCCTGGATGAGGACTGTCTCCACACTTGTATGGGCTGACTGCCTCTATGAGACAGGATGTAGAGATTCAGGGACCAAGGCAGACAGCTGTGGAGGGGTGGATCCAAGGGGGCCAAGTATGCCTTGTCCACGGTGGTGAAAAATACACTCTCCACCACCACAAAGGTAGAAGGGCCATCCTGGTAGAAACTGAAGACACCTGCGCAGGACAGCTCACAGAATCACCATGATCCTGCCTCAAAGCAGAGGTCAGAGCTGAACTGTCCAATGATGCTCTGAGAGGAAGGGACAGCTCCAAGAGCATTGGATTTGAAGTCAACTCCCTGGATCCAGCACCAATGCTACAATTCCAAAATTCCTCTGGCTCCAACAGTGTAGTCGGTGACTGGATCAGAGAAGTAGTCGGTGTCAAAGATGGCCAGAACTTTGGATCTGATGCAGAAAAACTCAAAATGCTCAGGTCTAATAGCTCCAAAACTGAAGGCTGGAACAGAGTAGGAGTTAACAGTTGGGTTTTGGGCTGGTGTTAGCCTCATGAGCCCAATCAGAGAC
Organism: Protopterus annectens; assembly: GCF_019279795.1. NCBI lineage: Eukaryota > Metazoa > Chordata > Ceratodontiformes > Protopteridae > Protopterus > Protopterus annectens. The sequence continues at coordinate 1,700,278,208 of NC_056741.1, read as the reverse complement.
AGAGATGGTAAAACTCCTAACTGAATCTGGGCCCAGAGAAACTTCCTCATTATCCTGTCCACATCTACTTCAGTTAGGTTCCTAGATGACCTAAGAAATGATGAGGGGAAGGCTGGCCTGGAAGTCCTTCAAGGTGTCTCCTGTAATCGGAGACAGAGATGGTAAAACTCCTAACTGAATCTGGGCCCAGAGAAACTTCCTCATTATCCTGTCCACATCTACTTCAGTTAGGTTCCTAGATGACCTAAGAAATGATGAGGGAAAGCTGGCCTGGAAGTCCTTCAAGGGGTCTCCTGTAAGAAAGGAGAATGTATCCTAGAGGGTATCAGTTACAAAGTGAAAGTGGAGGAGTGATGGACCAGTGATTCTGATTTTGACCTCACCAAATCCAAGAAAGCAGATGGATCCAAGGGCTTGGATATCTTTTTGGCTGGAACTGAACCCAAAATAGAGGAAGGAGAATAATCAGAGGATTGTTTCCTAGACTCTTTACGTTTTCCTGATGAATCCCCCTTAGTCTTCTCAGAAGGCTTTTGGAAGGAGGAAGAGCTCCAGATGAGGAAGCAGAAGATGTAGAAGGCAGGAAACCTTTGTTACTAGAACCTGATGGTTAAACCCTGCACAAATATCACATTCTATCTCAAGATGGGCTGATCCCAGGCAATAAATGCACTTCTGCTGGGCATCAGAATTTGGAATCTTTTGCCCATAGGAGGTGCATTGTTTCAAGACAGTAGGCTTGTCAGACATACTGAATGAAACCTAGTCAAGAGAAAAGAAAAATGAAAAAGAATGCCAGCAATGGTGTATGGATAGAAAAATAGCAACAGTGGTAATTAAGATGTACCTTAAATGGGTAACACCAGTACTAAAGAGGAAACAACAAAGCATGAGGCCTGTAATAGAAGCAGAGAAAGACAGAAAGAAATTAACTCTTTTTTTGTGTATATATATATATATATATATATATATATATATATATATATATATATATATATATATGTGTGTGTGTGTGTGTGTGTGTATATATATATATATATATATATATATATATATATATATATATATATATATATATATATATATAGAACAGCTTAGAGGCTCTTATCCTAGCCACTAACTCCATGCTAAGGTAGATCACACCCATTTTCTGAAGGGGCAAATGAGATCTGAGGTAACTCAAGCTAAAGGTGAAGACCATGAGTAAGGAAAGGACCTCAAGCTTCAGAGCCAAGTCTTTAGAAGTGGCCAAAGGCAGTACCGAGGTCAGATACGAGACTCATCAATTCAAAAAAGATCTATTTTTTACTTGTGGAAAAAAAGCTCTTTGAACTGAAGTGTCTAGTTGACATCCCAGGAGTACAATCTTGTGTAAAGAAGTCAAGAAATCTTTTGAATGTTCTTTTGGAATCCCATCTTGTGTAAGAGACCTCTCATCCAAAAAACTCAACAGAAAGAACAGCTCAAAAAAACTTAACATTAAAAAAATGGATGACGTATGTTTTATGAAAGCTGTTGAGCTAGTTTTACACACACACACACACACATATATATATATATATATATATATATATATATATATGTATATATATATATATATATATATATATATATATATATATATACACATACACACAGTATATGTGTGTGTGTATATATATATATATATATATATATATATATATATATATATATATATATATATATATATATATATATATATATATTAAATCTGTGAAGTACCTGGAAGTTTTTTGAGGCATTTTTTTGCTGAGTTTTTGTTTTGTTTTTTTTTGGTATATTACTGCTCTGGCTCAGACTTTCAGCCTGCTTGAGCTGCCAGTTGTTGTGTTTTAGATCATCCAAGAGAGAGATTCTTAACACTTTGAAAAAGACACTGCAAAGATAAGTAGGTTATCTAAATATGGAAAATGTAGACACCCTGTAACCTGCAATGAGCTATAACTGAAAGTAGACTCTTTGTGAGCATTCTAGGTGCAGTGAATATTCCAAAGAGTAAGACAGAGAGCTTATGATGTGGTCCAGACACACAAAATTTTAATAAACAACCTGCAATCTGGAAGAACAGGGATGTGATGATAAGCATTGTTTCAGTCTATTGTTACCAAGAAACTTGAAAGAGAAAAAAAGAGGCAACAGGTTGTGAAGTGACATCATTTTGAATTTGTGTACTATCACAAACTGGTTTAGGAAAATCCAGAACTAGGCTTCAAGCTTTTCCTTCTTTGGTACTAGGAATATCCTTGAATAAGAACCCTCCCCCATTTGTTAAGGAGGAATTGGTTCTATCACTCGGAACAGCATGTGATGAAAAACTGGTGAAAACAAATTACTCTTATCTGGAGAACTAAGAATGACCTGTTGGAAAGGATACATTTACTCCCACTACCATTTGTAACCCTGATGAATGATTTTCAGACATTTATCTGAAACAATCTGTTGCCAAAATGATAAATACAGATTCAGACCTTTTGGAGGAGAAACTGAGGCCAGGATGGGATGGGTTCATAAGGTCTCTTGAATAGTCATTCTGACTTGTTGAACCGACTGCGGTGGTGGTGCTGTGGTAGCGTTGTCGCCTCACAATAAGACGTTGTTTTGTTTGATTCTCAACGAGAGCGTCTTCTGTGTGGAGACATGCGTGAATGGGTATACCTTCGTTAAAGGTTGTGCGTCAGGGCCGGCAACTCGGCACGTAAAAATCTACTGCCGATCATTAGCGGACCAGAGTTCCGCTGTGGCGACCCCTAACTGGGAAAAGCCGAAAGACACAACAACTTGTTGAACTATCCTTGCTGTTGGGAGGTTCAAGACTTATTTCTGGATCCTCCTTGCTATTTCTTCTTAAATGTTTGTTTGTCTTAAATTTGTTAAACAAAACTGGTAAACTGCTGTTTTTTGCCAAAATTGGGTGAGATGATAAAAAAATTCCTTGGATAATTTGGAAATGGGAGGCCTGAAAAATCTTAGAGATTCCCTGCATCAGCTTGCCACTTTCATCACACTTTTTGATCTGCAGCCGTGGGTTCAAACAATAAATCTCTATCCATTGGAGTATTTAAAAATCTCATATTAATACCATCTGGGAGATTCTGAGGATGCAGCCATGCGAGCCTCCTCATAACAGTACCAGTGACCATTGCCCATACCTCTCAACTGTACCTAATTCCTCGGTATTTACCATTTTTTGGCTCAAAATAATAGGGTGCCATTAATTCCTGAGTCACCCCTTTAAATCCTGATTTTTGTTTAATTCTTTTTTTTTTTCCTTTTTTATGCTTATGCTGATGTCATCACGCACCACCATATCACATCGACAGCAACAGACCCTGCAACCACAAGTATTCTGGTGGGGAAGACAAAAACTACTTGACCCCTGCCCAGTACAGCACCAGTGAGTCAATATTTTTTACAACTATGGATATTTGTAAAAATATTTAATAGTTAATGTGTGGCAAACCTTTTCAATGTGTAAAAGCATGGAACATGGAACTTCTTCATCTCAAAATGAAAAACATTCCTTGTGAGGAGGTACAGTTAGCTTTAACCACTGCTTCCAGTTTTATTTTTGTGTCCTTTTTTTATATTATATCTTTAGCGAATTAGTGATAATCCTGTAATACCCCTTCTTTCTGGTTTGCAAACCTTCTCAACAAAGATCAGGATGATCAGTTGTGAAATACGGGTGTATTTCCAGTAAGTACATATGCGCCAATTATTTTCTTTACAAAAAAAAAAGCAAAGGATTAGGCAAGACTCTTAAATTCATTTTTATGTCTGCATCTGAGCACTGTTTGTGAAATACATAGAGGACAGGGACCCGAGAAAGAGAGTCTGTTTTTTTTTTAAATATTAATGTTTCAATTACAGAATTGCAGGACACTATGAATATCCTGTCTGTAGACTTTGTACAATGTTTCTGTGCATGGCTTAAAATTGTAGTTTTGATTCATAAGGAACAAGTAGGATTAAAATATTACAACTTCATCAGGGAAGGGAGCAATCACGTTCCCTTTAAGAGCTTCCCTCCCCTACCCTTACCAGCTGTGTGTGTTCAAGAGAGTTGAAGACTAGTTGCTGAGAAGGAACTTAAATTTAAACATATTCTGAGACTGAATGTCCTTGAGGACAGGTACCCATTTCTGAATTGATGCACATTGTTCACAACCATAGACAAAAGTGACAGGTCATTGTGAAAGCTACTTAAATGAAACAGTCATGGACTGACGTGACAGGTCATTGTGAAAGCTACTTAAATGAAACAGTCATGGACTGACGTGACAGGTCATTGTGAAAGCTGTTTAAATTAAACTTTCTACAGCTCATTTGACAGAGCCTTATTGTTTTAACAAAGGTATTTGTGAGCGATTAGGGCACTGTCCTTGAATCACTTAGAACAAACTGCCGAAAACACTAAGTGTTTCGTACTTGGTGAACAGTCTTGCCTCACATATTGCTCACTTTGGAATTTCCCAGATTTACCTTTTGTTAGGTATACTTGGTACATTGCTGTTTGGAGGTTGCTACCTGTCAGTTTAAAGCTTATGGGAGTAGGTATGTTGTGTATAAGGACGTTAAAATGCTGTGCTCATAGGATGTAGCTACAAAAGTCTTGTGCCGGTCCTACTGTTGTTATATTGCAACCTCTCAAGTATACCTCATAATGAGGAATGTAGCTCATTTTGAGTCTTAAAAAGTTCATGTTCCTCAAAGTTCCACATTGAACATTTCTGTCACACATATTCAGTGTTAGGAATTTTTTAAATGATATTCGTGAAAAAGAAAAATTAATCATATTAATCCATTAAAAGATCTTTGTTTTGTTTTTTAACTAAAACCCACCTGTTTTAACCATCCTATAACCTTCCCACTCCTAGTTGGAATTGTTAGTAAGCCGTATGTGTTTTACATTTTGCCCATTTTTGCACATTATGAGGGCTAGAGTTCCTCATTTTAGAGATGGAAGGTTGAGAGCTATGTATTGCACTCTAAATTTGATGGCTTGGTTTTCTTTGAGAAGGCATCATCTCCCAAACATTAAACTCAGGTGCTGGATGAAAATAGTGGAACTTTGGATTACATGTGTTAATAGGGAATTTAGGGTCATCAGCCTTGTCTGTCATTAAATATAGCTATAAATAACTGTTATACCTCTCAGCTGTACAGTGGAATGTTGGATTACATGTGTTAATAGGGAATTTAGGGTCATTAGCCTTGTCTGTCATTAAATATAGTTTTAAATAACTGTCATACCCCTCAGTTGTACAGATTTTCACAGAATCTTCAGATTTTTAAATCATATTTTTTGTCCATTTTTATAGAATAGTGGTTTTCTAACAAATCATTGGCAAATCATTGAAGATTTAATCCAGAAAATAATGAAAGACATTTGAGTTACAGACTTTCTAAGTTTGTAAGAGGAATATTTAAAAATTATCCCTATTTATGGGCCTTTGTCCCCCCCTTATTTATAGCTTTGTCCAGATTTCTTGCTGGAAGAGGTTGAGAGGTATGAACCCAATGAGAACTTAATGGGATGAAATGTGACAGATGACTAGAACTTCGAGCATGGACGTGCTGTGAAATGCTGCCATTTTAAATGCATTTTTCAGCTTTAGTGTTTTAGGTCTCTTTACATACATATTATTCCAGGCAAAAAACTCACTTATGCTAATAAATATTTTATCTGGAATAATCTAAAATGAATTTTAGTTGCATGACTTTGAGTATCCTCATCTGTGATTATGTCTTCTGATGTTGTTACTTCTATGTCTAATTTCGTAGTTCTTAACTGCATTCACCCCACAGGTTGCTTTGCCATATCTGCGCTTGTGTTTTATCTGTATAGAGTGTATATTTTCAAATTTAATTTTAAATTGGAGAACATATTCTCAATTACCATCTGAATGTTGATATCCCACAATTCCATATGAGTGGGAGGAGTTATATTATTATGCATGCACATTTTATGTTAATTAGTGTCCAGATATTTGGCTAGTTGTACTTACTTTTCATGGGCCTTTGTCCAGATTTTTGACGTCTCCAGGTTAAGACGTATGCCATAGCCATGGAAAAAGTCTCAGCAGAGTCATAAACACATACACACACACACACACACACACACACACACACACACACACACACACACTGCAAACAAGGAGTAGTGATCTGTGCAACAGAAGAAACTGAGTTATTTAAAACAGATTTTTCCTCCCAAGAAGAAAACACAGATAAAACATTCCTCATGCTTTTACAATTTTTCAGAACAAACATATGAGCCTGATAATTCAAAATTTCCATACCTAACAATCATTGGTACTTACGTATTATCGCAACTACATTCTGAACAGGAGAAGCGGCTCATTTCCAAGCCCTTCTCCTTCTGGAATTTGTCATATATAGGTCGCCAAGTCTTTGAAAACAAGTTGACATGTAAATGTGAGGATTTACTTGTTTTCTTCACAAAAATGAACGAGGCAGAGTCTGTCATATGTTTAAAGTGGCCGTGATTTTGCATTTACTTATTACTATTTACAGAATGTATCCCAAAACAAAATATGTTGTTCTGTTCATTTTGTAAGTGACTATTGTCACCTTTAGAACTCATCCTTTTATTTTAACTGCACCTATATCCTGGAGCCAAGCCACCCCAATGTGAGAAATTGCTTGCTTTTTTTTAAGACAACTAAAGTACAGGCCGTCTGACAGACATTCCATGTCTTCAGGAATTTGCATATAATCATTGCTCTTCGGACAATGAATGCCAAACAAAGCACATTGTTCTGATGACCTGTTTGGATGTGCAGGTGTTTGTGTTCCAGAAATTCATGTTCCATTATCTTACAACATTGGCTGAGTTTTATAAAACTGTGTCAGTTCTGCCCCTCTCCTTTTCTGTCATATGTATGAATGGACACAAGCATGACCCTTCGGGCTGTGGGTCCCCATGGAAATGTCCCCTGGACATCTGTTGAAGAAACTTTTCAACTAAATATCTTTTCACCACTGTCCTTTTAACATTTGTTTTGAAATGTTTTGTAAACTACATTTGAATGTAATTGCCCCAGAAAATGTACTGTTCAGGATGAAAATGGACTGTGAACATGTACTTGAAATGTGGTTGCGATAATACGCAAGTACCATTATTTTTCTCAACCTTATCAGAAAGAGTAGGATTTGAATTAACTAAGTGCTTAGCAGCAGAGGAAGCAACTAAAGCTATAGCTGCTGAATTAGGTTTGGAAATAGTATATAAAAATGTAAAAGACTGTGGAAGTGAAAACACAATATCTGCTTTTTTAAGAGCAGCTGGCTGACTAACAGGAAAATTGCAGGTGGTAACACACAAACATATCCTCTACAGGAGAGAGAACAAAAGGGATGGGTGTAAGTTCTGGAAAATCCTGTAATAAATCATAGTATTTTCTGCGGGACATTGGAAACACTGGCAACCCCCACAGAGAGAATCAAAAACTGAGCTCTCCTCTTGAGTCTAAATCAGAAATCTGAGGGAAAGAAATGGTATCCATCTTTTACCAGAAACTACTTTACAAGAAGGATCAAAAGCTTGAATTAAACCCTGAGCCAGATCCAGTAAACTACTTCTAACCTAAGAAATTTGAGGAGGAGTAAATACATGCTTGGTTTTCTGTTTCTTTTTGACAGGAAAAATGGGAACAACCATGTTACTAATGGCAGCAGCTGTTTTCCCAGGAATGGACACTACATTCTGATACAACAGAGAAACCTTCCCTGTTCCCTCTTGCAGGGCTGACAAGAGTAGCTCTCCCCAGCCCACTGAGATAATCCCAACAGCCACAGAGGATGTGGCTAAACCCAGGTCCATAGTGGCTACACCAGGGGGATCCAGGGTAAAAGATCAGTGGACAGAGGTACAGCAAGAGTCATCCACCTGCAAGTAGAGATAAATTGTTAGCCTGCCATGGTGGCAAAGGCTGTTTTGTTATTTATTTTTTCTGTGGCTACAAGAATGACCGACAGTGGGACCAGTAGTCTAGTCCATGGTCAAGCTAAAAATGCCACCTCTTTCAAGGGAAGACAAGCAGCACTTGCCAGTAAACACTACCAGTCCATAAAAGTTAATTTTTTTGACAAAAAATTCACAGCAAAAGTACTTTAAAACACTATGCCAGCCCCACAAAAGAAAAGTAAACAATTTCTCCACAGAAAAAAATGTTTTCATTTATTTTACAATACTTTTAAACTGACAGGAAAAAACAAGTAGTCTGTTTAAAAGAACATTACAGTCTCAAGATAGTCCGCTAAAAAAACACTCCTAGCTTTAAAATAATTTTCCTAAAGAGGATATAATAAAACACCAGCAAACTTAAAAAAATGGAAGTTTTTTTCACTCAAGGGAACTTACCTGCCCAGTTAAGGAAAGCACAAGCCCACCAGTGATCCTCAAAAGCCTCAGAGGAGTGTACTCTTCAACGGCAGTAAAGCTCTGAAGGGCTTTGTGCTCAAACTTGTCTTTTTGTCAGCTCAGCTCAAGCTGCTTGATAGTTTGGATGAGTGGAAGGTGCCTTGAAGTTTTAGAAGCTGGGCAGCTGTTATATCCTTTGCAGGATATAACCCATATAGCTAAGGCTACTGCAGCAATGATCACTATGATGAACATTGACTGGGTGTTTCGTGTGGTACAGTAGCTTCTTTATAATTCTAGATACATTTTATTGGGAGCTGGTATCCTGTTAACTTTAATCTCAAAGAAACCCGTTGTACTTTTTCATTATCTTTTTTAATTTGTTTTATGGACATTTTGCCCAGGCAAGTAGTGAGAGATTTAAATATGGCTGACATCCAAGGGAAAGATCCGTGCTTTACTGTGAAAGATTGAAGAAGTGCAAGGGTCTCTAGAATACTGACTTGAGTATCAGCAAAATAGTGAACTCATTCTTCTAATGAAAGAAGACGAACTAAGACTGTCAACTTAATTTGTAGAATACATCAGTTAACAATGTACTAATTTTGTTTTATTTGGGCTATTTCTTTTGTATCTGTAGCTTGAAAGCATTGTCACTTCAATACATATGAAAATGTGGCAAGGAAATCATTTAAGGTGAGCGTCAAAATACCCTCAGATGTGTTAAAAGGGCAGGAAGATAATAGTCAACTTTTTCTCCCTGATTTCCTGTCAGTTCATAACAGAATAGTTTTATTGCTGACTTATGCCCTGCAGTTAAACTGGATTCTGAGAAGAGGTGCAAATGAAGTGAATTTAGTCCATATTAGAGTCGCCTGAAGGATAGCTTCAGCTTTTGTGTTTTTACCATGCCCCCCCAATTAAAAGGCTGCTTTGCTGCAACATATAAATCTATAACATTTAGATACTTATTACCACACAGATGATCATAAATTATTATGACACCCAGTCTCATAACATACAGGCACTGTTTTACATGCATAGGTTTGTAGGTTCGCAGGGAAGCACCAGACTAACTGTCTCTGAGGTGGCATTTTAAGCCTAAGCAATTTCCTTTGGTGAGAATCAAATCCTATACCTTTTGTCTGGGAGGCAAATACCTGACAATCATGTTAATCTCCAACCCCAAGACATGATACAGTTCAGATTCCCTTTGTTAGAATAATTACATTTCTCATTCACTATGGGTTATGTCCTGCTTGAACATTTTGCAGCCATGTTAAATATGTTTCACTAATAATATTAGGTTCATAGGGATCCTTGAAGGCCTACAACTGCTCCCCCTAAACACCCCCTACTGCACACATTGAAATGGATGATCCTAAGACTTCCAGCACCCAACCACTGTATGCTCATGGGAGATAAGAGAATTTTATTATGATAAACACCAGAGAGATAATGGGTGTGGCTGGCTTTGCATTAGGGTGCACTACCCCTAATATATTTAACTCATTCACTCCAAGGGAGCTCAGGAAGTTTGCATTCTAACTTCCAATGGAAGCCTTTTGACTGTATCAAATTATTGCCTCACATTTCAAACAAATGTTCATATCTCTGAAACCATAGAGTTACTAAAGAAGTATAAATGGCAAATTTTTCAGCAAACTATTTTTAAAGTGGTAGTATTCTTTAGGGTCCAGGTCTTAAACTTGAATTTTATTAGTCACAGTAAATACAGTATTAGATTTGTAATATTTTGTAAACAACTTAGAATATCTGAGCAACCACTCAAGTTACTCACAAACCGTCAGCAGCATTTTATCCATTTGACTGAGTGCTTTCATATGAGGCTAAGGAGTTCTGTCTATGTTACTTGGTTGTTGAGATATTTAGAAAAATGTGACAATTATATCTATATAAATTAATATTATAAAAACAACAGTTAATATCTATTTACCCACACTAGACAGAAGTCAAATATTAATGCAGTTGAGTTTGCCATTGTGTAAGCTTTAAGATGAAATCTTTTAAAACCTTGTACATAACATTGTTTTGGAATTATTGATGTAAATATGAACAAGCATTATTCGACACCTTGAGGAGTCAGTAGGAGTTAACTGCAGATGCACCTGGAGGCATCACTCTGATATAATGAGTTAAGAGGTACTCTACTGAGGTATAAATCAGATGCTTTTTGCTTCTTTAACAGTAACAGGTTTAGAAAAATGGAATGTCCTCTGTGACAAGTGGAAGAGATGATTTACACAGTGTGAAGTGGGTGTTATTTCTGAAGAAGTAAAAGTATCAGCATAAGGTAACAGAACTAACATAATTTGCTACCAATATAAGGTAACAGGACTACATAATCTGCTACTAACATAGGGTAATAGAAATAATGTGATCTGCTACCAACATAAGGTAACAGAACTACCTTAATCCTCCTACCAACATAGTGTAACAGAACTAATGTGATCTGCTACCAACATAAGGTAACAGAACTAACTTAATCTTCTACCAACCACAACTGAACAAAAGGCTTTATTTACTTAGGTCTTGTTAGAGGTGCAAAGCAAAAGTGCCAGTCAAAGAGTAAAGATCCTAAACAAAATTACACAGGGCATGCTGGAAACGGACAGCATTATGCATTGACTGAAGGAGTAGAAAATAGGCAGCTATGGGGGGGGGACAGTACTGGCTAAAATACAAAATGAGAAAGGGGTAGGAGAGAAAGAGAAAGAATTGCTCTAGAGAGAAGAGATGCATGAGAAACCAGGAAGGAAATGGAAGCAATTATACATTTAAAGATATGACAAACAGCAAGACAAACAGTAAAGACTAAGGAGTTAAGGGGGACCAAAGCAAGGAAAGAACAAAAATGCTCCTCTGTAGTGTGAAAAAGACATATACAGGAGAAAGCATCTCAATATGCCTCACAAATTGTCCATCAATGGAAGCAGCTATCTCACCACTGCACACCAAGGAATGTATTTGTTAACAGGGATAGAACACTAATCACAATGGACAATTTTCAGGTTCAACTCAGGAATACTAAGAGAACAGAAGATGGTATGTTATAAAAGCTGACAGCTGCTAACAAACACATAGGGGCACTTAACGGAAAACTCCACTCTAAAATTAAAAAAGTCTGTTTTTTCACTCTGTCTTTGTTTCCTGATCTATGTTAACACATCAAAATCACTCTAAACGCTGTATTTGTAATTTTAGCCTGTTTTCAACAACATGGGTACCAATGGGGCTTGATGTATCAATGTGATCTTGTTCTTCTTCAACCCTTTCTCTTTCCTGTAACACATTTCAAGTCTGCTTTGTATGACTCATGCCAGACATAAGGAAGTAACTGTGAATTCCCATGCCATTGACATATAATGGGATTTGTGTGAGTCACTGTCTTCTTTTATACCCTCTGTAAAAAAACGGGCTTCTTTTCTGTCTCTAATCATCCTCAATTTTTTAGCTCAGAGTTTGTTTTATACTATACTTAGAAGTTATCCAGCTACAGACAGAAAAGTAGCTAAACTGCAGGCATCTTTTCAGGGTTTTCTTTTGTAGTCCAAGAAAAAATGTCAGTCCCCTCCCACCATACTACTGGAAAGGTGTTAAACCACTGCACTGAGAGACCCTTGCAGAATCAAGTGAAATTAACAGCCATAATAGAAAGGAAGAGACTTCCAATATAAATCTCTTCCCCTCTGCCGGCAGTAGGAAGATTTATTTATTTAAATAGTTTCATTATTTTATTTCAGGGTACAAGTAGCAGAAACGTCTTTATTATAAATCTGGACAAAGCCCAACAAAATGGGGGTGGGGGGACAAAGCCCCCAAAATAGGGGCACACTTTAAATATTATTCTTATAAACTTAAAAAGTTGTTAGAGTAACAGGACTTGTTTTTTCCATACATTTTCTGAAGGATATGAAGTCTGAAACTCAAATGTATGCCACTGTTTAGTGAATTCAGTTCTCAGGTCATCTTAGTTATTTGCCAGAAAACCACAAATTTTATGTGAAACAGGCCAAAAATATGAGCCAAAAATCTGGACAGTTAAGAAGGATGGGGGCAGATACCTACACTGGAAAGTTTACTGAGGAGTAGATGGTGGGAGACTGTATCAAAAGCTTTTGAGAGGTTGAGAAAGAGTGAGGATACAAATTTACCAGTGTTTCTAGCTTGATTGACTGTGTCCATAAGGAAATAAGAGCAGTAGTTGGGCATAAACCCATGTTGGCAAGAGGAGTAGGTTTAGGAGTGGATAATTTAGAAATTGATTATAGATACATTTCTCCAGGATTTTAGAGAGGGGGAGAGACTAGCAATGGGTCAAAATTAGAGATATCTGTATTATCACCACCTTTGTGGAGGGGAAGATAGTAGGTACATAGGACTCTTGGAGGGATCTATTGAGAAGTTTGCTGATGGGATAAGCAATGGATCTAGCTGACATTTGGAGGTATTCTGCAGGTAAGTTGTCAGGGGCACTGGAGCCAGGTTTCAGTTTAAGGAGTTGTTTTGTTATAATAGCAATGGGTATGGAGGAGAATGAAAGGGTGGGTAGGGAGGAGGTTGTAGTTTTCTGTTAAGGAAGTGTTACCGGATGGAAGTTAGTGTTAGACTTAGTTTGGAGAAAGGTAGTAGTAAGTTTAGCTATTGTGTCAAAATATGAGTTGAAGAGGGTGGCTATTTCACTGTTTTTTTTTTTCCCTGGGAATGGGCAGGAGTTGTTTTTGGTGCCAGGGTTAATTAGAGATGAGATAGAGTTCTACAATTTCTTTGGATTTTGTTTGCAATTTTTTTTGGTGGCTTAGATAATAGTCTTTTCTGTCATTAATGACTAGGCACTTTGCTTGATTACAGACTTGTTTAAATTGTAGGAGGTCAGTGGGTTTCTTGTACTTTTGCCATTGTTTTTCATATTTTGTCCCTGGCAGTCATGATTGCTTGGTAGCTCTGAAGAGCCATATGGCATATGTACGTTTTACTCTTTTTTTGTCTTAATAGGACTAGTTTGTTTAAGGTGTTCAGGAATGTGGAGTTAAAGAAATCTACAGCTTCATCAAGGGGCAGGATTTTTAGTATATTCCAATTGATGTTTGTCAGAGTTTCGTTTAGAGTTCTAGGATTAAAATTGATTAGGTTTCTAGTTTGTTTATATTGGTGTTGGGAAGGTGTTGGGGTGGTTTTACATAGTATATAGGCTGGTAGATGGTCACTAATCCTGCAAGGAAGTGGGCCTGCTGCTGAAATTTTGTTTGGATCAGAGACTAATATCCAGACAAGCTAGGTGGCATGCACTTTTTTCCCTCTCATCCACTGCCTTGGTGACTTTCTCAAAGAAGTCCACCAAGTTTAGTAGGCATGACCTTTCCTTGACAAAGTCAAACTGGGTTAGTTCCAGTGTGTAAAGCTTACCTTTGTCTTTGCTGATCATTTCCATGATAAATCGTTCCATGGCTTCTTTCAAGTCAGACTAATAGGTCTCTAGTTTTTGGGGTCAGTTGATGGTCCACTCTCGTGTAGTTAGATAACCATGGGAGTCCCCGATTCCAATGGTACAAAGCCTGTTTTGAGATAATATTGTTCTTGTTTCAAGCTATTTTGGAGGCATCCCAGTATATTGTCTGGCCCCATTAAATATGTGTTCAGCTTTAGCAAGAGATGCCAGGACCTGCTCCCTGTCAATAGTGTAGGTGGGTAAGATAGTTGGTATTTCATAGGGAGGCAGGGGGAGTGGGGGTGAAGTTTGAGCTGAATTTTGTCAGCCAGCAAATTCACCATGCCATTCCGCTCAGTGAAGTAGACACCATTTACCACCAGTTTGGCACACTGATATGTGCTGCCTTTGAGGTTTCTGACATAGCTATAGAAGGTCTTGTGGTTGTCTTTAACCTGTCAGGCTATCTTGACCTTGTATTTGCCTTGTTGGATTTAATTCATCCTCTTAGTTTCCTGTTTAGTTTAATTAGAGCATTCCTATTTTTATGGGGGTTGCTCTTCCTGGTTTTATCATGACTTTTTTTCCTTTTGTTATATACCCTATTAAATTTAGAATTCCACCAGTGTGGTTTCTTCTTAGAGTTTGTTTTGGGCTTACTTCTAGTAGGGACAGCAGCCTCTATTCGGCCATTAACATGGTTGTACAGGGTCTCTGTGAACAATTCCACATAGTTTGCTGTGAACTCAGGATTGGGAGGGGCATTGAATTTTTGCAAACTATCAATTAATAGGACGCAGATTGCTTTGAAATAGTTTCTAACGATTACAGGGTTTGCTGGGATTACTGAGTTGACCTGTATTTTGAAAGAGACATCTCTGTGGTCCAACCTTACGAGTGAGGATATTACACTGAGGAGGGTTTATTGCTCTCATTGGTTAGTACCAGGTCCAGTATGTTTGAAACTCTGGTTGGTGTGCACACTATCTGGTCCAGGCTTTTTGTTAATACAGTCCAGGAATTGTTGTGCCTGTGAGTATAAGGCAGTATATGTTTCCCAGTCTAGAGTGGGGTAGTTAAAGTTTCCCATGAATAGGGTATTTGGTTTAATGTTGAGTGTTTCCAGTAGATCTAGGTTTGAGCTATGGGATTCTAGAGACACAGAGTGTGACCTATAGCTTGCTAGGATATGGTATGGGACTTTGTCTATGGTGATTTGCACATGGATAAATTCCAGGGCATCATTCTGTTTAACCAAGATAGAGTTTTGATTGGTGTTAATATAGACTGAGACTCCTTCACATTTCATCCCTGTCTGTGTAGTAGATGGTCTAAATGTGTGGAAGACTATGAAGCCTTACACTGTCGGTGTACTTTGTGCAGACTTAAATCATGTCTCAGTAACAGCATAGATGTCCATATTCTCCAGAATGAAGAGACCTTGTAGGGTGTGGAGTTTCTTGTTTATGCTGCTAGCAAACAGAAGTAACACCTTTAGGTTTCTTTGAGTTTATTTGCTATGTCGCTAGGTTTGGCAATTTGACATTGCCTAAAAAAGGCCCTAAGGAGGTAGATAAAGTTTTAGCCAATATTCAGAAACCTAGGGGAGACAGACACAGACCATCCTTTGCAAAGTCTGTTAACCATGTTCTCCCATTCTGATAAATATTGAATCCACCTGGAAAAACACCAGAAACTAAGCCAATTATTTAAGTCAATCATCTTTTTTTTCGTACTGTGGCATCATCCTCAGTGAAGGTAGAATGATGCTCAATGCAAGGCATATACATGCCTAAAACACATACTCAGAGAGATCAACAATGTCTCTCTACATATAGTCTAGGTAAGTAGCTCTCAGGTCATTAATGCTCACATTGGGTATGATAAAATCATAACAGCACCTGTTGTGTAATGGCTTGAGTGTGTGCGTGACTTGGCAGATCCTGGTTCCAGATAGGCAATGAACCATTGTCTTCTCCTTGTTCAGTTTGGCGAGTGTGGCATCTATGTGGCAATCAAGTCCCCATGACAAGATTCCTTGGTAATGTGTTGGCTTGCCTTATGGGCTTTGCTCTTGGGGCTCCACTGGGTGTAGGCATATGTGTGGTGTTTGGTATTGCTTTTGGTGAGCACTTTAGAGATTGTAGAGGACAGGTGTTGTCATTTATAGGCTTAGGAGGTTTGGGAAGATTGCATTTTTGTGCCTCAGCATATGTTGATCTATGTGTGGTGGACATCATTTGTGGTGGGTGTAGTCTATTTATTCATGACAACCTTGTCCCTATGCAAGATTTTTGCCTCCATTGAAATTGCATATGAGCATCTCTCAGATACTGCATTTTTTAAGGAATAAATGGGCGGCTGTGCCCATGAGACAATTTCTCTATTCTCAGGATACCCATATCTACCAAGCTGGCTGTGGATACATTTGGAAATTGCATATCTGTGTTGTCTGGACCTGTATTTGTGTGGTCTACTGTAGGTCATGGACTGGGTTTTACAGAGGTCTCATTGGGTGGTCTCTGGGATTTGGCACTAGACTAGGTTAGATTGTGTTAAAGTTTGATATTAGTGCTGTTTAATGTACAAACTAGCTGCTCTAAGCTTGTCTCCATGCAATGGCTTTGTTTTAAACATGCTATGTTAAAGGTTTCACTTGTAAAATGGACAAGTAGAGGCTTTGATGAGTTTTGAACTTATGACCTCTGGTTGACTAGACCAGTGCTCTAACCCCTGGGCTACAAGACTATTCAACTACATGTTGAACATGTAGGGGATGTTTGCCTCAAAGGTGGTAAATACATTGTGTTAGGAACCTGCTAACTGCACGGTATGAGCTGAGGAACAACAAACAAGTTTATGTACAAACTCCAAAATGCTCTACTACAAGTTTTGTTTAAAAGAAGAAAATTAAAACACAGAGCAGATATCAAAGAATATCTGTACACGTTTGTGGTCCCACCCCATTTATATCACCTTATTATTTTTTATCATTAAATATAGCTTATTGTATGGGTTTCTCCTCTAGTTTATATTTTATCAATGTGTTCAGTAACACAACATGATGACTACCTATAAACCTAAAATAAGACTTTGAGTAAATTTTTTTTAATACTGACAGAAACAGGTATTAGTAGAACAGAAGCTTTGGCCCTGACTACAACACTCCTGATTTGGATCTGACCAGTAAGCCTAGGTGCGGAAGTCTCCACCAGAGAAATAACGTTGAGCAGCTGACAATGGGCTTCTCAATCATGACGGAAGAGGATGAGGAGACCTACCTGTGGCAGCAATTCCTTGCAGAAGAGAGAAGACAAGCAGAGGAGGATATGGGCAAAATGACCCACAATGTAGCAATGACAACAAGAATGCCACATCCTACAAAATCAAAACAAAATAAATTTAATGAATAGACCTCATAATGAATATTGAAAAATGAGACTAAACAAAAATAAATATTTTTACAGTGAGGCAAACCCATCAGCAACCTCATGTGGGGACTTCCCCCTAAGCACACACATGTACACACACACACACACACACACACACACACACACACACACACACACACACACACACACACACACACACACACACATATGCACACACACTCATGCCCATGGCTATATAACTGCAGACAAACAGCAATCACCATGAACATGAAAATGCACTCCAACTTCCTATCTGCAACATTCTACTACAAAAAAAAAAAAAAAACAGCAACTGAAAATGCATCTGCAAGTGAGAAACTACGTTACCTAACCTTTCCTCTAACCCACAATATTTCTCTTGAAAGATAGGTCCTATTCATGCTTTCACATTTATCATTGTACCAGACTACAAAAGTCTTCATTGCAGCAGACATAGTCACTACAAAGGCAGTTTGATGTTTGTGGTTAGTCGCTAACAGTCTACCAAAAAGTGCCTCCAGCTAAACAACGTGCTGTGTGAGTGTGTGTATGTGTGTGTGTGTGTGTGTGTGTGTGTGTGTGTGTGTGTGTGTGTGTGTGTGTGTGTGTGTGTGTGCGTGTGTGCGTGTGTGCGTGTGTGTGTGTGTGTGTCTGTGTGTGTGCACGCACGGCACGCGAGCTCGTTCGCACGTGTTGTTGAGGTGGTTTACAAGTCTTCAGCCAAAATGTTTATTTATGCTAAAGAAAGCAAAACATGTTGCTTTCAGAATCTAGAAATATTTTGCTGTTGTGCATAAATCTGTGTTTGTGCATGCGTAAGTCTCTCTGTTTATAAAACCAGACGTGAAGCAACTTACCTCTCTCTATTGGAATGTATCCCTCCTCTAGACTGGCATACAGCTGCAATGTCAGCTGAGGGACAGAGCCCAGAAAAGCCTGGATAACAGCAACACGTTTAAAGGCATTGCAGTGAGTATCCAGTAGTAGGAATGAACGGCTGACTTCCTCTTCAATCTCTTTTTCACAAAATACCATCAGATGTTTTTTGCAGATTATATTGAAATAAGGCTCCTGTACCCTTCCAGCATGGTAGTATGTGATCATGGCTTCCATAAATCTGAGATGATGAAAAGAAAGAATAAATTACAAATCATGAGCCAGCCACTAACATGGCACACTGATTAAAGTAAGTTAGCCGATGATGAATAAGCCATGTCACACAGCCCTGGGTTTTGACTTGTACAACTCCTAGATGCATACCATATGACTCCTAGTTCATCACTGAAAAGAGACCTTTTTAATTACTGACTGATAAGTATTTAAAAGCTCCAAACAAGTGTAACTATCATTGACAAAATGATTTTTTAAACACTTTTCATTGAGATCCTTATATAGATTTATAGCAATATGACAAATGAGATAAATCAAAGAATGCAAAAAATATAACAGTTTAGAGCAGATACATAAAACAAAGAAACATTGTTTTCACTATTTATAAGAAATCTATAGCATAAGTTGACTCAGAAAAAAAGAAATATTCCTTAAATAATCATTTGTTAATTCTATAATCTATTATGTGAAAAAAAATGAAAATACAGAATTTTTTCGAAACAGCATCCTAAAGTAAAGCTCTTTGCAAAAATCAGAGCAAATAAAAATAACCAATATCCATGTCCAAATAACCACCAGAAAGGTCCAGTACTATATATTAGCAAGCTGTAGAACTCCACCTATGACAAACAATGTTGTGTCTTTCGGCTTTTCCCGGTTAGGGGTCGCCACAGTGGAACTCCAGTCCATTAATGATTGGCAATAGATTTTTACGTGCCAAGTTGCCAGCCCTGACGCACAACTTTCAATGAAGGTATGCCCTTTCATACATGTCTCCACACATAAGACGCTCTTAGCTGAGAATCGAACCAGACGTCTTACTGTGAGGCGACAACGCTACCGCAGCACCACCACCACAGTCCACCTATGACAAACAATACAACTCCTATATAGGAACTAGAGTCACTCAGAATTAAACTCAATACTATGGTGGAACCATAACAAAAACAAGCTTTATAATAAAATTAATAGAATTTTGACTAAAAGTAAGAAGAGTAATTCCTAGAATGTTACAGCCCTTGTCACTAAGATAAAAAAAGAACTCAGGAGCTTAATAAAATCCACAAAAGTCAAGTTTGAGGCTAAAATAACTGGTTACCTATTATATTCTCGAAAGCTGACAATGTAGAATCCAACATTGTCGGCACAAGAATAGCAAAAGTGCAGAACATCAAATGGATAAATGGAAATCTTCGTAAGGGGAGAGTTCCATTTACTTCAATCTAGTGCGGTCTCGGAGTTGGTATATTTAAGTAGCGGGGGTGTGCGGGGTGCAGGGGGGCTTGCCCCCCTGCCTACACCCTTTAGATTTTCTTTCTTTTTTTTTTTTTTTTTTTTCTGAACATTCGAAATTTGAATGGCTCTATCATTAAAGATCGACCTTTAATGATTCGAACCATTAAACTTTTGATGTTCTAATATAGACCCAAAATAACTACCCTGAAAAGCACAGTGCAGCAATGCATTGAGCTGATTGTGAACGATGTTACCTACATGTAGGCTGAAGATATACTGAACCTACTGGCTGAAAAATTTATTCTTACTTTACACCTTTTTGACTCCATCGTATCCCTCAAGTGCACCTGAAAGTAGCTCACCTCCAGCTGGCACCCAAGACCAAGTCCTAAAAGTGCTATAAAAACCTAAAAATATTGCATCAAAGGATCCTGACAATATCCCTGGATGCATCATAAACAGCAAGAAGCACGATCTAGCCCTACCCCTAACAACACAGCTCACTTTCAATCTCCATACAATTTCCATACAAGATTTGTACCAAGTGAATGAAAAATAGCTACAGTCATTCATCTGCATAAGGGAAGACCTTCCATAGATCTTTCATAGACATGGACAATTACAAACCCATAAATCTGTCCAGCTTCATATCTAAAGCCATGGAAAGATTTAGCATGAAATTAATAAATCAGGACATAGGGAACCTCTAAACCAAGGACCCATCTCAATGGCAGGTCATGCTTACTTAACCTGGTAGATTTCTTTGACAAGGTCACTGAAGCAGTGGATGAAGGCAAAACAGTACACACTGCATGCCTCAACCTGACCAAAGCTTTTGACACAGTTCCCCACTCAGGCATAGCATAAAAACTAAATAAACTTGGAATAAACCCCAATGTCACCTGCTAGATTGCCAACTGGCTCATGGATAGGATGCAGATAATCAAAATAGGGAAAGTTACCTCCACAAAGAGACCAGTCACTAGTGGAGTCCCCCAAGGTTCTGTGCTGGGATCTCTCCTGTTTGGCATCTAATTTTCTGAAATAAAAGCCAATACGAAAAGACTCTGACCAACTAAGTTTGCAGATGACTGCAAGCAAGGAACAGTCACTGAATCCCCAAATGACTTCACCACCCTGCAGGAAGGTTTGTCCCAAATAACTAATTTGTACCAAAATCATGGACTGAAACTAAATGCAAATAACTGCATTATTGTATCCTTTGAGAAGTCAGCTACTGCAATGAATTACCATATTGACAAAATGCTCCAGGTGTTCAGAATTTGGGAACTTATGTGGACAGTGACCTAATGTTTAATCAACATGCATCTATTGTTATAAGAAAGTGTTTCTATAATGCACAGCTTATAAACAAAGGAACTGTATCTAGATGTAGGGATGTCATTGCCCCCCTCCTCACTTTGCAAAGCCCTCATTAGGCCAGTCATTGAATATAATGCCCCCTTTGGCATGTATCTGTCCAGAAAAATGCAACAACTGGAATGCTCACAGAGATACCTTACTAAAAGGATACAAGACTAAACAACATGTCCTACATGGACCTACTCAAAGCCCTGTCACTATACTTGGTATCCTATGGTCTGCTAAGAAGTGACCTGTGTCTGGCATACAAGGCATCCTTTGACCCATTACCAATGGATTTATTGCACATCAACAAGTGAAATGGCATCAGAAATACTGGGCCTAGGGATCTAAATGTCTTCTGCAACATCAATAGAATGGTTTGGAGATGCAGGAATATTTTGCAGAGGATACCACTGTTGTGGAAAAGATTCCCCATCCGCATAAAACAAAGTTCATCCCTGACCATATTCAAGCACAACAGATCTATGGATGGGAAACAACATTTTCCCCAGCACTTCGCCCTGTATTACAAATGGACAAAGGCAGCTCTTAAATGCTTTGTCCCATGAGTGTGTCCACACATATTAATATAATTATTGACCATGGGATGGGCAAAGCCAATCTATAACCAAATGGGATAGGTTATTTTGAGCACGAAAAAGGAAATTGGCTAGTCT
Source organism: Protopterus annectens (assembly GCF_019279795.1). Lineage (NCBI taxonomy): Eukaryota > Metazoa > Chordata > Ceratodontiformes > Protopteridae > Protopterus > Protopterus annectens. The sequence goes on along the minus strand of NC_056741.1, from coordinate 1,700,256,554 downwards.
TAAAATGACCTGCAGCTAGCTTACTATGTTGCCAATGAACCTATGAACCTATGAAAAAGTATTCTGAGTATTGTTCCCATACATTCATTAAAATGTACCTTATTCTTGTTGGATTGTAATACTAACATGTTAAGATTTTAAATATTTTTGTACTGTCTTTATAAAACCTTCTTAATGTATTGATTTTTAAATCTAGCCATTTTTAATATGCATTTTAACAAACATAAAGATAATTATTAGAATTCTTAAGTCATTTGCTTTTAATTAATTGATGAACTATGTAAAATGGCAAATTTCCAACGGATAATATTTTCTCAAAATCCAATTATTTTAAATTGTTGTTGTAACATGTTCCTAACTGTTTAGTATAACTGCAGCTCAAAAAATATGTAAGATATCAGCATTGTCTAGGTTAAATTTGTCACAACTGGATAACTGAGTTAGAAAGTGAAGCTTTTTCAGCTAGAGTAAGATATGCATTACAAATGATCATAAATTGGGCAGACCATAATTTTTAAAAGGACGTTGGTCAATGTCCTTTTAAAAAGTTGGAAATAATAGTTCCTCTTCACTCGGACCTCCAAAATACTCCTTCATAATTTGTAACCATGTTCATCCTAAAATTACTTCACTGTCTTGTACTCAATATGATTTACAGCTGATTCCATTTGAAAATAACTAGACTCTTATAAGCTTGATATCATCTAATATTTTATTGTATTTTTGTTTTAACTACTATGTTTTTATTAACTGTTATGTCATTACAATTCTGTGTATGTTCATTTACTATTCTGTGTATGCACACTTACTATTCTATGAATGTACATTTATTATTTTTGATTAACTGTCATATCATTACTAGTCTATATATGTATGTATGTACATTTATTATATAACTGGTAAAACTGCCTTCTAGCAACTAGAGAATTTATCCCCAAGCCTCCACTGAAAATGAGACCAGTGCCCAGTCAGGCTTTCCTGACAAACAAAAGCAATAAATAAATAAACAAATAAATAAATGTGACCAAATCACACAGCAAGAAAGTGCTGAAGAAGGTGATTTGATAAACAAATACTCAGAACAGTAGAAAGTAAGAAAGCAGATGAGCAGTTATAATTCAAATCGGTATGCATCAGAACTGACCTAATGGGTCTATTCTAGCAGTGGCTAGGAAAATAATAACTAGAAATTGGATTTCAGATACACCTCCTTCATTCAATGAATTTAAAAATGTTATGAATATAGTATGCCATATGGAAATAAACACAATTAGGACTAGAACAAATAGAAAAACATCTTATTTTATTGTATGGGATAATTTACAAAATTTGTTAAAAAAATTTTAATTTCAATAGCATGGTATTTTAGTTTAATTAATTGATCTGATTGTAGTGGATGTCTTTGTAAATACTTTAGTTGTTTTGCTGAATATTATAATAATACCTATTTTTAATTACTTGTATAAAATTGTTATGATATTTCTCTTAAATGTTAAAACAATAAACCTGTTTTGAAAAAAAAAGAACTGACCTAATGGTTGCAGTGAAACAGATTGTTGAGAAGAAATTACAGATGAGGAAAGAATGCAACTGGGCATTCCTAGACATGGAGAAAGCATATGACAAGGTTTGAAGAAAGCTGATTTGGGCAGTCTGCAGTGTTTCAAAGTCCCAGAAACATTGTTAGAATTAGTGAAAAGTATGTAGTAGGACCCAATGACACAAGTACAAACAGTGCTTGAACTCGCAGATGGGTTCCCAGGGTGTACATCAGTGTTCATCTTAGAGACCACTGTGTTCAAACTGGTGATGGGCTACATTAGTAAACTGGTCAGTGGGGATGGAGCAAATTATCATGGAACTCATAAACAGAGACATTGGGAACCTCCAGATACTGGACCCTACCCAATTTGGCTTTGTTAAAGGCAGATCCTGCCTCCTAAACCTGGTTAACTTCTTTGAAACAGTTACCAAGGCCATAGATGAAGGGAAGGTAGTCCACACAGCCTACCTGGATGTCACTAAGGCCTTTGACACCATTCCCCACTCTGGCATCATAGACAAGCTTACCAGCTTGAACATTAACCCCTATGTCATGAGATGGGTGGCCAACTGGCTGATGGGTAGAACACACATGGTTAGAGTTGCAGGTGCCATGCCCGACTCTAAACCAGTCACAAGTGGCATCCCACAGGTCTCGGTCCTGGGACCCCTCCTGTTCAGTATATACGTCTCTGAGGTACAGGCAAGCATGGGAGGACAATGGCTGACCAAGCTCCCAGATGACTGTAAACTGGGGGCCATAATCAACTCTCTCTGGCTGACACAGACATCCTCCAGAAAGGTCTTACACAGACAGATACCTGGTGTCAAAACCATGGCCTCAAGCTGAATGGCAAAAAATGCATAGTCATCCCCTTTGGAATAAACAAACTGCCCACAAATTACCACATAGGTGGTAATCCACTAGGTACGGAAAATGTAATTAGGGACCTGGGGACCCAGGTAGATAGTAACCTCTCATTTGATAATCACATTGGCAAAGTGGTTAGTTATTCCTTCTATGTAGCCCACCTAATCACAAAAGGGTTCACCTCTAGATCAAGAGAGGTCATTGTGCCCCTCTACTCATCATTCATTAGGCCCATAATAGAGTACAATGCCCCATTTGGTATGTACCTTAATTGGCACATGCAACAGCTGATAAGAGCACAGACATACTTCACCCAGAGGATCATGGGCCTCAAAGAGATGCCCTATGCAGCTCGACTAAAGAAACTCCAGCTCTACTTAGTTGCTTACTGCCTGCACAGGTGTGATCTATGCCTGACGTATAAGGCCATGTCCAACCTGGAATTAATGGACATGCTCCACCTCAAGAGAAACAAATCTCTTAGAGCCACACGCTCCAGTGAATTAAATCTCAGCAAAGCAATAAACAGGACGTACTGGAGGGATAGATTCCTGTCCCAGAGACTTTCCTCACTCTGAAATAAAATCCCAGTTGATGTTAGGCAGAGCCCCTTGCAGACTCTCTTCAAGAGGAATCTTGATGAGTGGATGGGAAATTGTAAATTTACCCCTGGGATCACTTCATTGGCCCTGCTAGACAGAGGCCCAGGAAACTAATTTAAAAGGGAGGCGAAAGCCAACACATTCTGGCTAGGCTTATAAATGCCCTTGGGCAGATAGCCTAGTACCTACCTATGAACCTATGAACCTACACGCTTTAGGGACCTAAACCTTGTCACCACAATAAACAGAACATGCCGGAGGGATAGATTCCTGTCCCAAAGACTTCACATACTCCAGAGTAAACTACCTATCTATATCAAACAAAGCTCCTCATTAGCACTCTTCAAGGAAAATCTTGATTATTGGATGGGAAATAGGAAATTCACCCTGGGGATCACTTCTGTGTCTCTGCACGACAGTGGCACAGGAAAATAAATTTCTTGGGTGGCAAAGGCCAGGGTACCTTTTTGGCTGGCCTTGCTTTCTCCATGTCTAGGAATGCCCAGTTGCATTCTTTCCTCATCTGTAATTTCTTCTCAACAATCTGTTTCACTGCAACCATTAGGTCAGTTCTGATGCATACCGATTTGATAGACTAGTACCTACCTATGAACCTATGAACCTTTGAGCCTTGCCTAAAAAAGGTAATATGGGGACAGCACGAGCCTTGGCCAGTATTCAGAAGTATAGGGCCGACAGGTGCAAACCATCTGTAGTGAAGCAACAAGGCTTGTCTATCATGTCATCACAGGCAAACAGAGACTGGATCCCCTTTGAATGACATCAGAAGCTCAGCCAATTGTTGAAGTTTATCATCTTTCTGTTATATTGCAGTATCATGTAGGTGAAGATAAGATGCTACTCAAGGTTTGACCCTGTGTGTGCCAGTATGTGGTGCATCAACTCATATATGATATGGTCATGGCCTATGCATGCAATACACTCACAATACACCTAGTATGATAAGCCTGCTGAGGTTAGCAAATGTGAAAAAAACCTTTGTGCAAATTGTCAGCAAGTAATGTCTGTATTGCACCCTGTAACTCCATATTGCTTGCTGAAGTGTAAAGACGTACTTAGTTTGGATTAAGAACACCGCACTTGCCAACTCCCTGGGGAGGAGCAACCTTTTTGGAGACTACTCAAACACCTTAAAGGTGGTATACTCATCTTTGTCAAGTCCAATGATGTCACCATCCTACAAATATACCTGTGGAAAAATGAAATCCCAGTAATGTATATAGCATGTCGTGTAAATGTATACTGCCCTAATATCATAATGTAGTTAGGTAGGGATTTGAATCCTGCACTTGACAACTGTGTGTATGTGTGCCTCCTGTGGTAACATTCCAGACATCTGGCTGTGGCTGCTGTGTCCTGATACATGTGCCATAGATACCACACTGTCCTGGCCAGTGCCAACAGTACACTGTCACTCAGCTAAGGGCAATGGTGATGATGGATGTACAGGCAGTATGACTGTGTGCATGGATGGGGTGGAGACTTGTGTACTGTCAATTGGTGGCCCAACAACAGACCCTGACAAACCTGCCTGTGCTTCAACACACCTATCCTCATGATCACTGTCTGTCTCAGTGACATCAGGTTCCCTGCTGTACTGAACCAGCCCCACCACAGCACCTGTGAGAAGAAAACAGGAAACACACTTTAAGACCTGAACATGATGTCAGACCACATGCACACATGCACACATGTACACATGTGCACATGTGCACATGCACATGCACATGCACACATGCAGACATGCACACATGCACACACGCACACACACAAATAAATTCCTCCCTAAAGCACACACACACACACACACACACACACACACACACACACACACACACACACACACAAAAAAAAAAACACCAGCAATCTCAGAACATACACAATAGCAGGTGATGGTGGGTACAGTATCACAAGCAGAACAGTCATATCACACATGTCAGCATGCAGGACATGTATTGCTCAACAGCATGCAGTGCAAGTGTAGACAGTCCTTGTTATTAACACTATACATGGCTTTGATACATGTGTTTTATTATTAGGTGATTGGCCTCCCGCTGGAACGCAGTGCATTCATGGACACAACATTGCTGTGCAAGTATTCAAAACTCTGTAATGTACTGTGCACCATAACTCACAGGTCTACATACCATGGCTGGATGTGTATCTGTATGTCAGATAGGTATCCAGTGCTGATTACAGCCTCTGTGTCTTTAGCAAATAATTGTGGCCACAGTTTTAGCACATGCATGATGAGTATTCACACAACATTATCAGTGGTGCATGTATAATTGATGGAATACCATTCGTCCACATACCCAATGTACAGTAGTTATGGTGAGTGTAGATCATATTGTGGACATGCCAGTATCATCCATGACATGGTATGCTAAAACACAACTGCATATTTAAATATCATACATACCCAATGTGTGTCATATGACCTAGCCACTCAATAGCATCAAAAGACATATATGTGTCAGTTGTGCAAATGGTGATTGGTATGCATATTGCTTAGAGGTGCATATGTTTGCACACACACAACATTGAAGTGTATAGCAATGAAAGCTATGTGTAGTACTGTGGTTGCAATAACTGGATGGGGTATAGTACCATAGGCCATCATCATGAAGCATCATGTGGTCACTCAAGGCTACAAATGTTTCCCAAACCAGCACTAATCATGCTGTACCAGAACTGTACTACCTTGTCTACATTCACCATTTTACAACCAGTTGTTACATGGGTTTTTAAGGAGGCCAATAAAGAGCATTCCCTGACATGAATGTGTAGTGTGTTGCAGAGTGTTTAAATGTCCCATGATAGACCTCTACCCCTCAAGTATATTATGTGTAATGTGTGGATGAGATTTTGGATACTGGAGTGTGTCTTTACAGAGGGTTTGTGAATCCTTTATGTGTAGCATGTTAAAATGCTCTGTGTATGACATAGTTGTATATGTTATGTGCATGTTGAGTATCAACTTTGCCTATCCAATGGTCACTACAGTGTAGCCACATTTGTTTGAGATGATCTGGGTATGGCATGTGCTTGAGGCAGCTAATCACATTAGTGGGATGTATGTGGTCTTACATCAAACATGCACAGCATGCATTATGGGTAGGTGTGTTACACGTGTACATGGCCTACACCTTAACTATGACATGCACTTTTTATTTACAATAATAAATCTAGAACACACTCACCAGCATCTGTCCGCTGCCTTGATGTCACCCCAGAGGGACCTACATAGAGATGAGACAGTTTGTCAGTGGCCACAACTGTGGCATTGCTACAGTGTGTTTGCAATCTTACAGTAGAACAACAGTTTACATTCACAGGCCTACAGATTATGTTCCAAATGATCAGTATTGCAGAAGAAGAGGCTCCACATCTTCTAACTACACACTCCACATATCACATATGCATGATCTACCAATACAGATAACAGTAGTCTACAGATATGCCATGTTACCTGCATGCTCCATGTGTGGTTGCTGGGTGGCTCCAACCTCCATCATGGTGTATGTCTGCTGCTGTTGTTGTTGGGCAGGTGCCACAAGGCACAGGAGCAGCTCCTCCACTCTGGTGAGGGGGGGATGGATATTAACACCACCTCCTGTTGCAAGCTGTTGTCTCCACACATCAGAAGCACACTGACGGACATGTCTGAGTAGATCACTGCCGTGGTGGTGTACCTGCTCATATGTCTGGTTATGCAGGCCTACCTCATTGACCCTCCAGACAACATCTTGCCACATTGCAGTATGCTCCTGCTGGTTCTGGCTGGTTCGTGAGAACATTAGACTGTAGTGCTGAATCATACAGCTAGTAATGATCTCATCTTCAGCACTACTATAGCTGGGATTTCTGTGATGTGCCATGATCCCTGGAAGACATAAAGAAAATATATGTCTGAGCAAGTCATATGGCACATTTAACATTATACAGTACAGATATCACTGAACTGCCATATATAGCAACCTATTAGCTAACCGAGAGTGAAACACTTTAACTGCCACTTATCACTGCTCACCCCACAACTTCTTGAAAGTGCCTGGCTCACTCTATCTAATGAACCATGTTCTGCACAGCAACAAAATAAAATCACTATATAAGACTATACAAGAGTACCTGGTATATGTGTATGCAACACAGTGCACCACCTAGCCACAGCAGATATACATCAAGCTGATGTGTAAAGAAATATGTCATCCATCACAATGAGTGTAAGGTCCAGCAAATGTATTACTATTATACCACACAACTTGTTAATGGCAAATCCATGGCCATTAATCTTGGGGAATGTCATCTGTGATGAATACAGGGACCACACAAAACAGTGGATGCAAGCAATGTGGACATACACCATACTTTGCTGTACAGGCTCAGAGCTTCAAGTTGTTCTACAGTACACACAGGATTTGGATTCAACATCAGTACCAATCAATAATCATAGATGTAGTGCTTTAGCCTCCAATGACACACCCCAGTTAAAACCAAGGGACTTAATCACACTGTATGCCATAGCACTTTTTCTGCCTAGCAACAGAATACACAGCTTTTGCTGGGATCAAAGCAAGAACCCATAATACCATGACATAAACAGTGCCCCACTAAGCTATCCCACAAATACATATCTTTGACATATTCACAAACACATTGACCACCACAGTCAGTCAACAGTACAGAGAATCTATTGCAACGAGTAGATGTAGGTGTGTATGAGTATATATGACTCTCTCTCTCTCTCTCTCTATATATATATATATATATATATATATATATATACATACATACATACATATACACATCCATTAGTGTACATATACATATATATGTAGGCACATACACATTTCACCTTTCATAGTGGGAATATCAATTATGCAAAGGATGTGAGGTGTACAGTAATGTAATAATATCGCACAGTCTTGTGATAAATGCATTGAAAGTGTCCACAGCCCAGGTAGCTTTAGTAGGCCTCACTGGTTTCAACATTGCAAACTGAACAAACCACCCACACTGTTTAACCACCACATGTCATATACCAGCACTGTATGATGTCTTGTTCATCACACATTTAAACCTACATACAAATATGTGCATACTAACCTTCACCAACATATATATTTCCACCCTTCACAAACAGTTGCAGTATGTCCTCTGCTCTATGCACATATACAGATGTGAATATATATGACACATATATATTTCTCCGTATGTGTGTGGCATACACACACAAGGTCCACACTGTTGTAAGTCCCTGGACCTCACAGCTGAACTGTTGGACCTTGCTCCAACACAAACAGGTGTCATATGTGAACACACATTAACATTAGAGGGGGTATATATATATATATATATATATATATATATATATATATATATATATATATATATATAGCTACAAATGCTAGATAAGCATACTAGACTGCTACAGCAGTTGCCAATGCTAAGCTACACTTTAATATGACTATCATGAATGTGTTGCTCTGTCACCTCCATGTTTATATAATGGCAGCACTAATCCCCCCAACAGCCATTGGCTACACTACTGTACAGAACACAGATAACATGGATCAGATTTTTGACATTTAATGTTGAGCTACACATTTCACAGGTATGTCCCACTGCCCACAGGTACACACTTATTGTCCATAGCAGTAGTTAAGGAGGACATCTGTGCATAGATAAGTACTGCTGCCACATATGAATGATTCACATTATGTAGACTACTCTTCCAAAACATCTACTACATGCCAGTAAATACATATGTGCCACATATCTTTCCTTTGTATGATTTGGTATTATTTCTTTTTCTTTTTCCTTTTCTCTGTCTCTCTCTCTCTCTCTCTCTCTCTGTCTCTCTCTCTGTCAGTCTCTGCAATAGAGTGATTGAGCTTGTTGGCAGCGATTGCAGCCTGTTTTTGTAGGTATTTGCACATGAGCATGTGATGGCCTCTGCACCAATTAGTGGCCACCATTTACTAATTTCATGCAGCCTGCTGTGTAGTAATTGCGGTAATCACTGTCATAGCAACCCAGTACTATAAATTGCTAACTCAGGTAGGCGTGGCCCTTTCAGCTTTCCAAGATGGAGATCATCCTTGTTTGCTGTGGACATCATTCTTTAAGACAGAAGGTTGGTATAGTTCTTATATCAGAAGCCAGGGGTGTAGCCAGTGATTTACATTTTGTACTCAGACCTAAATGTTGCTGCTTCCAGTACACACTTGTCAGTGTAGAAATGTACTCACCCCTCAAAATGCTAACACAAGATACATGGGAGGATGTACTTTCTTTTCAAATTTTACAATTAACTGCCATACAAAGCTAGTTATTGAGATGTATTCCTTTGGCACAAGAATTGTTTGAGAATTGCAATACTGTGAATATTCATTTACTCAGTTCTAAACAGTTTGTGCTTTTTTAGTGTTGACATTAGCACAAGCTGCTCAAGAAAACTGGACACATTTCAGTACTGTGAGTATGCTTACCTACATCCTTGGTAGACCCTGCACACACAGGTATATTCTACATTTGGGTAGGGTTGCAGAAGTACAGAGAGTGTATGTATTATTTTGTGAATTTTATCTTGCTGGACTTACAGGGTTGCTGTGTACATGTTAGTTTATCAAGGCAAGTAGTCTGTCTGCATAACTCCCAACTGTGGACATATCCACATGGTAGCCAGAGATTAGCCTGTTATTCTTTGTCTGTGCACCACACAGGTCTTTTCAGCACTAGAGCAATGGCATTGTTATAGTTGGTTGCTACCAGTACATGGCTACATCCTTTTGTATTTCAGTGTTGTATTCCTACATAAGGGTATGCTTCCGGAACTCCTTCCAAAGCTATTTGCTGTTATGCCTCTGTGTTTCTGCCTCTGCCAGACCTCTCAAACACTCAGGTACATATTTGAACAGACTCAGGGAAAAGTAGAGAAAAAGTCAGCGACACCTTTAAAATAGTAGTGCCATTAAGTTGAGACTTTGAGAGAACCAGAGCATATGGATTAATACACCTTTTCTGAAGTAAAAGAAGTGTTTAACTCTTAATTATTGTCATTACTCATTATGTGTAATTCACCACCTTTCTGGCCAAAGTCAGTAGTTTTCGGAGGGATTCAGAGGGACAGAGCTAAATTTTTTTTCAAAATCAGGGACATCCCTGAAAATTAGGGACAGTTGAGAGGTATGGCCTCTGCCCTAAACAGATATGCCAGTGTTTGTCCTGTTGTGATACTGTGTGGGGTTTGTAAAGTGATGGTGTAACATTATTTCCTGCTAGAATGGCTGCTACTCTTATCACAGTCATGTAATGTAATCCCACAACAACTGTTGGTAAAGATCCACAAAACAAGTTGCGTGGTATGGCATTCCTATTTTCCTTTACATTCACTCATTCTGATACATGATATATTTATTTCAGCACCAACTTGTTGTATATCTACTGTGGCTTAGTGGTACTTTATGCAGTGTAGTGTGTACAAGGTCCTGGGTTTGAGACTGACAGAGGTGTTTTATTTTGCTGCTGAGCAGAACAAGGGCCCTGACATACAGAGTGACTAAGGCACTTTTAAGCAGTTGTAAGCAGGTTTGCGTGATGCTTAGCAATGCGTAGCTAAGCGCAAACAAGTGGACACTCGTGCAAACCCGCTAACTACTGCTTAATAGTGCTTACTCCCACTAACCCCCGCGCTCATTAATTTGAAAGAAAAGAAAATGGGGAGATAGGAAAGTGGTGAAAAGGGGGCACAAAGAGGAAAAGACAGTAAGGAAAATAGCTCGGGATGTGCAGGACGGGTGTAGGGAAGGTCCATAGCTGCCCATTTCTTTAACAGCAACAGCTGTGCATATGGAATAAATTTGGAGGTAAATATGAAAACTTCAACCCCTGAGAGAGGGGTGAGGACAACAAAGTATGTTGTAATGTCAATTAAATTACATTTTATGTGTCCGGGAGACATGTGTGCAAAATGGGCAGCTATGTATGGGGCGTAATTTTTTTTTTGGGAGCACATTGCCCTTTTTTTTTCCAGGTGAGAGTGGAATGTGGGGTAGGGGATGTAGGTATATTTGGGGAGGTAGGTTGGGGAGGTAAACAGACAAGACAAACAAGACGCATACAGGGGCAGAATAGGACACATGTGGTGGGTGAACACCATTGACGGGGAGGGATGTTTGGAAATCGCAAGCCCATGAGCCCACAGACGGCAACAGTGGAACTGAGGTCCCCACCCATGGGCAGTCACCACTGCACCTTCACAGCCCAGAGGATGGCTGTGCTGTGGGCTGTGTAGGAGGGGTGGGCTGACCCGGGAGTTGCGCAACTCATGCCTCAAGCTGGCGTAGAGGTTCTGCAACAGAACGCTCGATCTCTCTACCCATCACAGTCCGGACCATTCGAAGGGGGATAGGTGGACCTCCTCTGCCCACGCTTGCACGGGGAGGGGCCGAACCCCATCCCCTGCAGCACTTCCACCCGAAGGTAGCACAGGGCCAATGGAGGAGGAGGTCCCACGCTGGGCACCAGACCTGCTGGTGCCAGGTGCCATGGCCAGCTGAGGTGGGACAGGTGGGTCCGCTGGGACCGGCCTTACCACACGAACTATGTTTTGGAGAATTTAATAGACATATGGGTTAGTAACAGTCAACAGCATTCCCAATTCATTATAACATCATGCAGAAGTATTCCCATTAACCCAACACTCCAGAGTTTCAACAGTTGAAAAGCAAGCATAACACATGCATATATAGAACAATAGTGGACATTACAACAGCATGCAGGTTTAATTGATGGCAACAGGCCACCAATATTGTGGTATTTGAACAGGGCACATGCATAGAAATGAATGCAAATATTTATAAACCAATAGGACATATGTCCCAACAAATGTTTTGAGATTAGACATACCCATTGAGGTGTGGAATTGCATTTTTTATGCACATACAGTAGGGTGGAAAAGTTAGCTCAATTAACAACTTATATATCCTTCTAATTTACACTACATTCCTATTAACTGCAGTTATATGTCCCTTACAAGTATTATTACACTACCCAATATCCTTCTATTGTGCAATTGGATTTTGCTAGTTCATTATATACATGAGCTGTATCTGACATACAAACTGTCCAGGATGCAGATGTTACTGCTACATATTTTGAGAGTTGCTCACACATACTACTGCTGTGATGGTACACTGACAGCTCTACTTTCATATAATTATCTAGATATGTTCAGGTGAAATTATCAGTTATATGTTAACAGCTCCCTACGTTTCTGGCAGCACACTGACATTTATGGGGAACACAATACCAAAGCTACTCATGTGCCAGATTAACCTGTAAATGCTGGGCATGAACCAATAGTTAAGGGCTGTAAATATGCATAAAAGCTACTGGCACTCCCTTCATTCCCTTTATATGGGCCTACCCAAGTGTGGGTTAACTAACACTGCTTAATACAACAGTACTATTTCTAAAATGCAACAGTACAACAACATATCAAAGAAAATCACACAGACGCACTCCAGGATTTATACCTTTATTAAAGAATTATTACACCTTTATTTATTGGGTTAAAACACTTTTTTGAAGGCTCTCTCATGTATTTTATATAACAGTACATGTAGAATAATTATTAAAGAATTATTATACCTTTATTTACTGGGTTAAAACACTTTTTTGAAGGCTCTCTCATTTATTTTATATAACAGTACATGCAGAATAATTACTAACCTGCCTGGTGATGCAGCCTTTGCAGCCTATCTTTATGGGCTTGCTGATTCATAGCCCGGACACCTGCAGCTGTGAAGTAAATGGAGTGATAATGAGACATGCCTATAGTATAGACAAGAATAGCAATTCTTAAATACTTAATACAATGGCCACTTAGTATTGGGGCATTTGCCATCCCACGGGCCTCCTGGATCCACTGGTCCAGTTGATCTTCCTTGCGTCGCTTCAGGTCAGAGTAATGGTGCCTGACCTGCTCACCAGTCCGAGGAACGCCAGTGGCACTGGTGAGATCACGAGATTGAACATTCTAGGCCTCCATTTTGTATTGGGTGCCCTGGTACTGGCCCCACAGGAGTCTTTCCTCATGATTGTGGACAAGGAGCCAAACCATTACTTTGGTCTCCTCAATGCCCCAATGTTGCACTCAAAATCGAGTGCCTTCTCCAACCCCAGCCATGCTGACTGCAGAAGGGAGCTACAACCAGTTATGGCAACTATTCCCACCTGTGGAGCTTAAATATGCCTAATTTCCTGCACTTATTTCTGATTGGCCAGTTTGGAAAAAACTCAGCTGTAGGCACACCTGCTTAGCTGATGTCAGCAATGTTTAATATTCCTTTGGTAGATATGTGTCTGTTGAAAGTGCATGGTTATGAAATGCTATCATGGCTTAGTGGTTATGTACTGTGACTATAGTGCACAGTATCCCGAGTTCGAGCCCTGTCACTGTTTTTTATTTTCCTACTGGCCAGACCTCAATGGTTAAGGTACAGTGAAGGAGGTGTGGCCGTGTTTAGCCAACTTTGCTCAACTTTGCCCGACTTTGCTCAGCGTTGCTCGATGTTGCCTGACGTTGCTCAATGTTGCCCGACGTTGCGCTGGTTAGCGCTGTGCGCAGCCACGTGCAAACATGCTCTGTTTGCACTAGTTTGCGCAATGAGCAGCTCCACACAAAGACATTGCGCTAGTTAACGCAGTGCTCAGCTACGAGCAATTAAATATAAATATGCTCAATACTGATAAAATGTGCTTAGCAGTGCTTTACATTGCTTAAAATAATTTACTCATGCATCAGTATGCATAACCATTTCACCTTCCTATATACTTTAAATAATACATGTCAGGAAATATTTTTGTATACAGATTTCCAACAGAAAATGAAAAGTGTAGTGGTGGGACTCGAACTGGGAATGCCTCCTCTTTGTGCAAAGGCTCTAACCACTACACGATCGCTATTTCGCTTAATTTGCATATATTTTTCTTATTATCCTCTTCGGTGTCTAAACTGCTAACTGTAGCTAAGCAATGGGCAAACCCGCGCAAATACGGGCAGCTATATCGGAAATGAAAAAAAAAAACATTTCTTTTACTTTTTCTATTTGTACGGGGTTTACTATATGTGGGAGTTTAGTGTTAGAATGTACACATGTGAGCGGACTCGCTCATGTAGCTAGACATTTCCCGTGTTTCAAACTTGCAGGGGCATGGATTTTTGGACTGATCGGCAGTCCAACACACCCCCTACACTCGTCCATGCTCTGTGTTAGTTTTAGAGTTGAGGAAGCGTGCCCTCATTAATATGCATGGCGCGCTGCTGTCTTACTCTTAGACTGGCTCTTCCGTGTAAGACTAATTTAGTCTTACACAGAAGATTAGTGAATCCTGGGGACTGTGTTTTCTGAAAAAAAAGTTCTGCTGTTTGCTATCTTTGTAATAAACTACTGAGGGAGCTATGAAATACGACAAACTGCTGTGGCTGAGAACGTATAATATATTTAAAACAATAGCAAGACAAACCAAATTTGCAGGATTAGTGATACTAAATTACAAAGATTCTGTGTTTTTTATTTTATTTTTTTATTATATTGTCATAAATTTGTTACTGGAACATTTTATTGTAGACCAACACATTTTAAGGACACTATTCACAGCAACCTCTTACCATGAATATTTTACAGTGGAAATAAAGATTACAGATGTAAACAGGTGAAAACAGACATATATCCAGTGCATAATTCTAACAAAAGGACTGTCAAACACATAGATATATTTCTTCCATTTGATGATGGCAAAGCAGTATTATTTCATCTAGCTTGGGAAAGGGATAGCCTTTAAACCACCCACACATTCTTTTTAAAAATATCTCCCTGCTGAAGGACAAAAGAGTGCTTTCTTCACCCGTAGTTCTTCACCAAACCCGATTGTTTCCTTAGATTCATTTGTTGGCTTTCTTACTTTACCTGTTCCACCTGTCAGTATCACTTGCATACAGGTTTATTATGTTTTAAGTGCTCATCATACTGTCTGAAACAGGTAACTGGACAACATGAGTCTCAGAATTAAGCCTTGTTGGTATCTTCTTGTCATGTCTCTGTTTATAAAGGTCTCCCTAACTACCATTCCACACATTTGTAACCTTTGCCCTACTCCCAAACCCTTCACCAAGCTTGCCGGTCTTATATATAGCCTCAGTTAAGACCTTACTTATCTTTTGTGTTCCCTTTATTGAACTCTAGCACAACCAAATCATAGTTACTTTTGGTTTGATTGATGTGATCTGGTACAGACCTCTGCTCATTATTACCTTTGGGAGTATTTGCTACTAAGAAAACTGAAAAAAAAATAGCCTGTTCCTTGGCATCTTCTCCATGGACTTCTCTGCAACTGCAACGGTAATGGCTCTGTAATTCCCTGGTTCAGTTCTTGTTTCTCCTTTCAAGACTGGTATTACTGTGGCTTCCTTGCCTCCTATGAGGTATACCAACAAGGCTTTGTGCTTTGCCCTTTGTGGTTTTTTAAATGTCTTTTTATGCAGCATCGTTGGGTATAATGCTACATTTACGCTGGCCCCTCACTCCAGATGCCCTCCAGGTCCATCACAGTCATCTCTATTTTGAAGACTAAAGTGAAAAATTCACTAATATTTTCTGACATGCGAAAAACCTCATGGTGCTCTCTTCCACTCCTGTATAATCTGTAAAAGTTGTTTCATCTTGCTACATTCAATTACGTACCTAAGGAAACACTTCTTTACCACTTTTATTTCTATCACTAATTCTCTTGCCAGTCTTTCTTCTGTACTTTCTTGATTTCTACCATCTTTGACATCCTTTTTCTTCTTTCTTTTTGGTCACACAGTGGCTCCCCATGGGCATGTGTACTGTGTGGGGGGCAGGTGGAATTTTTTCCCTCAGCCAGGTAGTCTGGCTTACCCCCAGTCCAGAGCTAAACAGTAATTGAAATTGTGGCCCTGATCCCAGAACTGATTGCCAAGCCTCTTTCCCAGTATCTGCTAATGTCATGCTGAGCAGCTCAGGAATTTTCCCTAGCCCTAACTTGCCAGGATTTGTTGATGTTATCTCATGAGACTGGGTGGGGAATGGGGAGTAACCTTGAGCATGTTGTCTACCCCCGGCTTATTGGGTGGTTACGTCTTTACCAACTACTCACCTTTACCATCACTTTCTCCCTTTAAGCTCTGCTAGAGCTCCACCAGAGAGGTCCCTACCATGTTTGCTTCCCTCAATGATAGGACCTCTCATCCTCCTGCCTCACTGCCCAAAACTGAAGTTGTTAATCAAGCTCAGGTCATCTGGGTCATTATCAGGTCTTTATCCCTTTATTTCACTGACGTGACTTTTGATGCACTTTTGTTGGTGTTGTCTTACCTCTGTCTGTGCAGTTCCCTTTCCTTTATAGTTCTTGGAATGCCGTTTCTGTATATGTCACGGTTTTACTTGTTGAATCACACTGAGTTCTTCTTTCCTGCTTTGCTCTTTGCATTTTCGTGGTTCATGACTGCATGTATGCTTATCTTAAGCATAAGACACTAGCTGTTTGCTCTTTTTGTTTCTTTCTTGTATCCTTTTCTGTCATAAACTGTTCATTTTGTATGTTGTAAATGTCAGGATTACTTTTACGTGGCTGCAAACTGCTCCTTACAAGGTAACTTTGCTTTTTAAAATGATTGTTCCTTATGGTTACCATAAAAACAAACCACAATGAACAATCTTTGTAAAAAGCAAATTTTCAACATAAGGAGCCATTGGTAAACACGTATAACAGCAACCTGGGGCCATTCCTCTCATCCTGTTAGTGCCAGAAATCTGGACATAGCTCAAAATAAGGGGAGGGGGACAAAAGACCAAAAATATGGATGGCTGTTTTACTTGTAACTGCTTATCACATGCTCTGGATTGTAAAAGTGTACTTTTTTAGAATGATCGTTCTTTGTGGTTCATTTATATAGCAACCACAATACATGGACATTCTAAAAATGCTAACTTTTACAGTCTGGAGAATGTGGTAAGCGGTTACAATTAAAATGATTGCTCTAAAAACTATAAAGTCTCAATATAAGTAGTAATCGATAAGCAGGAGAAACTGCGTGCCATACCTCTCAGCCGCTTAGAGCATGAACTTTGGACAAAGATAAAATAAATGGGGGGGGGTAACAAAAATAAAAAGGAAAAATAGGGACTGATTTTAAATATTGGCCTTATAAACTTAGAAAGCGACTTGTTAGGTTCGATGCTCTGAAGGATATGAAATCTGAAATTAAAAAAGCACGTCATTACATACTGACTTCAGATAAAAACTGTAGAAGGGAAGCGCAAAGAATGACCTTATTTAAAACCAATATTTTAATGTAACCATGCATTGTTAACCCCTTATAAGTAAAACTGCATGCTTTGAAAGTGCTTAACAACTGCTATTTGCATTACAACTTTGTTTTTTTAAAACGATCATTCTTTGCAGTTGCTAGATAAACTACATTAGCAAATGAATGAATAAATAAATAAATAACAAATAAAATACATAAACAAACAGTAAAACAACTCAGCATACTAGAGAACAGACCCTCACTGAACAGCTGTACAGTTATTCCGTGTACAGAGACAGATGGGACCAAAGATGCAGAAAAGCTGGACTTGGAAGTCTGATTCAAATGTGATAGGAACGTAAAATGGAAACATAGTTAATAATGGGTGCTGAAACAGGATTGGAACTGAAGATATCCAGGACATTTAAAACAAAAATAACACTGTGGGTGGGAATGTGAGTGACATGACAAAGTAGGTGTTACTTTGGTCATCTGTATTTTTGACCTGAATTTTAAACACTGGGATTGTCCCTTGACCTGTGGGTTCGGCTCTGAAATTGAAGCCAACTCAGCTGTACTACACCCTGTGAGGACCAAAAACTCCCAAGCTTTTTTTACCCACCCATAATGTTCCTCTTCATTTCTCACTTGCTGCTTCCAGTGTCAGATGCATCGCCAAATCTCTCGAGCTAAGTACAATTATATTTTATAAATTCTCTAGTTATCTAACAGTTATAGTCTCTTTTTCTCTTCGTTAGTCTTATAATAGATTTAAAAACTCCCTACTATACATTTTCTCTTTTTACTCCCTTTTTCACTTTGGTGAAATCTTCACTAACATAGTTGGTAGACTTTATTTCAGCACAGTAATAGTCTCTGTGAATAATGGACTCCTCAACTGACAATCCTGTTTATCTAAACTTGTTTTTAAGGATTTATATGCACAGAAAGGGTTAAAATAGTAAATGATCACCAGAACAATCAACAAAAATATAATGCAGGTATTTTCTTTCCTTTTTTTTAATTCAGGCTTAACTGTACATGTTAAGGATGCTACCTGTGACAGTATGGCATCCCCCATCCGTTTTACCAATCCTCAGTCCTTGTGAAACATCTAGTACTGGTTATAGTCTTTCTAGTCAGGGGCATTAGTCTTCTGTCTGGCAAAGTGAGGTACTAAGGAAGTTCTTGCATTGTGTGAGATGACCCCATGGCTGCTCACAGTAGGGTTATAATCTCTATGGTGATAGTTTTATCCTCCTTCTGTAAACCAGGCTATATTTATAAGGATCAGTGCAAGCCATGTAGCATGGTCTAGAAGCATCTGTCCCTCATTTACTGACTCTCTTATAAGTTGCATCTGACTCCTAGTGTGACCATGCAGACAGCTACCACTGCCTTTATAGTTTTTAATGCAAAGGGGGAAATGTAAGTAGGGTGCCAGGTCTTTCTTTATTAACACATATCACACATGCATGAACACACACCTACTGGCAATTTAAAGTCCTTGATCCACCTTTGGAAAGTAGATAAAAAACGGAGCACCCAGAGAAAACCAATGCAAACACAGGGAGGACATGCAGACTCCACACAGAAATCATCCCAGCCAAGAACTGAACCATGGAACCTCTTGCAGTGAAGTGGCAGTACTATCACCTATTTCCCTATAGTGACAGTCCTCTCAAACTGTCCTGTGCACTTATTCCTGCTGCCATTACTAAGCATCAGTCCCCATCAGAGTTACAGAAGTAGCAAATCCAAAAGAATGTCTCCCATCTTTAACACAGCTTCTCTATGTTGGAGCTTTTACCATACAATACACATGGAACAAATGCAATACTAAATGGTACTGTGAACAGTACTGTTCACAGATATCCTGCAAAGCTGAGATTCATTCCTACAACACAGCAAGGGCAAGTCTGTTGTCTCCTGAATGTCAGTGTTCAGATATAATGACAGTGTAGCCAGCAGCCACACATACTTCTACAAGCACATTTCTGAAACCTGCAACAAATGCTGCCATGCCTTTAATGCAATGACAGAACACACAAAGCACCTGAAACCAAAATATAATTACACATAAAATAAATAGCTCCTGACTTTGACTTCTTCCTGCCAGTTTATGGCTTTACCCTGTCTTTATCAGCAAGCAAAGTCCCTTTTGTTCACTGAACACTTCTTTTTTTGGGGGGAGGGGGAGGGGACAGATATGCAGCCAACTGGAATTTAAAGATCTTTACAGCAATAATGCCAGTAATGTGACATACATACTTTCCCATCAGAAAGCATACTTTTATTATGCATACATAATCACAGAGCTGGACAGGGTGCCAATGGAGTTTGTTTCTAGAGCTATTTTTGCAGAAAAGAAGTTGCAGGTAGTCTACATGCAGAATGCAAGTACTTATTTTTATTTTACAGCAGTCTGGGAGTTGCTGTAACCACAAAACTCCTTTATGCCCAGTGAAACAGCAGGACTGATTTATGTGCAGAGGTTGTAATGGTTAAACAACATCTTAGCTGAGGCGTTCAGCTCAGTTGTATCCTTGTACTGCAGTACATGCACTGTGCAGCTAGACTTAGAATAAAAGTCAAAGCCAGGTGACAATGTTTGCTTTACAAACTTATTACTCTGCTATTGTGTGGCATGCCAGCTGTTTCATACAGATATCTCTTAGGAGTCACTTTATTTACTACAGCAGATCTTGGATGTTAATTAGGGTTGTTGGTTAAATACTATAGGCTAAAAAATTAACTTAACAGTTATAGCTGCATCCTGATGATCATGTCTGCTAACGGCTACACCGGGCTAATAACTAATATTGTTAACAGAAATATAACTCAATTCTGAGTTCCTACTTGATACACATGGTGCATGAATTACATCTCGGTCAATATACTGGAAGGAACAAATGCGACTGGATTATCTGGACTACTCTTTACTAAAGGCAGTGCTACACACACACACACACACACACACACACACACACACACACACACACACACAAACACACATGAAAGCTACTACATTCGCACACGCTTGTCACAGAAAAAAAAACTGCTAAGCTCTTGCAGCTTATCAAATTGCTCGTGGAAGAATTACTTTGAACCATTAAGCTCTTGCAGCTTACCAAATTGGAGCAGCTGGGAAATACACGGCTCACATACTTAGACTAAGTACAATACAAATCCCTCGAGCAGCTGAGAAATAAATGGTTCACACGCATGCTACGTACAGTGAATCCCTTGAGCCCTCAGCCAAATTCCGACAGGCTGGCAGGCTGTTCACAGACCTGATGTCATCACGCACATCGCTGCACATGATGATGTCAGCCCATAAAAGCCAGAAAATAAAATAAAAAAAAAGCCAGGAAATTCAAAAATCAAGGGGTGCCACTCGGGAATTGGGCACCCCATTATTTGAACCTCAGCACTGGTAAAAAATGAGAAATTTGGTATGGTTAAGAGGTATGCTTGAGATCCTTAAACAAAGGAGTGGCTGGAAGTCCCAACATACTTCCCCAGAGTCAGTGTACCTGCAAGCTTTCAGCTCTCCCCCATCTACTTCTTGGGCAACTCCACCAGCTGATGATCTCATCAAACTGATCGTGCAACAGGCATGGTAGCCTCCTGATTCCACAGAGCCATCCCTAAGAGGCCAGATAAAATTATTTCAGCTCCTGAAGATTTTTCAATTCTGGGCTAAAGGGTTAGCAGTAACTGCCTTGGTGGTTGCAGCAGCCACAAAGAAAGAACTGTCTGAGGAGAGTTCCATCCATCCTTCCAATCAAGAGTCTAAGGTGGTGGATAGGTTCAGGAATCAGGTATATGCTTCATTGACCTTTGGCCTAGTTTAACTTTATGGCACATTTCACTAGATTTCAAAGGGATCTGATTAAAGAATAATCAAATACCCTTGTAGGAGCTGTATCTGAAGAAGTACAGGAAAAGGTTGCATTTCAGGTGGCTGCCCTCAAGTCCATATTCAACTTGTCCATGAGGCTCAGTGGAGCCACTCAAGTCTTTGTTTGTCAATGTGCTTTTTGACAGATCTTCTCTTTTTGTCCCAAAAGTTTGCGACACCTTGTCCAGGTGTAAGAAAGATGGGAAGACCCTCTCTGCAGTGGGCATAAGTTTTTCCTACTCCTCAATGGTCCTTCTCTAGGAACCAGAGGAGTGGGAAATTGTGATTCCAAAAGTCCCAAGGGCTTTTCCAGGACACATGTGGTAGCAGCTCCTCCAGTGGCAGAAGGGGAAGTTTTAATGGAAGACACTATCCACATGGCAGAGGTGGCCCACAACATCAGGGTTCCAGAGATTCTTCCTCGGCCAAACCCTACCAGCGGTCCTGAAAGGTGGCCCGATTGTTTGCCTCTGGAAGCAGTCGGGGGATGATTATCCATACAGCAACAAGCCTGGCTAGAATTAACTACAGATGTTTGGGTGTAAAGGATTATTACCAGAGGCTACACCATTCCCTTTCACATCCTTCACAAAAAAATTCAAAAGGATCCCCTATGTTCCACCCAGTCAGAGGGAACCAGCAGTTTGAGAAATTGATAAACTGCTAGAAAAAAGAGTCATCCAACATGTTCCCTCAGACCAGAAAGAATTTGGAATTTACTCAAGGTTCTTTTTAGTGCTAAATTGCTCGTGGAAGAATTACTTTGAACCACTAAGCTCTTGCAGCTTACCAAATTGGAGCAGCTGGGAAATACACGGCTCACATACTTAGACTAAGTACAATACAAATCCCTCGAGCAGCTGAGAAATAAATGGTTCACACGCATGCTACGTACAGTGAATCCCTTGAGCCCTCAGCCAAATTCCGACAGGCTGGCAGGCTGTTCACAGACCTGATGTCATCACGCACATCGCTGCACATGATGATGTCAGCCCATAAAAGCCAGAAAATAAAATAAAAAAAAAGCCAGGAAATTCAAAAATCAAGGGGTGCCACTCGGGAATTGGGCACCCCATTATTTGAACCTCAGCACTGGTAAAAAATGAGAAATTTGGTATGGTTAAGAGGTATGCTTGAGATCCTTAAACAAAGGAGTGGCTGGAAGTCCCAACATACTTCCCCAGAGTCAGTGTACCTGCAAGCTTTCAGCTCTCCCCCATCTACTTCTTGGGCAACTCCACCAGCTGATGATCTCATCAAACTGATCGTGCAACAGGCATGGTAGCCTCCTGATTCCACAGAGCCATCCCTAAGAGGCCAGATAAAATTATTTCAGCTCCTGAAGATTTTTCAATTCTGGGCTAAAGGGTTAGCAGTAACTGCCTTGGTGGTTGCAGCAGCCACAAAGAAAGAACTGTCTGAGGAGAGTTCCATCCATCCTTCCAATCAAGAGTCTAAGGTGGTGGATAGGTTCAGGAATCAGGTATATGCTTCATTGACCTTTGGCCTAGTTTAACTTTATGGCACATTTCACTAGATTTCAAAGGGATCTGATTAAAGAATAATCAAATACCCTTGTAGGAGCTGTATCTGAAGAAGTACAGGAAAAGGTTGCATTTCAGGTGGCTGCCCTCAAGTCCATATTCAACTTGTCCATGAGGCTCAGTGGAGCCACTCAAGTCTTTGTTTGTCAATGTGCTTTTTGACAGATCTTCTCTTTTTGTCCCAAAAGTTTGCGACACCTTGTCCAGGTGTAAGAAAGATGGGAAGACCCTCTCTGCAGTGGGCATAAGTTTTTCCTACTCCTCAATGGTCCTTCTCTAGGAACCAGAGGAGTGGGAAATTGTGATTCCAAAAGTCCCAAGGGCTTTTCCAGGACACATGTGGTAGCAGCTCCTCCAGTGGCAGAAGGGGAAGTTTTAATGGAAGACACTATCCACATGGCAGAGGTGGCCCACAACATCAGGGTTCCAGAGATTCTTCCTCGGCCAAACCCTACCAGCGGTCCTGAAAGGTGGCCCGATTGTTTGCCTCTGGAAGCAGTCGGGGGATGATTATCCATACAGCAACAAGCCTGGCTAGAATTAACTACAGATGTTTGGGTGTAAAGGATTATTACCAGAGGCTACACCATTCCCTTTCACATCCTTCACAAAAAAATTCAAAAGGATCCCCTATGTTCCACCCAGTCAGAGGGAACCAGCAGTTTGCTAGAAAAAAGAGTCATCCAACATGTTCCCTCAGACCAGAAAGAATTTGGAATTTACTCAAGGTTCTTTTTAGTGCTAAAGAAGACAGGGGACTGGAGACCAGTTCTGGATCTCAGTGTTTTGAACAAATCTGTTTGACAAACAAAGTTCTGGATGGTCATGGTTCAGTCTATCCTTCTTTTTTAGGAAAGGACGATTGGATGTGTTCACTAGATCTGCAGGACACATATTACCACACCAAGATGGAAAAGCCTTCCAGGAGATTTCTTCACTTCCAACTGGGAGCCAGTCACTATCAATTCATAGCCCTGCCCTTTGCATCACAGCCCACAGGGTGTTCACCAAATGCATGGCAATGTTAGCGTGTCACTGACTAGCTCATCACAGCTCCCATCAAGCATCTCTTAGAAAAATAAAGGGACTATGTCCTTCAGACTGGTGCCAACCTCGGAATCACAATAAGATTTTCACACTGAGCTTGATCGAAGGAAGGACACTGAGGAAACTCAGAGCTATAATATATAACATTAAGCATCCTGTTTTTTGTTTATTTTGTTCTTTATTTCTTTGTTATTTATAGCACTTTGTGTACTGTGTATTTTTCTAGTTAGTTTCACTGTGTGTGAGGTAATAACTGGAAATTGTCCACTTTTATTAAGCATCTGTTGGTTTGTTTGTTTCTGATAACTTGTTGCAGTTAAACTCTTTTTTCTAGAGGCTCCTTTAGCTGTTTAAAACTTTCATTTAAAGGCTCACTGCTGCTTTTCAGCTGTGAGAAACATTTCTGCAACTTGTTCTAAGTAGTGGGGATATTTGTAGCATTTCCATATTCAGCCTTGTATTTGGGCCTAGTGTTTGTGGAGGCTGTGTGTCTGAGCACATATTCAGGGACATCTTGGTTTAGCCAAAGCCATCAGGCATTTCAGTGAGAGAGAATTGTTTGAGGTCATTGGCTGACTGAGGTCACCTGGACTAAAGCTTAGACTAAGCACCTCATTGGTTCTTTTGAGATTTCTTTCTTAAAAGCTGTCTCAGGTTTCAACTTTCTGTTACCTAGGAAGTTCAGTTGTGAGTGCTCTGCCATTTCACACTGAGCTTGATCGAAGGAAGGACACTGAGGAAACTTGGAGCTATAATATATAACATTAAGTATCCTGTTTTTTGTTTATTTTGTTCTTTATTTCTTTGTTATTTATAGCACTTTGTGTACTGTGTATTTTTCTAGCTAGTTTCACTGTGTGTGAGGTATTAACTGGAAATTGTCCACTTTTATTAAGCATCTGTTGGGTTGTTTGTTTCTGATAACTTGTTGCAGTTAAACTCTTTTTCTAGAGGCTCCTTTAGCCGTTTAAAACTTTCATTTAAAGGCTCACTGCTGCTTTTCATCTGTGAGAAACATTTCTGCAGTTTGTTCTAAGTAGAAGGAATATTTGTAGCATTTCCATATTCAGGCTTGTATTTGGGCCTAGTGTTTGTGGAGGCTGTGTGTCTGAGCACATATTCAGGGACATCTTGGTTTAGCCAAAGCCATCAGGCATTTCAGTGAGAGAGAATTGTTTGAGGTCATTGGCTGACTGAGGTCACCTGGACTACAGCTTAGACTAAGCACCTCATTGGTTCTTTTGAGATTTCTTTCTTAAAAGCTGTCTCAGGTTTCAACTTTCTGTTACCTAGGAAGTTCAGTTGTGAGTGCTCTGCCATTTCACACTGAGCTTGATCGAAGGAAGGACACTGAGGAAACTCGGAGCTATAATATATAACATTAAGTATCCTGTTTTTTGTTTATTTTGTTCTTTATTTCTTTGTTATTTATAGCACTTTGTGTACTGTGTATTTTTCTAGCTAGTTTCACTGTGTGTGAGGTATTAACTGGAAATTGTCCACTTTTATTAAGCATCTGTTTTGTTGTTTGTTTCTGATAACTTGTTGCAGTTAAACTCTTTTTTCTAGAGACTCCTTTAGCTGTTTAAAACTTTCATTTAAAGGCTCACTGCTGCTTTTCAGCTGTGAGAAACATTTCTGCAGTTTGTTTCCCACCCTCCCTCCCTGTTGCTATAGTGTTTTTATAGTTGGTGGCTTTGCAGTTGCCCGCCCCTAGTATAAATTTGATCTGGGACCCTCCTCCCAGTCTAGTGTCATTACCTCATTCTACCCAGTACAAGGAGAACATTTGAGAAGGCCAATCAGCTTAGTTTCTGCTACTCCTTTCTCTCCTTCCTTTCTCTCTTTCCACTTAAAAAAAAAAAAATTATCTGCTTTTACTGTATTTGTGTTTCTTCCTACTTTATTTTGCTTTTGAGTCATCTTAAAATTACTCAGTTGTATTTATTACTGCTGGTGTAACTCATTATAAGTTTTTTTTAGTTTAAGCACTTGGGCTTCAGGCCAGTTGTTTTACATTAAGAAAGTTTGTGGTCTGCACTGTAGTTGCAGAACAGGTAGCTTACATCCTTCTAAGTTGGGAACTGCTGATTGTGGGCTCAGTGTCTGTTAGTCTAAAAGTGTATTAATTCTGGTTTAAGCACTTGGGCTTCAGGCCAGTTATTTTACATTAAGAGGGTTCGTGGTCTGCACTCTTGTGGGAGGAGAGGCTGGACTCTGCCCTTCTGAGCTTGGAATTTCTGGTTAAAGGCTTATTGTGCCTGCATATTTGAACTGCTTCTTACTGAAATTGGTACACCTTGTTTGCTGTAGCATAGACTAGATCTAGGCCTGCTGAATCTAGCTTTGTTTGTATAACTTGAGCACTAATCCAGGCATTCTTTAAAATATTCAATTGTATTTATTACTGCTTGGTAGTAACTTGATTAAAGTGTAGCTATCATTCTAAGTCTTCTGGATTAAGCACTTGAGCTTCAGACCAGTTGTTTTACATTAGGAAAGTTTGTGGCCTGCAGTGTGGTGGCAGGACAGGTAGCTTACATCCTTCTAAGTTGGGAACTGCTGATTGAGGGCTCAGTGTCTGTTATTCTAAAAGTGTATTAGTTCTGGTTTAAGCACTTGGGCTTCAGGCCAGTTATTTTACATTAAGAAGGTTCGTACAATCTCTCTAAACTGGCTAACACATATAATAGTATTGCTAGATTTGTGACTGGCAATCAATTTAGAACTCACCACTGTCTGAACCTCCAGCAACTTCACTGGCTAGAATTAGAAAATATGTTGCTTCTTTCCCAACTTTCCTTTGTCCAAAGAGCTTTCTATCAACCTAATAACTCACCTGCACTTTCCAAACTTTTGACCCCCTACTCTAACCTAAACTCACTTCGTTCCTCCAGTAAACTACTAGTAACTTTAACTAAATCCAACAACCTTGCTGGTGACTCCCTTTTCTCTAACGCCATTGGTAAACACTGGAATCAACTTCCTACTGAACTTACTTCTATTCCAACTCCTGTTCTGTTCAAACAAAAACTCAGAACTTACCTTAAAAATCACTGGTTATGTCCCTGCTGTAACCCCGACTAGATCTCCCACTAATCTCCTCTACCTCTCCCTCTCCTTCTTCCTTTTTTTCTTGTCCAAGCTTTACTACCATCACTTTATAAGTGCTAGCTCTCTAATATCCTTCTCCTCCTTTAGGTGCATTTCTTTTTACTGAAAGTATAAATTTATCTGATCTACTCACTCTTTTCACTTTGAATATTTCTCTTTTCTCTTTTACTCTCTTTTTATAACCTTCCCATAAAATAATGTGAAATAAGTTTCCATTTTTTATTTTTTTTTTTGTGTGTGAATGATGAATCCTATGATGTTATGTGAATATTGAATCCTATGATGTTTTCCTGTATATTTGTCTATTCCCACCTCCTTTCTCCTTTTTACCTCAGATCATTTTTTGTATACTATGTAACTGTGTTTATCTTTATGTGGAGCTTTTCTCCCCGGGCCTCTACTGAAAATGGAAATATATCCAGTTAGACTAGCCCGGTTAACAAATGTAAAATAAAAAATAAAATAAATAAAATTAAGAAGGTTCGTGGTCTGCACTCTTGTGGGAGGAGAGGCTGGACTCTGCCCTTCTGAGCTGGAAATTTCTGGTTAAAGGCTTATAGTGCCTGTATATTTCAACTGTTTCTTACTGAAATTGGTACACCTTGTTTGCTGTAGCATAGACTAGATCCAGGCCTGCTGAATCTAGCTTTGTTTGTATGCTTGTTGTTTGTTTGCTTGTTATTTCCCTGAAACACTAATTCCACCTAAAACGCGGCTTGTCAGCGCTTCTGTGGATCCCTAGTGATATCTGCATTGCTTACTGTACTTATTTCCGTGTTTCACTTGAAAGAAAGTTACTGTTTGTCATTTTTGCATTTAAGTTACCTGTAACACATTGCATTTAAGTTACCTGGCACTTGCTTACTAAGTCAGCACTAAAAAATTAAAAGCACTACACCCTCACAAACTCCCCTTGAGTACCTTATTCCCCATTGGCCCTTTTTTTCAATTATAAAGGAATTCCCAATACTATTCTAGCATGTCCAAAGGTCAGTTGTCAATCTCCTCTCCGGTCCAGCTGATGAATCTGGAAATCTTGAGGCAATGTTACAACTGCCTCATGTACACAGACAACCCTCTCCTCCTCCCAACAAATTCCAACACATGTGAGAGATGCAAACCATATAGCCAAACTGGAGGCTAAGCTCTCTCAACTCAGTACTGGCATAACCAGTCAGGAGGAGAAGGAAGCCACACTCACTAAAATTCCAGTCTCACATAGACCTACCACGACAGCAAACCAAACACATAAACACACAAAAACATACTCAGAGGCTCTAAATAAAAATCTGCCTAAGCAGCAGAGACCTCCAAAGCAGACACCCAAGCAACCGCTACCCCAAAACAAAACACGTGCAACACATAGCTCACAAAGCCAGTGTGCCGAACAGTCACAGCCCTTAAGGCTAAACAACACACCTGATACACTTGTAATAGGTGACTGTATCGTCAGGCACACTGATGTCCCGCTCACCAGGCTGAACAAGAAGAAGGTCACGGTGAGCTGCCTGTCAGGCGCTAGGATCCGCCACATAACACAAGCACTCAGGTCACTCCAAGGCAAGTACAAATATGACTCAGTCATTGTCCATGCTGGTGTGAAAGACCTGAGATGTACCTCCCTGGACTACATGAAAAGAGACATAGAGGAGCTCTCTGAGAATGTAGCCCAGGCCAGTATGACCCTGACCTTGAGTAGCATCTTACTCTCACCAAGAATGATGCCACAATATGAAGACAAGATGATCAATTTCAACAATTGGCATAAGTATTGGTGTCATTCAAAGGGGATCCAATGCCTGTCAGCCTGGGATGACATGCTCGACAAGCCACGATGCTTCGCTAGGGACGGCTTGCACCTGTCACCCCTGGGCTTTCAGATATTGGCAAAGGCTCTTGCTACCCCCATAGTGCCTTTTTTAGGCAAGGCTCAAAAGACAAACCCACTTCCATAGGTATCACAAGGGATAAGAAACTAAGAGTAATGCTACTCAATGCCAGAAGTTTAAACCCCAAGATGCACGCACTCAAAACTCTCCTTAGCATGGAGATCATTGATATCTGTGCAGTAACAGAAACCTGGTTCAAGGCTCACGAGAGCACCCCAGCACTACCAGGTTATACCTCATACCATGCTTTTCGGCCCCAAAACTTGGACCGAACCACAAAAGGAGGGGGAGTATCAATATTTGTCAAAGATACCCACACCTCCAGGTTGATGGCACAGCACGAAGCATCAGAGACTATCCATGTGCAACTAACAGTGGGTAAAACTGCCTTCCAGTTTATATCCTGCTACAGACCACCCTCCCAAACCCAGGAACCCCACTCGGCCTTCCTGAGAACACTGGAAAATATGAAGGTCTCTCCAAACACTATTATATTGGGTGACTTCAACTACCCAAACATAGACTGGGAGCACTACTCTAGCTCCAGCACCCTAGCCCAAAGGATCCTAGAATTTATAAACTCAAATGCTATGAAACAACTTGTTACCACTCCCACAAGAGGGGAAAACATACTGGATCTGATCATCACCAACATGGGGACGCTATGCTCCAGACCAGAAGTGTATCCCTCACTGGTAAGATCAGACCATAAACTAATCTCACTGGATATTCACATCCCGACCCCACCCCCGGCCCAAAAAACCACAGTGAAAAACTTCTCTAAAGCAAATTTCACACTCCTCAAAACTGAGGTGGAATCCTTCAAAGCCCCCGGGCCTGTGGAAAATACAGCCCAGACCGCAGAATCCTTTATAAACGCATTCTATGAACACCTTCAGGAATGCATGGATCATGCAATCCTAAATAAAACCAAGACCCAGTCCTCCAAAGGCAGATGTCCTGTCTGGAGTACCCCAGCCATAAACAAACTATACAATAGAAAGAGGAAGCTACTACATGATAGAGCAAAATCCTAAAAAGGAAAGGCATCTCTGATCATTATTAGCAAAAAACTACAGGCACTCATAAAATCATCTAAGGCCAGCTTCAAGAGAAAAATTGCACAGGACACTAAGGATAATCACAAGGCTTTCTTTAGTTATGTTAGGAACCTGGGTGGAAATTCCCAGATATGCTCAGAATTAGTCCAAAAGGACAAAAAAATACACCGAGCCCACAGACATTGCCAACATCCTAGCTGACAGGTTCAGCGCAAACTTCTCCCCCCCCCACCAAAAGGGCAAACATCTATCCTAGCAGAGTGCTGCCCCCCTGACATCTCAGATGCTCAGGTAAGAGCCGCCCTCTCCAAAGCAAAAAACACAGCATCAATGGGACCAGATGGTGTCCCAGGCTGCATCCTACATGAACTCCAAGAAGAGCTAAACCCAAACATAAAACTACTGTTCAGTCTCAGCCTTACTACAGGATATGTACCCAAAGAGTGGCGTACAGCAACAGTAGTCCCTCTCCACAAAGGTGGTGCCTCAACGGATCCTGGAAACTATCACCCCATAAGCCTGACTAGCTTGGTCTGCAAAGCTATGGAAAGGATCATCATGGACCTCATAAATAAAGATATTGGGGACCTACAGACACTGGATCCTACCCAGTTCGGCTTTGTTAAGGGCAGATCCTGCCTCTTAAACCTGGTCGATTTCTTTGAAACAGTCACCAAGGCCATTGACAAGGGGAAGGTGGTCCACACAGCCTACCTGGACCTCACAAAAGCCTTCGATACAATACCCCACTCGGGCATTATAGATAAGCTCACCAGCTTAAATATAAACCCCTATGTCGCTAGATGGGTTGCAAACTGGCTCAAGGACAGAACCCACATGGTTAGAATTACTGGAGCCATGTCAGACTCCAAACCAGTTACAAGTGGCATCCCACAAGGCTCAGTCCTGGGACCTCTCTTGTTCGGTATATATTTCTCGGAGGTACAGGCCAACACAGAAGGACTGTGGCTGACCAAGTTCGCAGATGACTGCAAACTGGATGCCATAATCGACTCTCCAGCCGACACAAGCATCCTCCAAAAGGGCCTCATAGAAACAGACAACTGGTGCTAGAGCCATGGCCTCAAGCTAAATGCCAAAAGGTGCATAGTCATCCCCTTTGGCAAAAACAAAGTGCCCACACATTACCACATAGGTGCTAATCCATTAAGTACAGAAGAAGTAATTAGGGACCTGGGGACCCAAGTTGATAGCAATCTCTCATTTGACAACCACGTGGCCACAGTGGTTAGAAAAACATTTTATATAGCCCACCTAATCATGAAGGGATTCACATCTAGATCAGGGGAGGTCATTGTGCCCCTTTACTCATACCTCATCAGGCCCATAATTGAGTACAATGCCCCTTTTGGGATGTACCTTACCAGACACCTGCAGCAACTGGAAAGACCCCAAAAGTACCTCACCAAGAGGATCAAAGGGCTCAAACAGATGCCATATGCTGCCCGGTTAAAGAAACTCCAGCTCGACTCAGTGGCATACTGCCTGCTCAGAGGCGATCTGTGCCTGACGAATAAAGCCATGTCCAACTCAGAATTAATGGACACACTGCACCTCAGAGAATCCAAATCCCATCGAGCTACGCGCTCAAGACACTTGAACCTCAGCACTGAAATAAATAGGACAAGCTGGGGGGACAGATTCATAACCTAGAGGCTCCCTTCACTCTGGAATAAAATCCCAGTCCAGGTTAGGCAGAGTCCCTCATTGACTCTCTTCAAGAGGAATCATGATGAGTGGATGGGAGATTGTAGGTTTACCCCGGGTATCACTTCTGTGTCACTGTTAGACAGAGGCACAGTATACTAACCTCGAAAAAGGGCATAGCAAAATTAATTTAAAATGGGTGGCGAAAGCCAAACACACTCTGGCTAGGCTTATAAATGCCCTAGGGCAGATAGCCTAGTATGAACCTATGAACCTATGAACCATGAGAAATCTCATCTGATACCAATGCAGAATTTAAATTTATTGGGGTAAATCT
Organism: Protopterus annectens; assembly: GCF_019279795.1. Taxonomy (NCBI): domain Eukaryota; kingdom Metazoa; phylum Chordata; order Ceratodontiformes; family Protopteridae; genus Protopterus; species Protopterus annectens. The sequence goes on along the minus strand of NC_056741.1, from coordinate 1,700,224,613 downwards.
GAATGTAAGCACTTGCATAGCTTTCCTTCCCTTTCCCTATTTAGAAAAGATCAGATTTCAAGTCAAGAGAATCATCATCAGCAGGACTGAAACAGCACGTCTAGTACTGCAGGCTCTAGGTTCTATGGCAGCAACCACTACCTTGGTACCTCTAGCAAGATTCCACATTAGGATTCTACAGTGGCTTCTGGCATCCCAAAGGTTCATTCTTCATCAGCCAATGTTGCATCATATTTTAGTGACCAACCATTGCAAAAGGGATCTTCTCTGGTGGATTCACTCTACGGATATTCTAATGGGAAGGCCTTTCATACAACCTCAGCCCCAGGCCATAGTGACCACATACACCTCCCAGATTGGCAAGATGGTACCAGGCACTTGGTCACTTATAGAGGCCTTATCAATGTCCTAGAGATGAGGGCAGTGCTGTTAGTGTTGCAGGCCTTTCAAGCTGTCCTTCCTCTAGGAACAATTATGATACAGACAGACAACATGTCAGTCATCTGGTACATCATCAAATAAGGGGAAACCAAGTCTTATCCCCTTTGTCGAGAAACACTCAGAGTTTGGGAGTAGATGATCTCTTCCAACCATTTTCTACTAGCAATGCACATCCCAGGGACTTCCATTGTGATAGCAGACAAGCTTAGCAGATGCATTCACATGCCTCATGAGTGGTCTCTTGACCCGAAAGTGGCACAAATTATTTTTCGCTACTGCAGTAAGCCTTGCTGCTACCTCTTTGCATCACCCCTAAAAACAAGTGCAGCAAGTACTTTGCCCTGATCCCCCCTCCAAGGGAGTACCCGAGATACACTCTCCTTCACGACTGGCCCTTTGGACTTCTTTACGCCTTTTCCCTGATACCGTTAATCCCTCAATTTCTGAAGAAAGAAACTAGGTTGAAGAGCAAAGTGATCCTCATTGCCCCATTCTGGCCTCGACAGATATGATTCCCCTTCCTCTGGGCTCACCTGATTCAGCAACTGTTGACTCTGAACCCAGATCCAGATCTCCTATACCATCCAGAGGGATTAATTTACCTGAACCTTCTGAACCTAAATTTCACAGTGTGGCTTCTCCACTTCCATTGATTGCCAGGCATAACATTATGTCTTCTCCAGTCTGTAAGATTACTTTGGCCTCATACAAACCCTCCACTGGAAAACGTTATTGTAACAAATGGCAAAAATTCTCGTGTTGGGCTCATAATAACCATATAGTCCCTTTCATGCCCCCCCCCCCCTCCCATTGCAAAAGTTTTAGAGTTTTTTACCTTAATTTTTGAACAAGGAGCTTCTGCTTCTACCATCAGGAATCAACAGCAGCCATTTAAAATTTTCACATTGGGTTACAGGATGCCTCATTAACATCTCATAAACTTTGCAAGGCTTTTTTGAAAGGAACCGTGATGCTGAAGCCACCTTATAAAGATCTATATGTTCCATGAGATCTCAATTTGGTTCTTTTGACTTTGATATACCCACCTTTTGAGACTGCAGCCACTTGTAAGCTCAAGTACTTGTCTTGGAAAACAGCTTTATTAATAGCTATTACCTCTGCTAGAAGAATTTCAGAGAGTCAGGCATTATTCTGTAAATCACCATATCTGATTTTTCATCCATATAGGGTTTCTTTAAAGACCAATCCATCCTTTCTACAAAATATTGTTTCAGAGAGAAATAATAATCAGGCTATAAATTTACCAGTTTTCTTTCCAAAAGTTTCAAACAAAGGTGAATACTGTCTGCACTTGTTAGATGTCCACAGACAATTGCGTTTCTACTTTCAAAGAAAAAAATCTATCAGAAAATCTGATCAACTGTTTATTGCCATTTCTCATGCTAGATTTAGGTAGACTGGTATCTAAAGTTATGTTTTCTAGATGGTTGAACGATTGCATATCCTTCATAGACACCAAAAAGAATGTTAAATTACCTGGACCTGTTAAGGCACACTCTACCAGAGCTATAGCTTCCTCAACAGTTTTCCACTACAGAACCTGCTTGGATGACATTTGCGCAGCAGCAACCTAGGCTACCCCCACATACCTTTATTACACATTGCAAATTGGATTTGGACTCCAGGGGAAGTGCATCCTTTGGTTCTATGGTGTTCATGAATATACTTCCATGAGTCCACCCAAGGTAAAAAGTAGCTGGGGACTCTGTCTCACAGGTCAAGGAATAAATGGAAATTGACAACATCAGATAAACAAGTTATGTACTCACCATAATGTTCCATCTGTGCTGCCAATCTACATTTATCCTTGATGCTGCCCCCTCCAACTCCCATCCTTTGATATCTCTTGGTAGAAAGAGCCGTGACCTTATTTACTATTCCTTTAGCCATCTTATACCAGATATGGTCTCCACAAAAGTACTTTCAAGATACATATCATTCTGTCTGTCAAGCAGCAAACTCGATCTGAGGTAAAATAGAGAGGAGCATTATGGGTGGGGGAAAAAGCTCAGGAGTTTTTGGTCCTTGCAGGCTGTAGTATGGCTGAGTCAGTTCTGATTTGGAGACAGCTCACGGATAAATGAAGATCGACAACACAGATGGAATGTTATGGTAAGTATGTAACTTCTTTTTTTGGAATTTGTCCATACATTCTCTTCTTTGGTTTCATTTAGATTTCAAACTCTGTTTTGAGGGTTGCTTTGTAGACTACCAGCTTCTGCATTCATTCTTACTGTATCTGTGCCAACTAGATTATCAGTCAGGAGCCTAAATAGTCTCATTATCAGAGAAAGATAATAGTCTTAAACCATCCAAGTATCTCTTACTGTTCATTACTGCTCTATATGCTGCTCTGCACCAAAAGTCCAACTAAACTCCACCTCCCATCTCCCCACAGAATACAGTCCAGTTGATGGACATTGTTATTAATGAAGCCAAGGACTAGAAGGGACAGGGACACTCCCTAGCTATTCTCAGACATTATTCATTCATTAGACATTTGTTAACCAGTTAAGTCCAACTGACACAAGGTCCTCTTTTCAAGCGTTATCAGGAAGCAATGCTTGGTTAAATTACTTTCTCACAGTCACATGGATTGTAAATCATAACTGAAGGACTCAAACCCAGGACTGAAAAATGAAACTGGTAATAACTCATAACCATCTTCAAGTCAATGATTACAGAGGCCTGATGAAGTGCAAATTACAGCACCATCTGCAAATGTTTAAATATGCTACTCAAGTGAACTGCTGCACATGGTGTCTGTTTTATAAGTTGCTTATGTCTTTGTATTGCCTATTGCTCAGTCAATGTACTTACAATTGTTTATTTTTTTATGTCCTGAGTCACAGCTGATAAACGTCTAGTGGATCTACCTAGTCATCTGTTAATTCTTAAAATCAAAGTAAAGAATCTCAAAAAAGTATTTTAAGTATTTTCCCCAAAGTTCAATAAGATTTGCCTGCTCTTGTTGAGGCATCATACTTTGTTATAAGATTGTACATATTTGTGCACTCTGTTTATAAAATCTTCTCAATTTATTGATTTTTAACTCTAGCCAGTTTTTTTTTGGGAATACACATTTTAACAAACAAACATCATGCATACAAACATTTCAAGCACAGGCATTTATACCCTTCTAGCCTGCCAATATACCAATCAAGAAGAGTAAATCAATACCTAGTTGTTGCAATTTATTGATTAGTGTTTTATGTATGACCCTCTCAAATGCTTTAGTTAAATCTATATCAATTACATCACAGCACAATTTTTCATTCGTAGCTGTTATTACATTACGTAATGTTAGTACATGTTACATGTGGTAATAGATCTATTTTTACCATATGCATGCTGATGTATAGCTTCAAGTCCAAGGCCAGGATTCACTAATCCTCTGTGTAAGACTAAAGAAGTCTTACACGGAAACTGCAGCCTAAGAGGAATACGTCAGTGCGCCATGCATATTCATGAGGGCATGCTGACTCAACTCTAAGGCTAACACGAGTACACGAGTGCAGGGGGCATGTCGGACTGCCGAGCAGTCCAAAAATCCATGCCCCTGCAAGTCCCTCAATCAGCAAATGTCAACTGACATGAGCGAGTCCACTCAAATGTGTACATACCCAACACTACACTCCCCCACATTGTAAACCCCTGTACAATTATAAAATGTAAAACTTTTATTTTTTTTATTATTCCTGATATAGCTGCCCATATTTATGCATGTTTGCGTGAGTTTGCCCATTGCTTAGCTACAGTTAGCAGTTTAGAGATCAAAGAGGATAATAAGAAACTTATATGCAAATTAAGCCAAATAGCAATAGCGTAGTGGTAGAGCCTTTACACAAAGAAGAGGCATTCCTGGTTCGAGTTCCACCCCCCCTTTCTATTTTCTGTATAGAAAAATAATTCCTGACATTTATCTTTTAAATTTTAGTAGAAAGCATTGAAATAGCCTATGTACTAATGAATGATATTTTATATATATACAAGAAGGTGAAATGGTTATGCATACTGATGAATGCATAGGTAACGTATCTTAAGCAATGTGAAGCACTGCTAAGCAAAGTTTACCAGTATTAAGCATATTTAAGTATAATTGCTCATAGCTTAGCACTGCTTTAACTAGAGCAATAGCTTTGCACGGAGCTGCGCATCGCGCCAACCAGCGCAAACAGAACATGTTTGCGCGTAGCTGTGCACTGCACTAACTAGCATGTCGGGCAACATCGGGCAACGTCAGGCAACGTAGAGCACTGTAGAGCAACGTAGAGCAACATTGGGCAAAGTTGAGCAAAGTCACCTAAACACAGCCACACCTCCTAGCCGGTCTGGCCAGTAGTAAAATAAAAAGCAATGACAGGCCTCGAACCCGGGATACTGTGCACCATAATCACAGTACTGAACCACTAAGCCATGACAGCTTTTCATAAGCATGCACTTTCAACACACACATACATATCAATAGAAGTTTACCCATTGCTAAGCTGCTGTGCCTTCAGCTGAGTTTTTTCAAAACTGGCCAATCACAAATAAGTGCGGGAAATGATGCATATTTAAGCTCCATAGGTGGGAATACTTGCCATAACTGGTTGTAGCTCCCATCTGCAGGCAGCAATGGCCAGTGCTGGAGAGGGCTCTCATTTTTGAGCGCAACGTTGGGGCATTGAGGAGTCAAAAGTAATGGTTTGGCTCCTTGTCCATAATCATGAGGATAGACTCCTACGGGGCCAGTACCAGGGCACCCAATACAAAGTGGAAGCCTGGGACCATCTAGCTCATGAACTCACCAGTGCCACAGGTGTCCCTCGGACAGGTGAGCAAGTCAAATACCACCACGCGGACCTGAAGAGACGCAAGGCGGGTCAACTGGACCAGTGGATCCAGGAGGCGCATGAGATGGAAAATGCCCCTCTACTGAGTAAGTAGCCATGGAATTAAGTATGTAAGAATTGCTATTCTAGTCTACACTATGGATAGGTATGTCTCAATATCACTTCATTGACTTCACAGCTGCAGGTGTCCGTGCTGTGAATCAGCAAGCCTATGCCGATAGGGTGCTAAGGCTGCACCACCAGGCAGGTTAGTAATTATCCAGCTTGTACTGTTATGTAAAATAAATGAGAGAGCCTGAAAAAAGTGTTTTAACACAATAAATAAAGGTATAATAATTCTCTAATAATTATTCTGCATGTACTGTTATATAAAATAAATGAGAGAGCCTCTAGAAAAGTGTTATAAGTCTTTAATAAAGGTATAATTCCTGGAGTGTGTCTGTGTCATTTTCTTTGATTTGTTGTTGTACTCTTGCATTATAGAAATAGTACTGTTGTATTAAGCACTGTTAACACACCGTTGGGTAGGCCCATATAAAGTGGATGAAGGGAGTGCCAGTAGCTTTTAAGCATATTTACAGTCCTCAACTGTTGGTTCATGCCTAGCATGTAAAGGTTAATCTCGCACATGAGTAGCTTGGTATTGTGTTCCCCAGAAATGTCATTGTGCTGGCAGAAATGTAGGGAGCTGTTAACATATAACCGATAATTTCACCTAAACATATCTAGATAAGTATAGGAAAGTAGAGCTGTCAGTGTACAATCTCAGCAGTAGTTTGTCTGAGCAACTCGCAAAATATGTAGCAGTAACATCTGCATCCCAGACAGTTTGTATGTCAGATACAGCTGTATGTAAAGATCTAGCAAAACCCATTTCCCAATTTAAGGACAATTGGGTAGTGTAATAATACATGTAGGGGACATATAACTGCAGTTAACAGACATGTAGTGTAAACTACAAGAATATATATGTTGTTAATGAAGCTATCATTTTCCACCCTACTGTATGTGCATAAAAAATGCAATTCTACACCTCAATGGCTATGTCTAATCTCAAAACATTTGTTGGAACATATGTCCTATTGGTTTATAAATATCTGCATTTATTTCGATGCATGTGCCCTGTTCAAATACCACAATATTGGTGGCCTGTTGCCATCAATTAAACCTGCATGCTGTTGTAATGTCCACTGTTGTCCCGTATATGCATGTGTCATGCTTGATGTTCAACTGTTGGAACTCTGGTGTGTTGGGTTAATGGGAATATTTCTGCATGCTGTTATAACTAATTGGGAATGCTGTTGACTTTTACTAACCCATATTTTCATTAAATCCTCCTAAACATAGAACGTATGGGAAGGCCAGTCCCAGTGGACCCACCTGTCCTACCTCAGCTGGCTATGGCACCTGGCACCAGCAGGTCCGGTGCCCAGTCTGGGACCTCCTCCTCCATTGGCCCTGTGCCACCTTCAGGTGGAAATGCTGCAGGGGATGGGGCTCATCCCCCCCATGTAAGCGTGGGCGGAGGAGGGCCACCTATCACCTTCCGAATGGTCCGAGCTGTGGTGCATAGGGAGATCGAGCATCCTGTCACTGATCCTCTACGCCAGCTTGAGGCACGAGTGATGTGACTCACTGGTGAGCCTGCCCCTCCTATGCAGCCCCCAGCACAGCCACCCTCTGGGATGTGAAGTTGCAGTGGTGACTGCCCATGGGAGGGGATCTCAGTTCCACTGTTGCCATCTGTGGGCTCATGGGCTTGCAATTTCCAAACATCCTTCCCCGTCAATGGTGTTCACCCACCACATGTGTCATATTCCACCCCTGTATGCATCTTGCTTGTCTTGTCTGTTTACTTCCCCAACCTACCTCCCCAAATATACCTACTTCGCCTACCCCACATTCCATTCTCACCTGAAAAAAAAAGGGCAATCTGCTCCCAAAAAAAATTACACCCCATACATAGCTGCCCATTTTGCACACATGTCCTCTGGACACATAAACTGATATTTAATTGGCAGTACAACATACTTTGTTGTCCTCACCCCCCTCTCCGGGGTGGAAGGTTTCATATTCCCCTCCAAATTTATTGCATATGCACAGCTGTTGCTGTTACAGAAATGGGCAGCCATGGACCTTCCCTACAGCCTTCCTACACATCCCAAGCTGTTTTCCCTACTGTCTTTCCCTCTTTGTGCCCCTTTTTCATCACTTTCCTATCTCCCTATTTTCTTTTCTTTCAAAGAAATGAGCACGGGGGTAAGCGGGAGTAAGCAATATTAAGCAGTAGTAAGCAGGTTTGCGTGAGTGTGCGCTTGTGTGTGCTTAGCTAAGCATTGCTAAGCATCACGCAAACCCGCTTACAACTGCTTAAAAGTGCCTTAGAAACTCTGTATGTCATGGCCCTTGTTCTGTTGAGCAGCAAAATAAAACACCTGTGTCAGTCTCGAACCCCAGACTTTGGACACACTAGACTGCATGAAGCACCACTAAGCCACGGTAGACATACAAGTTGGTGCTGAAATAAATATATCATGCATCAGAATGAGTGAATGTAAAGGAAAAATAGGAATGCCATAACACAAAACATGTTCTGTGGGACTTTACCAGCAGTTGTTGTGGAATAGCATTACATGACTGTGATGAGAGAACCAGCCATTCTAGCAGGAAATAATCTTACAGCAGCACTTTACAACCCACACACAGTATCACAGCAGGACAAACAGTGGCATATCTGATTAGGGCAGAGGACATACATCCCGACTGTGACTACTTTTCAGGGATGTCCCTGATTTTGAAACATATGTTAGCTGTGTCCCTCTGAATCCCTCTGAAAAGTAATGATGTTAGGCAGAAAGGAGGGGTATTACACTTAATGAATAATGACAATAATAAGATTTAGACACCGCTTGTACTTCAGAAAAGGTGTGGCAATCCATATGCACTGGTTCTCTTGAAGTCTCCACTTACTGTCTCTATCATTTTGAAGGTGTACCTCACTTTTATCTACCTTTCCCTGACTCTGTTCAAATATGTACCTGAGTGCTTCAGAGGCCTGGCAGAGGCAGAAACACACAGGCGTATCAGTATTTCTGCTGTTACACACTGTGCAAATTGCTTTGGAAGGAGTTCTTCAAGCATACCCTTATGTAGGGAGTACAACACTGAAATACCAAAGGATGTAGCCATGTACTGGTAGCAACTGACTATAACAATGCCATTGTACCAGTGCTGAAAAGACCTGTGCGTTGCACAGACAAAGAATAACAGGCTAACATCTGGCTACCATCTGGATATGTCCACAGTTGGGAGCTATGCAGACAGACTACTTGCCTTGCTAAACTAACAGGTACACAGCAACCCTTTAAGTCCAGCAAGATAACATTCACACAATAATACATAATGCTCTCTGTACGTCTGCATCCCTACCCAAATGTACAATATACCTGTGTGTTCTGGGTCTACCAAAGATGTAGGTAGGCATACTCAGTACTGGAATTGTCCAGTGTTCATGAGCAGCCTGTGCTAATATCAACACTAAAAAAGCACAAACTGTTCAGAAGTGAGTACATTAATATTCACAGTATAGCAGTTCACAAACAGTTCATGTGCCAAAAGAATATATCTCAATAACTACTTTTGTATGGCAGTTAATTGTATAAGTAGAAAAAAAACTACATACTCCCATGTATCTTGTGTTAGCATTTGCAGGGGTGAGTACAATTCTATACTGACAAGTGTGTACTGGAAGTGGCAACATTCAGGTCTGAGTACAACATTTAAATCACTGGCTACACCCCTAGCTTCAGATATAAGAACTATACCAACCTTCTGACTTAAACAACGGTGTCCACAGCAAACAAGTATGAGTCCCACTTTGGAAAGCTGAAAGGGCTATGCCTACCTGACTTAGCAATTTATAGCATTGGGTTGCTATGACAGTGAGTACTGCAATTACCACACAGCAGGCTGCATGCAATTACCAAATGGTGGCCACCAATTGGTGCAGAGGCCATCACATGCACATGTGCAGATACCTATAAAAGCAGGATGTACTTGCTGCCCACACAAGCAATCACTCCATTGCAGACACTGAGAGAAAGAGAGAGAGAGAGAGAGAGAGAGAGAGAGATTAACAGCAAAACCAATCTCAAAAGCAAAAGAACACGGAAATTAATAATACCAACACATACAAAAGAAAGGTATGTAACAGATATGTATATACTGGCATGTAGTAGATGTTTTGAAGAGTACTCTACATACTTTGAAACATCCGTATGTGGCAGCAGTACATATCTATGCACAGATGTCCAGCATAACTACTGCCATGGACAAATCAGTGTGTAGCTGTGTGCAGGGGGACATAACTGTGACATATGTAGCTCAGCATTAAATGTCAAACATCTGATCCATGTTAGCTGTGTTCTGTACAGTAGTGTGGACAATGGCTGTTTGGGGGAGGAGTGCAAACAGCTATATAAGCATGGATGTGACAGAGTAACACATGCATGATAGTCATATTAACATGTAGCTTAGCATTGACAACTGCTGTACCAGGCTAGTATGCTAATCTAGCATTTTGTAGCTATATGCACACCCTCTAATATTACTGTGTGCTCACATGTGACACCTGTTCATGTTGCTGCAAGGCCCAACAGGTCAGCCTTGAGGTCCAGGGACTTACAACACTGTGGACCTTGTGTGTGTGTATGGCACACACATACAGATATATATATATATATATATATATATATATATATATATATATATATATATATATATATGTCAGACATATTAACATCTGTACATGTGCATAGAGCAAGGGACATACTGCAACTGTATGTGAAGGGTGGACGTATATATGTTGGCGAAGGTTGTTATGTGCATATTTGTATGTAGGTTGTAGTGTGTGGCAAACAAGACAGCATACAATGCTGGTATATGACATGCGGTGGTTAAACACTGTGTGTGTGATTTGTTAAGTTTGCAATGTTGCAGCCAGTGAAGCTTGCTAAAGCTACATGGGCTGAGAACATCTTCAATGCATTTCTCACAAGACTGTGCGATACCATTACTGTATACCTCACATCCTTTGCATAATTGATATTCCCACCATGAAAGGTGGACTGTATATGTGCCTATATGTATATGTATATGTACACCAATGGATGTGTATATGTATATATATATATATATATATATATATATACATATATATATATATATATATATATATATATATATATATATATATAAAGAGAGAGAGAGACAGAGTCATATATAGTGAGACAGATGCCTGGTGTCAAACCCATGCTGTAAAGCTATAAGCCAACTGAAGCATAGTCATCCACTTTTACAAAACATAGTATCCCCACAGTACCACATAGATAGTAGCCCCCAACATGTTGAACAGGTACCGATGTGTACATACAGCCAAGTGTTACATCATCTCTCCTTTGGTAATCACATTTCCAAAGGTATTTTGAAATCCCTCGGTGGATCACATAAGCAATAAGGCGTCTGCATGCATAGCCACAAAGGTTGTTGTACACCTATAATGAATAGCCATCATTGACAGACTTTGCTGTGTTTGAACAGGTCTGAAATATACCTCAGGCATAAACCCTCACTCACACTGTTCAATAGAAACCGTAATGAGTGTGTGTGACACGGATGACCTAGGCCAGGGATCACTGCAGTGGCTGGGCTTGTCACAAGCATACAGATGTGACCTAAGGTCTGGAAAGCAGCAGCAAACTCTGACAAAGATAACAGATGTGTTCATGGAGAAAGCAGGGTTCCCACCTATGAAATAATTGAGGTCACATGTACGTATATGTATTTGCCACACAGCTACCTGACATGTGCAATGCACATACTGTTGTCATTGTGATATGTCATACAGTAGTAAAAGCAAAACCCACAACACATTGACCAACAGTGTCACACACACACACACACACACACACACACACACACACACACACACACACTCACCAAGTGCAAGCTTCAAACCCCTATCTAACTACTTTCTGATATTAGAGCAGGACACATTAACACGACGTGCTATACTTATTATTGAGGGCTCTCTTTTCCACAGGTATATTTGTAGGATGGTGACATCATCAGACTTGACAAAGATGAGTATACCACTTTTAAGGTGTTTTAGTAGTCTTCAAAAAGGTTGCTTTTCTCCAAGGAGATACACACACAAACAGTTGTCAAGTGGAGGATTCAAACCCCTACCTAACTACTTTATGATATTAGAGGAATACGCATTAACACAACATGCTATACACATTACTGGGACCTCTTTTTTTCCACAGGTATATTTGTAGGATGGTGACATCATCAGACTTGACAAATATGAGTATAATTTTAAGGTGTTTTAGTAGTCTCCAAAAAAGTTGCACCTCTGCAAGGAGACACACACAAAAACATACATTTGTCAAGTGTAGGATTCAAACCCCTACCTAACTATTTTATGATCCTAGAGAAGTACACATTAACACAACACGCTATATACATTACTGGGAGTTCTCCTTTCCACAGGTATATTTGTAGGATGGTGACATCATCAGCCTTGACAAAGATAAGTATACCACTTTTAAGGTGTTTTAGTAGTCTCCAAAAAGGTTGTTCCTCTCCAAGGAAATCACACACAACTACAGTTGTTAAGTGCAAGATTCAAGCCCCTACCTAACTACTTTATGATACTAGAGGAGTACTCATTAACACAACACACTATACACATTACTGAGAGCTCTCTTTTTCACAGGTAATTTTGTAGGATGGTGACATCATCAAACTTCACAAAGATAAGTATACCACTTTTAAGGTGTTTTAGTAGTCTCCAAAAAGGTTGCTCCTCTCCAGGGAGATACACACACACACGGTTGTCAAGTGCAGGATTCAAACCCCTACCTAACTACTTTATGATACTAGAGGAGTATGCATTTACATGATGGGCTATACACATTACTAGGAGCTTTCTTTTCCACAGGTTTATTTGTAGGATGGTGACATCATCAGACTAGACAAAGTGGGTTACATTAGGTGACATTAGGTGGGCTACATAAAAGGAATTTCTAAACACTTTGGCCATGTGATCATCAAAGGAGAGTTTACTATCTACCTGGGTCCCCAGGGCCATAATTACTTTCTCCATACATACTGGATTACCACCTATGTGGTAATTTGTGTGCACTTTGTTTTATCCAAAGGGGATGACTATGCATTCTTTGGCATTCTGCTTGAGGGCATTGTTTTGACACCAGGTATCTGTCTCTGTAAGACCCTTCTGGAGGATGTCTGTGTCAGCCATAGAGTTGATTATGGACCACAGTTAGCAGTCATCTGCAAACTTGTTCAGTCATACTCCACCCGTGCTTGCCTGTACCTCTGAGCAGTATCTACTGAACAGGTGGGGTCCCAGGAATAAGACCTGTGGGATGCCATTTGTGACTAGTTTAGAGTTGGACATGGCACCCGCAACTCTGAACATGTGTGCTTGATCTGTGAGCCAGTTGGCCACCCATCCTGTGACATATCTGTTAATGTTCATGCTGGTAAGCTTGTCCATGATGACAGAGTGGGGAATGGTGTCAAAAAGCCTTAGAGAGGTCCAGGTGGAATGTGTGGACTACTTTCACATCCATCTATGTCCTTGGTAACTGTTTCAAATAAGTCAACTAGGTTTAGGAGGCAGGATCTGCCTTTAACAAAGCCAAGTTGGGTAGAGTCCAGTGTCTGGAGGTCCCCAATGTCTCTGTTTATGGGTTCCATGATAATTTGCTCCATAGCTTTGCAGACAAGGCTGAGTAGGCTAATAGGGCAATGGTTTCCAAGTTCTGTTGTGGCACCCCCTTTGTGGAGCTGAATGACTGTTGCTCTATGCCATTCTTTGGGTACATAGCCTGTGGTAAGGTTGAGTCTGGACAGTGAATGTAGGTGAGAGTGTAGTTCATTTTGGGGCTGGTGTAAGACGCAGCCTGGGACACCATCCAGTCCCATTGATGCTGTGTTCTTAGCTTTGGAGAGGGCTGTTTTTACCTGCATGTCAATGAAGTCTGGGGCTCTGCATTCTTCTGGGATGCACACAGGCCCTTTTGGGGGTGATGTGGGGGGGGGGGTTTGAACTGAACTTGTCCCCCAGGATGTGGGCAATGTAAGTTGGTTCAGTGTATTTCTTGCCATTTTGCAGTAGCTGACAGCATATTTGGAAGTTGCCACCTAAATGTTTGGTATAGCTAACGAAGGCTATGTGGTTGCTATTCTTACATTCCTTGGCAATTTGTCTTTATAAACTGGCCTTGGATTATTTTATGAGCGATCATTGTTTCTTCCTGATAATGATCAGTGATGCCTTTCCTTTTGTGAAGTTTGCTCTATCATGTGTTCGTTTCCTCCTTCTGTTGTATAGCTTATTTATGGGCAACGACCGCCAAATTGGTTTCTTATTTTTGGAGGAATGCATCTTGGTTTTATTTAGGATGTCTCGATCCATGTATCCCTGTAGATGCTCATAGAATGCACTTGTAAATGATTCGGCAGATTGTATAGCATTATCCTATAGCAAGGGGGCTTTGGAACTTTCCACTTTGGTCTTGGGAAGTGTGTAGTTTGCTTTTGAAAATGTCTTCACAGTGGTTTCCTTGACTGGGGAGGGCGAGATGTGGATGTCCAGTGTGATTACTTTATGATCTGATATTACCAGCAAGGGGTTTATCTCTGTTGTGGAACACTGGTACCCCATGTTGGTGATGATCAGGTCCAGTATGTTGTCACCTCTAGTGGGCGTGGTGACCAGCTGTCCAAGGGCGTTTGAGTTTTTAAACTCTACGAAACATTGGGCAAAGGACATTGTACACAAGTAATTCTCCCACTCAGTGTTTGGGTAGTTGTAATCTCCTCATATAATGGTGTTTGGTAGGACCTTAATATTTTCCACTGTTCTCAGGAATACTGAGTGAGGTTGCTGAGACAAGGTCGGTGATCTGTAGCAGGCTACAATCTGATAAGCAGCTTTGCCCAATGTTAGTTGCACTTGCATGGTCTCCAAGGCCTCATGCTGTGCTCCTAACCTGAAGGTGTGGGTATCCATAAGGTAAATGGATACACCCCTTCCTTTTGTATTTCACTCTGGGTTTTGTGGCCGAAGAGCAGAGGGATTGTGAGTGTTTTACATAGAGCATGTCCAACAGCTCTGTGTTTGACATAGCTTTGTATGTTAGGCGGAGATCACCTCTGAGTAGGCGATATGTGAGAGAGTACAGCTGGAGCATTTTGAGACAGTCTGTGTATGGCATGTATTTCAGACCGCTAATGCTCATTATTGATATTGATATTCATTAATATTTATGACATAGCGAAAGAAAGCTTCATGGTTCTCTATGGACTATTTGACAATATTTTTGGCAGAACATGGATTGGATAATGTTAGGAGTGCTCATTGTTTATTGATGATACTGATCGGAGTTTATTGATCTTCTTTGAATTTTCACTTTCTTTGAACAACTTAAGTACTTGTAGTACACAGTTTGATTATGACAGGAGTCCAATATATTATATGGCTCTGTTTTCATATAACTGTGTGCACAAGGCAGGATTGGTGAATAGTGAGAAGTTTCTGGAGTAAGAACTGCAACTGCCAGATATGTGTGGCCCACTGCTGTACTCAGACATGGCCTAAGTGCAATGGCATGCCCAGTATGATCTTTCAGTATGTTGTTGACTGACATTTGCTTTGTTTATTTAAGTGTGTGAGCATGCCCAGTATGACCTTTCAGTATGTTGCTGACTGAAATTTGCTAAATTTGTTTAAGTGTGTGAGCATGCCCAGTATGGACATAATATACTATATGTGTGTGAAAAATCAAGTTGGTTTTGACTTCAGGGCTCACCTTTGTGTTGTACATTGACAGGACGCACGCTGTGCCTGCAGGGCTTCCATGAGTCACTTTGCATAGACTTATCAACATTTCCACATACAGGGGGGACAGCTATTATTTGTACATTTCTACCCAGGGGGCACACCTGATTGTTACTGTGGGTGTACATAGGATGAGGGGTTCACCTGACACTTATACACATTTGCTAGGCCTGCACTGCTATGTCAGGTACTCCATTTCAGTCTGTACTGTTGCCTATCGTACTGGCTTGATGCATACTACTGTACTACAGACCTTAGCTTCCAATTTCACGTATATTAGTTTGTGAGTTCATAGCCTACCCAACCCACATCACACTGACTGGCCTGCTGTTATCTGTCTGCATAGGCCTGGGGTGATGTTTAGAGGGCATGCTACAGCATTTGTTTATGTTTGCGTTAGTCTACAATTGTCCTGCTGTGTCTGTGCCACTGAAATGCTGTCATGGTTTAGTGGTTCAGTACTGTGACTATAGTGCATAGTATCCTGACTTCGAGCCCTGTCACTGCTTTTTATTTTCCTGCTGGGCAGACCTGACTGGTTAAGGAACAGTAAAGCAGGTGTGAGCATGTTTACCCGACTTTGCTCGACTTTGCCTGACTTTGCCCAACATTGCCCAATGTTGCCCACGCAATTGTGCTTAAATATGCTAAACAGTGGTAACAGCTGCTTAGCACTGCTTTATATTGCTTAAAACATGGAAATCATGCCTCAGGTGGTGCTACAGGACTGCCTATGTCGGATGCACATAGTATACTCCCTATACATGTTTGAAAACAGGCAGTATCAAGTTAGGCATCCCTTTTATTTTATGTGCAAGTCAGAGAGAGGTATAATTTCCAGGGTTCATACTGAGCCAGTGTATGTGCTATGCGTTGCCTCTTTGCCAAGGCCAAGGCATACTGGGCATGCCTCCTTCTGCCTACTGGGGCAGGCTCAAGTTGTTCCTCCTCCAAGTCACGCTGTGCTTGTGATGGCCTTGGCAATGCTGGGGGCTGTTTGGCCCTGCCCCATTTTGTTCCTGCTGCAGCTGTTTTCGCAGGATCATATTGTGTAGCATGGCACATACCATGACAATTTGGGTACATGTAGTTAGTGAGTACTGCAAGGCTCCATCAGATGTGTCCAGGCACAAGAACCGTGACTTGAGCATCCCAAACACATGCTCAATTACATTTCATGTTTGTGCGTGTGCCTCATTATGGAGTTCTTGTTCAGGTGTGTGTAGGTGTGTGCGCATTTCTGATTGGTGTCATCAGACATGGCTCCAGTGCATATCCAGCATGCCCCACTAGGTGGCCTTCAGGGATGGCCCATTGGCAAATGTCTGGTACAGCTGCATCAGATGCCAGATATGGGACTCGTGGTAGCTTCCAGGGCAGCCAGTACACACATTCAGTATTATGCCCTGGACATCGCACATGACCTGGCAGTTGGTGGAGGGGAACCCCTTGCGGTTGATGTAGGCCCTACCCCACTCACTGGCTGATGTTTTGATGTGTATGTGCGTGCAGTCAATTGCACCCACTACCTCAGGGTATTCCGCTATTTGCTGGAAGAGATGCATATTGCTGGCCAATGCCTCATGGGAATTGAGAAAATATACATGATCACCGACATGTGCTGACATGGCATTCAGGAACTGGTGCAGTACCCTGGATGCTGATGCCTGTGAAATCCCCATCATATCACTAGTTGGTCTCTGGAAGGTACCTGTTGCTAGTATTCTTAGGCCAACACATACCTTGGTTTCCACTGGGATGGGTTCCCCTCTGTTGGTTCTGTGTGAGAGGCGTGGCCTGCACAGCTCAACAATTTGCTGCAGGAGGTCTCTGTCCACTCTGTAGTGCTCCACTCTCTCCAGCTCATGTAGCCCCTGGTAGGTTACCCTGGGTCTGTACACTCTTCTCCGTCTCCTCACTGTGGGTTGCTCAGCAGCATTCGCAATGGCACCACCCTCAGCATCTTGCACATGTTGTCTTATAATAGCAATGGCAGCCCCTAACATTTTTTTGTCTGAGTTAAGCTTTTTAAGTTTTCACTCTCTTTGTATACTGCAGTGTTGCAGTGTTTCTGAGAAAAACACGGGGGAATGTTGTTTACAGAGTTTTAAGTGCTGGGCTGGGCTGGGCTAGTGTACTGCCTGTGTAATTGGCTGATTCTGATTGATTTCACCTGGCAGCTCTGCTAGTTCTCCTTGGTTAACTTCCCACTACTTCTTTTCCTTCCTTTTCCCTTTCTGTTTCCATAGGGGGCAGCGACGCGCAAACAAGCACAAACAAGCACACATGAGTGCACACGCGAACACACAGGCTTACACAGGCTTAGGCGGGTGCACACGCACGCACACAGGCTTAAACGGGTTTACAGACATGCACACGGTGTAAGCACGTTTGCAAGAAAATTCAGTGATATCCACGGCGTACACCTTCGGTTTCTGGGTTTCAGTTAAGACAACTGTAGACATGCCTCTTCCAATCCTGAGTAACTCACAGCAAACACAGGCCACTCTGCTCCAATGAGCTTACATTCTTTCATACATACCCCCTCATGATGTCACCTATCTTCTACTCTACTACTCCCCTACTCCTACACTTACACTCTAGGGACATGGCTCACATGCCAGGGAAAATTGGGATTCACTATCCTTATCCTCATTTGCATTGGTTACATCTCTCAAACTGAGCTTCCCCCCTTAGCAACCACTACTCAGTAGCCATGTTGTCTTCAGCCTGCCATTCACCTGCATGGCAGAAGAATATTTTTAATAAGAATGCTTATTTTTGGCTTTTTTTCTGTTTTTTAAAACACCGCACATTTGCGCGGCGTTGCACTACGCTTAAACATCGGAGATCGGGGAAAAACTTGATTTTTATTAATTTTCAATGGATCAAAATGCCAATGGCCTTATATTTGGCCATTGGCATGCTTCCTCAACTGGATGCATCCTTTATTTGGAGCTGTCATAGCTCCGTTTTGCTTTTTGCAGAACAGTACTCCGTTACCAACGGACTACATTTCTGCAAATAACTCTACTCTTCCACAGACAGGTTAGTGTTTCCTGGATCGCAAAATTACCTCATTTGCATAGCTTTCAGCAGCAAATGAGGTAATTTGCATAACATAACACTGTACATGCAAGAGTAGTTTTAGGAGCTCTCATGCACGCCCCTGCCGGCTGTTGCTGGATCGCTCAGCAGACATATTGGCTGTCTGCCAGCTTACACTACTCTTAGACTCCATGCAAGCCTTCATGAATCTGGCCCAAGTCTTTCCAGTTCTGACAATAACTTATCTTATTACCTTCTCTATTATTTTCCACATCATGATTGTAGACTTAATGGTCTATATGACTCTGGGTTTGTCCTACTCCCCTTTCCCTTAACGACAAGTTTAACAAGTGCATGTCTCCAGTTTTGAGGAATCTCCCCATATTTATATGACCTAATAAATAATAGATATAATACTACTATAAGTTCTGGCTGAAGTGTTCTCAGGTCATTATTATTTATTCTCTCTCCTCCCAGTGCTTTGACTAGATCCAGTTTGCATAGTTCTTTTTCAGTATAATCTATTTTGATTCTAGTATCTGAGGTTACCTGGATATCACTAGAACTTATAACCCCCTTTGTGGACCCAAACTGTTTTGCATAATATTTTGTAAATATATCTATAATCTGTTGTTTCTGGGAATACATTTTAGAATGTACACAGTTTATCAATTTGTATGTCTTTACTTCTTCCACATCTTGTGTATCTATAAAATGGTTTCCTATTATCTTTGTGTAAATTTTTTTCAAGTTTTTCTTTATCTTGTCTCACACTATGCGTAATTTGTTTGTCCAGCTTATTTCATTTTCAAAGATGTAGTTTGACCCCTTTTCCATTTCAAATATATTTTTTGTATTTCCTGTAATCAGGTATCTTGTTCTTATGGAAATATCTCCCCCTGATGTTGTATGCGTAGATCCTGATGTTAAACATTTTTCTGATTTTTTGCACTCAGGCAATTTCTCTTTCAAAACTTTTCACATTTGTTTTGCAGTTTTTCCACTGAACACATCACTCCAATTAGTTTTACATAGTGACTGTTTTGCTTCCATATAATCTGTAATTAATATTCTGTACAGTGGTTCAGATTTCAGTTTGGCAGAATTATCTAGCAACAAATTAACCTTTATAACCCAAGATCACTGCACATCAACAGTGGTAAAACTTGATATAAAGTAAAAGTAATTTCTTTTGGAACACAAACAATGTCTAGTATGTTCCGTTCCCTTGTAGGTCTTTTTTCAACCTGAAGCAATTCTTGTTACTGAACATATGTTGTGAATGATTTCCTTATTAATGTTATTGAATCAATATTATTCCGGTATGTATCTGGTAAATGTTAGTCTCCAGCCACTATTATTCTTCCCTTCTGTGTTTCATGCAAAAATGTATGAATTTCTCTAGATCAACAGCACTTGACTTTGGTGGTCTCAGTGACGCCCATGCAGTGGCCCAGCAATCAACGAGCCTCAATCAATGAGCGTCTCATATAGGAGGAAAGGATAACAAATGCACACAGTAAAGTGCAATTTCCCTTAAGAGGAGACAGAGATCATAGTCAGTCCAGGGCTGGTCGCTCCCTTGCTCTCCAGGTCCCCAGTAAGACTCCCCACTGGCAGAGCTATAGGGTCCAGATCTCAGCCTAGTGGGCAAGTTAAAACTTCCAGCACCCTCTCTATCCAACCAGTGCTTTGTATCCTTGCCCAAGTAGCTGACACACACACACACACACACACACACACACACACACACACACACACACACACACACACACACACACACACACACAAACACACACACACACGCACACACTTTGAGAAGAGTTTATACAACCACACAGACACTCCTGGGGAAGGCTGGCACAGGTTCTCCAGCTGTGCCCCTTTTTCCCAGACTATACTGTAGTACCAGCTGCCACCACCCACTAATATTTATCAGCTACTCAAAGGCCCTTAAAAGGGAGTCCAATTATTACTGTGCAATATTATTATCCAATTGGTAGTATAGCCCAGGGCTAAAGCTATTAGAGTGGCTTTGTACAATTTTACCAAAGGCATGCAAGTACTTTAAGAGCTTAGATTATCTCTACAAAAACAGCCATAATTAAAAGGGTTTAAAAATATTTAATAACAAATAGTCAAAACACAACACACACTTTTTACTACACAGTGCTAGCCAAGAGTTCAGAGATGACAGAGAAATACTTAAAATAATTCAGTAGTACAGTTCTGACATCACAGAAAAACACTTAGTCTAATATTTCTAGTTTCTAGCTATTTCTGAGAGAAAACACAAGTCTAAGATAAACTTACATATAGAGCAAGACAATGCTGATGAGTTGGATAGTCAAGACAAAAATGCTTAATGCTCTCTGATTCTCTCTGTTTTTAAAATCACATTCCTGGTTCACATTACATCATTCTTTACACTTCAAAACTACATTTACATTCTTCACCTCTGGGCAGAAAATAGAGCAATAAAGGATATTTATGCATGCAAATTCTGGCCATTAACTCGGGCCTTAAATCAATAGGCAGGATGCCTCACTCTAGACTTACTGGTTCCAAGTTTTAACATCAAAGGGTCACAACATGCTTTACTTGGTCAGTAGAGTGCACTGTTGTTATATTTTTTTCAGTTCTACATGTAACACTATTTTTGCCATTTAAGACACAAGCCTGTAGTTTACATTAATATTAACAGATGACAGAATTATCTCCAAAATTCTATCTGGCTAGGCTGGCAGCCTTCACCTACCTTCACCCAATCTTCACAGTCCCTACACTCCAACAATTGTTATATGTTCCGGGATTATCTATATTGTCACAGTTAAAGAATCTATAGTATTGGTGTTATCACTAAACATGTAATAATCACAGGTCTCATAATCATCTTTAATTCCTATCATAACACCTCCACCTGATTTTTTGTTATGTCTGTTACAGTAAAAACATTTATACCCTAACATAACTGATTTCCAGTCATTGTTCATTGTGGGAATGTAGAATATTTTCTAATTATAAAACTTTATTATTAATGCTCCTAGCATTAACAACCATCAGAGATGTATCACATGTTGCAATCTGTGAACAATTAAATTTTTGACCTGACAAAAATCCTGACTTCTGTTTGTCAAATACTGCAAAATATCTGCTACAAAAATTTTCTTCCCTGTTCTTGACAACTGCACTCCATCCTGTCTGAACATGTTTGCCCAAAACTAGGCTCAGATGCTCTACACACTTCCATTTTTTAAATGGGACATTTTTTCATATAGGTATTTACCCAAAAAATCCTTTCATTCATGGCGACCTGACTCTCCTTTCTATATGTGATTTGTGACAAATATGTCCTAACACCTATACAAGCTTTACTATCTAAGAGAGCTGTAAGTTCTCTATTAACAGTCACAGCCTCCTTAAGGATGAGATAATTTGTACCAACATGAATAAAAACAGATCCATACTTTCTTACATTAAGGCATTCTAAGGCTTGCCTCACATCCTCTTTTTTTGCTCCTGGCAAGCATAACACACTTCAATGTTCATTATCTTCTCTGCAAATGTAAGTATCAGTTCCTCCAATAATTGAATCTCCAATTACAAGAATAGCTTTTCTGACCAGATCTGAAGAATCTTCAGCTTCTAATTCAGTAATATCTGCTCTATCAATTGTTACAAAGGAATGATCTCCATCACCATTAGTCTTATTAATCCCATTGTTTTCATCGCATATTACGCCATGTTGTTGACATCTATCTTTCTCCTCTTTTTTCTTACAGTAATGTCCTTCAATCCATTCAAGTGCAATTTTGATTTCTTCCATTTCCCCAGTCCCTTGCCTCGTTTTCTACCTTCTCTTTGGAAACATGCTGCCTTTTTTGTAAACTGTAGGTTTTCTGACAGAAAAATGTTATCATTCCCTGTAATCTGTGTGCTACATAACAAAGTAGTATCCTTTGTAGTATGTATTCTCTTTCCTTTACAGTCATTAATCATTTTCTTTTTCTTCTTTATTTGTTGTGAACTTCATAATTTCTTTCTTTTTTTATTTATTTCTAAACACTGCGAATCCTCAGATTGCTGAATACTTGTATCCAGAATTCCAAAGCTGTCAGGGGCATCGTCTTGTTTCATAGTGTCTGATAACCAGAATTCCAAAGCTGTCAGGGGCATCATCTTGTTTCATAGCGGCTGAGTGATCTTTACAGACAATCGACACATCCTTTCCTATTCTGTTTACTCTTTACGTAACATTATTTATCTCACCAATCCAGTCATTAACATTTATAACAACAGTTCTCCAAGTCATGCCAATTGCACATGTGCAATCATCATCATTAAGTCTAGATTTACTTCTAACAATAGTAAGCAAATCATCCAACTTTTAACAAGAGGAACTCAGATCACCAGTGTTATCAGGTGTTACATTCAAATACACATAGCATTTATTATACTGTACAAAATATTTGTGCTTTAGCAGATCATTAATGGCCACTCATTTAAGGAATCCATATTTAGCTTCAAATTAATACAAATTATAAAAGAAAATAATAAAATCAGTTACTACTGAATTCAAAGAAAATTTAAATCAACGTCTGTGAAAAAAATCATGCAAACAATTTACAACTAAATACTAAAGTAAGTACAGTAAAGTTGTTGCTGTCACTGTACAAGTTCTGAAAGTCAGACAAAAGCTGGAATATCACTTCAAGTTGCACCTCTTTTTAACAGTAAAGATCAATAAATCCCAAGCCAAGACAGAATTGTTTTAGGTAAGCTCTGGATTGTCCTCTCTGCAGTCTGTGTGACTTTATAGCTAACTAGGCCTCTTAGGTTGCCTACAGTCTGCCTATCTAAAATATATCCCTTTCTAACAACAAGCAGTGAAAATTAAAGGTAAAACAACAAAATATAAATCAAAGTAAATTTTCTTGTCTACAAGTTATCCCTTCCTTCCTATAAACAGTGAAAAAGAGTGATAAGAAATAAAATGTAAATTCAAATAAAGATAGTTACCAGAATTATTAAGTCATTTGCTTTTAAATGAGTTGGTGGAAATCAGATTATTTTAAATTGTTGTTGATGGATGAGCTTTTTTTTCCCCAGGTGTGACATACTCTTTAAAATTATTGATGTTAATGTTGCTGACCTTGTTGGAAGTTGTTTGCTCTTTACTGACTAAATACTTGAAAGAGTGAATAAATATTGCATAGAGATGATAAACATGACACAAAAATCTTGGTGCTACATAATTTAGTGCCATCATTACATGGATAGTTTTATAAAATACTAAAATATATTTATTTACCAAAACTAAACTAGTTGCTTACTTGAGTCTCAAACTGTGTATGAAACCTCCATTAGAGAACAGCTCTGTCAGAGTTCCTGTTACTAAATTAACATCCTCAATACCAAATATTCTTCTAGACTTCAGAAATCTACCCTCTTTTGTTTTATTTTCCCTTCTAGGTTCCCAAATACATCCTCTCTTCTGCAAAATAGATTCCAGTCACAACCCATAGGATCATAGGATCATAGGAGGTTACTAGGCTAATGACCCTAAGGCCCTTACAAGCCTAACCAAGTTTTACCCTTATTTCCATGATCAGCACCTATCACCCCTGTCCAAGAGGGACACACGTGGAACCTCTTGTGTTACCCATCCAATCATCCAGATTGCATTTGAAGAGGGTCAATGAGGTACTCTGCTTGACATGAAGCGCAAGTCTGTTCCCAAGGTGTGGTAACCTCTAGGAGACAAATCTGTCCCTCCAGCAGGTTCTATTAATGTCTCATACCAGGTTAAGGCCATTAGAGTGAGTAACCCATGTACCATTTGACTTTAGGATATGCAGCATTTCCAATAAAGCTGGGTCAAACATTGCTGTATATGCAAGGCAGAAATCACCTCTGAGCAGTCTGTATGAAACAGAATCAAGTGATAGTGATTTCAGACAACCCGCATAGGACAGATGCTGAAGACCTTGAATTTTCCTTGTGAGGAACCGTTGTGGTCTCTCCAATTGCTGCAGGTGCTTGGAAAGGTACATACCAAAAGGGGCATTGTACTCAATTATTGGCTGATGAGGGAAGAGTACAGGGAGGTTATAACTTCTTTATTTCTGGAGGCAATGCCCTTACTTATGAGATGAGCAATATAGAATACCTTTCTTATCACTGTGGAGACATGGTGATCAAAGGTAAGGTTGCGGTCAGCCTGTGTGCCAAGGTCTCTCACCACTGAATGTGTACTTAGGATGTTGTTATTGATGTGGTAGTTATAAAGCCATAAATAATATTCCCTGCTGAAAGTGTATTATTTCTTCAAACATAAAAGTAATTGTAGGCAAAATATAAATATATTCTGGCACAATCTTTCTTCCTTGCCAGTAACCCATTACTACCACAAAACTACCATTTTCTTTTTCCCCTCCTATTTCACTAGAGCCCCTCTCACAATTATTATTATTGCTTCCCTTTTCTTTCATCTCTGAAACTCTGATTAATGCCTGTCCTGTATTCCTTTCTTGGTCAAACTTACATTTTGAACTCTATCTATATGTACCTCCTGTAACATTGATCTTTTTACCCTACACTTAATATAATTCGATATTCTATGTTTACATTGGCAAAGTAGTTCTGATAAAAAGCTACTGCTTCCACATATTATATTATGTGACAGCTCTTTTGAATATATGTTTCCATCTTGCCGCTTGCGTGCACGCATGTTTGGCAGGTTGATCTTGAATGTGTTGGCTTCTTCTCATCCTTATTTGAACCTATATCACATTTTTCTGAACTTTTCACTTCAGTAAAAACAATGAAGAAAGAAATAAAATACAAATCTAAATATATTTTAACCTCATTGCCTTTTATCTCACTGCAAACACATAAAACTATAATTTTGAAAAAGGAAGTCGATCCTTCCATATAGGAACACTTGACCCAAATCAATGGCTGCACCCACAGGGACTACTTAGTCTAAAGTTAGGGCTACCTTCTAAAGCATGTATAAAGTTTTCCTTTACATACTTATTTATATATTTTCATTTGATAACTGGAGGATGCATATAGGATGAAGTGGGGATATACATGAGATTATATAATTGTTTAGTAAGCGTACTGTTGATAAACAGGCTATGACCCATTTAGCTGTATTCAAGGTGATGTAGTGGTGCTCTTGCTGTGCAAAGAACAGATTTTTGCAGTTGATATGGTGCCCTTTGTATACTGACCTCATCTGCAGAGTGATTGGAATATGTGAAAACTGAGAGACTGTTATGACCATATCTACCACAGCATAAATCAAAAACACAATGGTATATTGTAGATAAAAGGTAAAAAGGAGCTCTTGATTGTCAAAATCATGTATTTCCTTTAATCTGCAGCAATGCAAAGCTGGAGTTAATATACTTAGTATGAAGATATTTGGGGAGCACTGTTCCATGCTTAGAATCAGAGAGGAACAGCTCCCAAATAAACATTTTTTTAAGTGAGGTTGCACCTCCTGCATTGCTCGTCATGGAGGGTTGTGCCCCCCCCCCACACTCAGATGCACTCATTCACATACTTAAAGATACTAATGCAAATATGATACTATGGTATAATAAAAGAAATTATGTTTTTTACTAGTGAATCGAGTATTCCATTTAACCTTTGAGGTATCACACAGTTTCTGATATGCCCTGTGGTACACATATTAGTTATGGGCCTCTAATTCAGTAGTAGAGAAGAAGGTACATGGTAACGGGCCTCTAATTCTGTAGTAGGAAAGAAGGTACATGGTAACGGGCCTCTAATTCTGTATTAGAGAAGAAGGTATATGGTAATGGACCTCTAATTATCTAGTAGGGACGAAGGTACATGGTAACAGGCCTCTAATTCTGTAGTAGGGAAGAAAGTACATGGTGACAGGCCTCTAATTCTGTAGTAGGGAAGAGGGTACAAGGTGACATACCTCTAATTCTCTAGTATGGAAGAAGGTACATGGTAACAGGCCTCTAATTCTGTAGTAGGGAAGAAAGTACATGGTGACAGGCCTCTAATTCTGTAGTAGGGAAGAGGGTACAAGGTGACATACCTCTAATTCTGTAGTAGGAAAGACGGTACATGGTAAAAGGCCTATAATTCTGTAGTAGGGATGAAAGTACATGGTGACAGGCCTCTAATTCTGTAGTTGGGAGGAAGGTACGTACAACAGAGTCTTTTTCTCCTGCTGGATTACCTGACTGATGTAAAGTCTCTTCACCTGCCAGGTGTGCTTAGATAAGCAGAACCAGACAATTAGTGATATGAACTACCATACTGAGACCTATCAGGAAAACTACTTGATGACATTACAATGTAGCCTGGACTGGCTAACTCACCACATTTTCAAGTCTGATCCATTCGAGGTTAGAAAATTATTTTTTTACAGATCCTGATACAGGTAAGAACTCTTAGCCATTCTTTTGCCTTACTCAATTTTCCAGTATTATAAACCAAATAATCAGAACCAAATATGTGAAAAGTACATCAGTGCTATGTTAAACGTATAGAGTGTTACACATGTAGAGTACTACATTTTATTGTTAAACATATGGACTACTACATTTTAATGTTAAACATATGAAGTACTACATTTTAATGTTAAACATATAGAGTATTACATTTTACCATCTCCTCCACACTTACCTAATCACAGGTCCCAGCTGCAGCACATGCAGAAACTGAATGAAAAACTGATCACAGTAACTATCTTGATAGAGGAATGTTAAGGTTAACTGGATTAGTACTGATGGAACCAGTAAGAACAGAATTGTCAATGCCAGCAATAACGTTTCCTCCTCCCAGCTGTAGAGTCCACATAGTATTCCAGCCGACACTACCTCCACACAGAATAGGACTGTGCTTATTGGGATGACAACAGGTAAGTGGACTTTCCTCCCAGAGTAAACCAGATCTTCATTTGTTGAAGAACTTGTCTCTCCACTCAAAACATTTAGCTCCATCCTGCTGACAGAAATTTTGGTTTCTAAAGTATCAAGGAACTATTCAAAGGCAACGTTTGTTTCAAAAGCCATTTCATATGTCTTCCTTCATAAATAACACCCACAATTACAACAAAGCAACCTCCAGAACAGGAATACGTCTTCTCTTTTGGGTTTCTCTATCACAAAAAAATGGCTGACATTAAAAATTGTTTTAATATGTGATCAGATTAACAGCTATCTATTTTGTCTATAACATTACTTTCTGCTGGTTATACCCTGATGAACAATACAGTGTTATTAACTGTTACAAATGCAAACCTATCAAAAGCATAATACATTTTCTAGTTCTGCATTAACTGTGATTTCAGACTGCATGTAAGTATTGGTTTTAGATCCTATACCATGTATTGTAGTAAATTATTATTATTATTATTAATGTTATCATCATCATCATCATTTCTGTAATAAGTTTGGAGCTTTTCTCCTTAGACCTTTCCTGAAAATGAGCTTTGTCCACCTGGAGCATCCAAGTCAGCAAAGATAAAAAAAATTCTGATAGCATGCTAAAAAAAGTCTTAAGGGAGAAGCTGGAAGGTCCAATATTACAATTTTATTATTTATTATTTATTTATTTATTTATTTATTTATTTATTTATTTATTTATTTATTTATGAGTGATTAATGGATTAATGTCAGAAATGTGCTTGTTACTATGACGACCTCAGGGCAGATAAACCGCTCTTATCTTTTTTTTCCCTTGAACATAAAACTTGGTGTGATAAGGATACAAATACTTTTTTATTTCCTTTTCACTCAACCATTTCACAAGCATCTTCTTACGTTTTTTGCACTGTGTTGATTCCTTTAAGTTACTTAATTACACCCTATCTCTATTCTTATGCAACCAGTGTGCCTGTGTCCTCTGCACATCTTTTCATGTTACTAGTCATTTTTATTTGTGCAGCAAGTAAACTAGATGCATTCAGCAGCGATCCTTCTCCATATACATGCTTTACCCAAATATAACATACATGTTTATATGTTTACATTCAGTAGCAATCCTTCATAAACATATTTTACCCAAATATATGTTTATATTCAGCAGTGATCATTTTCAATATGCACATTTTACCCAAATATAACATATGTTTACATTCGGCAGCGATCCTTCTCCATATGCACATTTTACCCAAATATAACATATGTTTATATTCGGCAGCGATCCTTCTCCATATGCACATTTTACCCAAATATAACATATATGTTTACATTTGGCAGCGATCCTTCTCTATATATAAGTTTTACCCAAATATAACATATACGTTTACATTCAGAAGCGATCCTTCTCCGTATACACGTTTTACCTGAATATAACATATATGTTTATATTCAGCAGCAATCCTTCTCAGTGTAGGGCATCTCTTTGAGGCCGGTAATCCTCTTTGTGAGGTACTTCTGTGGCCTTTTGCAATAGTTTCTTCCTTCTGTTGTAGACTTCGTTTATGGAAGGGGACCACCAGATTGGCTTCCTTTTTTTGGAGGATAGTGTCTTGGTTCTGTTTGGGATAGCATAATCCATGCACTCATGTAAGTGCTTATAGAGTGCATTTGTGTAGGATTCAGCAGTCGTAACTGTATTGTCCATCTGCATGGGTGTCATGAAGTTCACCACTTCTGTCTTAAGAAGCATGAAGTTGGCTTTGGAGAAATGTTTTACCGTGGTTTCCTTAATGGGGGTTGGGGGTGGGATGTGGATATCTAGGGTGATTAGCTTATGGTCGGATCTGACCAACGAGGAGTTGACTTCAGGTGTGGAACACTGGTCACTCATGTTGTTAATGACTAGGTCTAGGATATTGTTGCCCCTGGTGGGGGTCTGGATAAGTTGATCCAGGGCATTGGAATTTATGAACTCCAGAAAGCATTGCACGAAGGATGTGCAGGAGTAGTTTTCCCAGTTAATGGTGGGGTAGTTGAAATCGCCCATTATTAGAGTGTTTGGTTGAACCCTAATATTTTCCAGTATATCAAGAAAAGAGGAGTGGGAATCCTGGGGCATGGTGGGGGATCTGTAGTAAGCTATAATTTGGATTGCAGTTTTGCCCAGAGTTAGTTGCACTTGGATAACCTTGGGTGCATTATGCTGAGCAACTAGCCTGGAGGTGTGGATATCCTTAATGAATATGGACACACCTCCATCTTTGGTGTTCCAGTCCAGGTTAGATGGCCGAAAAGTGTGGTATGAGTAATGCAGGGGTACCCTCTAAAGCCTTGAATCAGGTCTCAGTCACTGCACAGATATCGATGTTCTCCATTTTAGGGAGTGCCTTGAGGGAGTGCATTTTGAGATCTAGACTTCTAGCATTGAGTAGCATTACCCTCGGTTTTTGCTTGCCTGTTCCTGTTAC
Organism: Protopterus annectens; assembly: GCF_019279795.1. Taxonomy (NCBI): domain Eukaryota; kingdom Metazoa; phylum Chordata; order Ceratodontiformes; family Protopteridae; genus Protopterus; species Protopterus annectens. The sequence continues at coordinate 1,700,194,954 of NC_056741.1, read as the reverse complement.
GGTGGTGAATTTGTCATTTGAACCTTGCCTAAAAAAGGCACTATAGGGGTGGCAAGAGCCTAAGCCAGTATCCTGAATTTCAGCTATACCTGCCTGCATGGAGCACTACAGAGCTTAGATTTGACTGCAAATGCAATACTGGCTTTTAATTGCATTAGATATTATGATTGGTTGACCACTCCCCCTAGTACTTTACCCCCAGGGCTGTTGCCCCTCTTGCCCCACCTGCTAGCTCCTAGCTGCACTCACTCCCTCTCTCTTATATATATATATATATATATATATATATATATATATATATATATATATATGGGTTCACTTTATAACATCGAAATACTGAAATGTCGAATTTCAGTATCTCGAAGCTATAAAGTCGAATGTGTGAAATAGCGAACGTTCATAATCGCGAATTTCACATATGTCGAATATATGTCGAATTTGCGGTTATGAAGTTGCGCTACATAATGTCCGGGTTTGTGTTTTGGTGGTGCGCAGTGCCCTGTGTGGATGTAGGTGTTATGTCAGGTAAGTGAGTATTTTGTAAGGGTTTTGAGTGGGAGTTAGAGTGTGTGTGAGGGATTGGAGAATGTGCGTGTGTGAGTGAGCTTTTGTGTTGTGTTTGTGCGATCTCGGAGTTAGTATATATAAGTAGGGGGGGTGTGGGGGGCTTGCCCCCCTGCTTATGTGTGTGTGAGTTGTGTATGTGTGTTTTATTTTGTTTATGTTGTTATGTGGGTGTTGTGTTGTATGTTTAGTGTAGTGTGTGCGGTGTTTTTGGTTATGTGGTTTTGCGTTTTTTGTTTGTCAGTGTTTTGTGGATTTGGTTATATAGTCTCGAGATACTGAAATTCGATATTTCAGCATTTCGAGGTTATAAAGTGAATCTATATATATATATATGTAGATAGATTAGATATGTATATATATGTATATATATATATATATATATATATATATATATATGTTGGTTTTGTTGGTTTATTAGCCTTGGAACATTGTCTTTACCAAGCTGAGCTCTATTCACCTGGTTTCAACACATTTCGCTTTGCTGAACATGTACTTACAAAAACACCTTTTATTATCATGGCAAGTGCTTTTGGCAGGTGCAGGGTATGGCTATGGTGGCCTCTTTTGCCCCTATTTATGCTGACCTGTTTATAGCTTATGTGGAAGAGCAATTGATTTATCATGTCAGTCATAATTTATATAATGAGGAAACTGATATGTGGGACGCTACTTAGATGATTCCTGGATGGTTTGGAAAGCTGATGAGGGGTATTTGCATGAGTTTATAGAATACATCAATGGTAATAAGTGGGGCATCCAGTTTACTGTCAACTATAATGTTGATCAAATAACTTTTCTGGACATTTTGATCACCAGAAATCTGGATCACACCTTGGATACTCAGGTTTTTCGCAAGTACCCACAATATAACTCATTATTACATGCCTCTAGCTTTCATCCACCCCACATTACACGCAACATCCCCAAATCACAGTTTTTTCGTATAAGACGGATTTGTTCCCACCCTGAAAATATCATCATTATAAACAAGACATCATTAATAGGTTTAAGTCCCGGGGATACAAAACTGGCACGATTTTTACAGCCAGTAATTTGGCATCCTCAGTGGATAGGAATGACCTTTTGATGTACAAGGATAAACAACAACTTGATCAACCTGCACTCAGATTGGTAACTATCTTTGGACACAACACTAATGTATTATTAGATAGTGGTGACAAACATTGGAATATTTTATTAGCAGATAAGAGGTTATCAGGTATCCTTAATGACAGATGCCTTTTCTCCTATCGCAGAGGTAAAACCCTGGGTTCGTATTTTAACCATTACTAACTGGGGGAACAATCCCAAGCCATTTTAACTGGGGAGTTGTTGTAGGATTATTATCCATGTGGGCATTGTATTCATTGTGTTAGGGTGGCAAAGTCCAAACAGTTCACAACTAGAAATACAGGGATGGTCTTTGACATCAAATTTTTGTCCAGTTGTGGAAATGATTGGGTTATATACCTGACCACCTGCTCGTGTTCTGCTTTTTATATTGGTCAGACTTCTCACCCTGAGAGGTTACAGATATCTGAACACCTCAGTGATATCAGGCAAAAAAGACCAAACAATGCATTATTCTTGAATTACAATTCTTGTACCATTCTTTGGTTCATAGGTTCATAGATTAGTACTAAGCTAACTGCCCTTGTGAGCCATTTTAAGCTTAGCCAATTATCCCTTGGAAGACTCAAACCCTGCATCTTGTGTTTGTAAGGCAAACACCTTAACCATTAGGCCACCCTCCCAACCCTACAGCCACTTTCAGGTTTACTACTATTGATAGAATAGCTGGGGACCGGGTTAACAAATCAGGTTGGCACAATATATTGAATAAAAAAGAGAAAAAGTGGATCATTATGCGGGGGCATTATTTCCACCAGGTTTAAATGAACATTTATAGCCAACCAATCAGCAGGATGTTTGTTGTGTTGTTACACCAATGTATATTAGGCTTTGTTTCATTGCATGATTTTTAACACTGAGGAAGACTTAGTAACTTTGGGCTGAAACTGGTCTGTTTTGAATAATTTATGCTGGAATAAATAAATATATATATATATATATATATATATATATATATATATATATATATATATATATATATATATACTATAGGCATCTTATACTTCTGTGTGCTGGCCTTTGTTTTACTGATTGCATTTATGTATTTTTGGGGCCATGCACTTGCCGTACATGCAAGGACTTTCCATTTAGATTATACATGTACCAACACACTTGCTTAAAGGTTCTTGGACTTTGTCATCTCCAATGCCTTGGTGCAGATAGTTTCTACCCCCACAAGAGGCCCAAATATTCTAAATCTGGTGCTCACCAACATGGGTGATCATTGCACCACCACAGGTGTGTGGCCCTTTTTGGTGAAGTATGATCATAAATCAATCTCGTTCAAAGTAACAATGACATCAGACCCCCCCTCAGGACAAATTAGGCTAAAAAACCTCTCCAAAGCCAACTACAGCTTCTTAACAGATGGCATTAATAGCTTCAAAGCTCCTGTCCCCACTGATGGCAAGGACACCTATACTGGGATACACACCAATGCGTTGTATAAACATCTGTACAACTGTATTGACTCAGCCGTACCTGATAGGACCAAAGCAAGATCCTCAGGAAAGAACAAGCCTGCCTGGTGGACATCCACCATAAACAGGTTATAAAATAAGAGGAAAAAAATGTTGTCTAGGAGCAAGAAGGAATGGTCTTAGAAATGGAAGCAGACCCTTCTCAGCTTGAAGAAGCAAATAACACATCTTGTCAAGTCCTCTTAAGCTAACAACAAATCTAAATTAGCATCTCTAGCTAAGAATAACCATAAGGCATTCTTTAGCTACATCCAAAACCTTAAAGGAAAGGTCCAGATTTGTGCTGAACTCATAGTGAATGGTACCACATGTACTGAGCCTGTGGCAATAGCCATCCTTCTAGTGGACAGGCTCACTGAAAATGTCTCCCCCCCTGTCCCCACCACTTATGCCCCAAAACATTCCTACCACCTGTTTTCCATCTAGTATCTCTAAAGAGCAGGTCTTAACTGCTATCTCCAAGGCCAAAAAACACAGCCTCTAGTGGACCTGAGAACACCCAAGGCTGCATTCTAAATGGTTTAAAACAGGAGTTAGCAACACCATTGGGTACTCTTTTCAACCACAGCCTAAGCACTGGTTTTGTCCCTGCTACATGGAAAACAGCTACCATCATCCCCTTGCACAAAGGGGTGTCACTAACTTGGGAACTATAGGCCCATAAGTCTAACCAGCCTTATCTACAAGGCCATTGAGAGAATCCTCATGAACCTTATCAATGAAGATATAGGAGACCTTCAAACACTTGACCCGACCCAGTTTGGTTTTGTTAATAAGAGATCATCCTGTTAAACTTGGTGGACTTCTTTGAGACTGTCACCAAAGCCCAGGATGAAGGCAAATCTGTGCATATGGCCTACCTAAACTTAGCCAAGACCTTTGACACAATCCCCCACTCTGGCATCACTAAAAACTCATCCAGCTGAGGATCACTCTGTATGTTTTCAGGTGGGTTTCAAACTGCTTCACCGACAGAACACACACAGTCAAAATAGGGGATTCCACCTCCACCAGCAGACGTTCTACCAGTGGTGTTCCACAGAGATCAGTGATGGGGCCCCTTCTGTTTAGAATCTATTTCTTGGAAGTACAGGCAAAAGCAAAAGGTCTGTGGCTGACAAAGTTTGCTGATGACCGCAAACTGTGTGCTATCATTGAGTCTCCAAAAGATGTCAATATTCTACAAGTAGGACTTACACAAACCAATAACTGGTGCTAAAGTCAATACTTAAACTCAATACAAAAAAAATATATTATCATCCCTTCAGCAAGGGCAATGTCCATGCAGATTGCCATATTAATAACAACATCCTGAGCTCTAAATCAGTAGTGATAGATTTGGGCACACAGGCTGACAGCATCCTTACCTTTGATCACCATGTCTCCACAGTGGTAAGAAAGGCCTTCTACATTGCCCACCTCATAAGTAAAGGTATAGCCTTCAGATCAAAATAGGTTATAACCCCCTATATTCTTCCCTCATCAGGCCGATAACAGAGTGCAATGCTCCCTTTGGTATGTACCTTACTAGGCACCTGGAGCAACTGGAGAGAAGATTCTCAAAAAGATAATTCAGGGTCTTCAACACATATCATACACTGACAGACTGAAATGACTGTTACTATACCCTGTATTGTGTAGACTACTCAGAGGCAACCTTCGCCTTGCAGAGGAACCTCTGATCCTGCCTTAATGGAAATGATGCACATTCGTAAGTCAAACGGTACATGATTCACTCACTCTATGGACCTTAACCTAGCATGTGACATCAACAGGACTTGCCGGAGAGACAGATATATCTCACAGAGATTACCTCTCCTCTGGAATAAACTTCCAGTTCAAATTAAATAGAGCCCCTCGTTAACCATATTTACATGTAACCCAGATGGGAAACTGCTAATTCACCCAAGGGGTTTCACCTGTGTTCCTCTTGGATAGGGGCAGTCAGTGCTGATTTAGATCTGCTTTTAACATAGACTACATCTCAGGGCATTTTTTTGGGAATAAGGGTTTAAGTTGGCTAGGCTTGTAAGAGCTCTAGGGCCATTAGCCTAGTAACCTCCTATGATCCTATATATACTTTACCAAGCAGGTATTTATACAAAGCACAAAAAGATGAATGGGTGTGGGAGCAGACCTGAAAAAATCTTACAAAGCATGCAGCACAGGTTTACTCACATCATAGTAAGATAAACAAGCATCATTAGAAATGTGTGTGTTTGTACGTGCCCGCACACGCATGCACACGTGTGTGTGTGTGTCTGTGTGTGTGTGTGTGTGTGTGTGTGTGTGTGTGTGTGTGTGTGTGTGTGTGTGTGTGTGTGTGTGTGTGTGTGTGTGTGTGTATGTGTGCGCCTATACTTTGTTATACACTGAGAAAAAAATGTCCACTCTAGATGTGGATGCTGGAAGCCCATACCCAGGACAGTAATGCATATTCTTTTTATGCTCTTAAATCCAAGTCGTCATTTGTGAATAAATTATTGAAACAGACTTGTGTGCACTTTCTTGGTATTACTTCACCTTTGGCTCACAGTGGTGGGGTTCAAACCCCATATGTGTCAGCCATCTAGATGTTATAGTAGCTAGCATCCTGGCATCTGGGTATCACATTGGCATCAGTGATGTAATTGCCCCTATTATAGTGGTGCCAGCCATCTTGATGTTATAGTAGCTAGCATCCTGGCATCTGGGTGTCACATTGGCATCAGTGATGTCATCACCCCATTACAGTGGCGGCAGCCCCCCCCCTCCATCACACAACCATTCACCAAATATGAAACAGAGAAAAATCAAGCTGCCAAGTTTTCATTGACATACAGAATCCATAACCCAAGTCATCAGCTTCTAGTGTACAACATGGTTTCTTTATCTATTCTCTATATTTGTATACTGAGACCTGAATTGTGCCCCTCTACTCATCACTCATCAGACCCATCATAGAGTACAACGCCCCATTTGGGATGTACCTTACAAGACACATGCAACAGCTGGAAAGACCACAGAAGTACCTCACCAAGAGGATCACTGGCCTCAAACAGATGCCCTATGCAGTTCAACTGAAGAAATTACAGCTGTACTCGGTTGCATACCGCCTACTCAGAGGTGATCTCTGCCTGACATACAAGGCCATGTCCAACCCAGAATTGATGGACATGCTCCACCTAAAGAAAACCTTATCCCAGTGAGCCACATGCTCTAGGGATCTAAACCTCACCACAACAATAAATAGAACGTGCTGGAGGGATAGATTCCTGTCCCAGAGACTTCCCATGCTTTGGAACAAGATCCTAATCTACATTAGGCAGAGCTCCTCACTAACACTCTTCAAAAGAAATCTTGATGAGTGGATGGGAAACAGAAAGTTTACCTCGTGGATCACTTCAGTGGCTCTGCTGGACAGAGGCACAGGGAACTAATCTAAGGGGGCGGCGAAAGTTAACACATTCTGGCTAGGCTTATAAATGCCTTCGGGCAGATAGCCTAGTACCTACCTATGAACCTATGAACCTATAAATGCTCCTGTTATGGCATGCTCCAGTTCTGCCTGGGGTAGCAGGCTTCTCATCAAGATATACACAGTACATGTGATAAACCTGCCTTCACAGAAAGTGTTTTTTTTATATAGCTAATTCTGAAAATAACTTCACTGCTTTTCATCGTTTGATCGCAAAATTGGTAAGTTCTCTGTTCTGCTTTCCACAGAATGTTGCCTCTTACATGTTGTTTTATCTTTCCTTCAGTAAATATACAAATGTTCCTCAGGCCCCTTACTCTTTCCTATACAACAGTCCTTAATACACCCTGCAAATTTTTGTTTTCAAGCTGACTCTCCACACAGCCAAAAATCATACATATCCCTCATCCTGAAATTATCTGTCCTCAGGCATTAATATGTTCACACATTTAAAAAATGAGCTCGACTGCACTTTTGCATCTGCATGTATTCTAATCTACCTATTTGAAACAGTTTCTCAACCCCATCATTTATTTACTTCTACAGTTTTGCTGTCCACAGCCTCCACAATTCAAATCCCTAGCCCATTCCAAACCATTTTGTAGGTGTGAGCATAGTTTAAATCTGTCATGCATCTCCTGTCACTGGAATGAGTAAAAACATATATGGTAACATACTCTATTAGTTCCTGCCTTTGCACCCATAATCAGTCCCCCTCCTGGTACTACTAATAATTAATTACCTACTGACATCCCAGAAAAGGTCAAAATAATGGAGTATGCTTCTAGACCCATAGATCAGATGCAGAGCCCTCCAAAACAATGTTATAAAGTCAGTTAATTAGATATTGTAAGGTATGTACCCAACACTCTAGTCATAGGTGACACTATAGGCATGCACATTGATGTTCCACTCACCAGGCTAAACAAGGAGAAAGTTAATGTCAGGTGCCAGGATCCGCCACATAATGCATGCACTCAGGTCACTCCACAACAAGTACAAATATGACTCTGTCATTGTCCATGTTGGTGTGAATGACCTGAGACGTACCTCCCTGGCCTACATGAAAAGAGACATGGAGGAGCTGTCCGATCTTGTAGCCCAGGCAGGTACGACCCTAACCCTGAGTAGCATCCTGCCATCACCTAGAATGATACCACAGTACAAGGGCAAAATGACTGACTTCAACAATTGGCTAAGCTTCTGGTGTCATTCTAAGGGGATTCAGTATCTGTCTGCCTGGGATGACATGATCGACAAACCATGATGCTTTGCCAGAGATGGCCTGCACCTGTCGTCCTTGGGATTCCAGATACTGGCTAAGGCTCTTGCCAACCCTATAATGCCTTTTTTTTAGGTAAGGTTCAAATGACAAATTCACCTCTGTAACAGGTACAAGCAAGCAAAATCTGAGGGTAATGCTACTTAATGCTAGAAGTCTAAACCTCAAAATGCACTCACTCGAGGCATTCCTTAAAATGGAGAACATCGACATCTGTGCAGTGACAGAGACCTGGTTCAAGGCTCCAGAGAGCACCCCTGCATTACCAGGCTATAATTCATACAACACCTTTCAGCCACCTAACCTGGACCGAAAAACTAAAGGCGGAGGCGTGTCCATATTCATTAAGGATATCCACAACTCCAGGCTAGTTGCTCAGCATAATGCATCTGAGATTATCCAAGTGCAGCTAACTCTGGGCAAGACCGCAGTCCAAATTGTAGCTTGCTACAGATCCCCCACCATGCGCCAGGATTCCCACTCCTCATTTCTTGATACACTGGAAAATATTAGGGTACAACCTAACACCCTAATAATGGGCAATTTCAACTACCCCACCAGTAACTAGGAAAACTATTCATGTACCAACTCTTCTGCTCAATGTTTTCTGGAATTCATAAATTCCAATGCCTTGGATCAACTTATCCACACCCCCACCAGGGGCAGCAATGTCCCAGCCACAAATAGGCAGGCTAGCAGGTATGGTAGATGCACAGGCCAGACAAACTTTAAGAAAACACAAGGGGAGCCATCACCTTGGGAGTGTGAAGATTTATTAAGAGAACCAGACCGGGCTCCGCTTATAGCTTTCATCAGTGGTACATAACATGAAGCAGTATTACAACTGCAATATATACTCAGTGTCATTAAAGACCAATGACATAATTTCCTGTCTAAGGAAAAACTGGTCTGATACTAAATAATGAATACAAAAAAAAAATATAAAACACAATAGATTCTATACATATTTACTGTTTTTATTTTATTATTTTTTCTTCTCATTATTTTACTACTTTCTTCTTGGGACAAACCCAAGAATTGTTAATGGATTCATAAATAGTATCAAGACCCATGAAGAGAAAGGAAAACCCTACAGTTTATCATTTAATCCAGGTGGGAATAAAACCCCTAATTTGACAATCCATTTCCTTTCCTGATATTTTGTCTGACTGTAAAAGTAAATTTAGCCGTGTGATGAACTAGTGAATGTCGATGTAGAGCATTGGTGGCTCTTGCATTCCTAATGTCTCCTAAATGTTATGACATTCGAAATCTGAATTGTCTAGAAGTTTGGCCCACATAAAAGGCTTGGTGCAGGTGACCAAATATATAACCCAATCCGTTCCGCAATTAGCATAACAATTGATATTGTACAGCTGCCCAGTATTTTTACTGGTGAAGGATTTGGTTTTAAAGACATATTTGCAGAAGGTGCAGTGTCCACAAGGATAAGAACCAACCAGTCTCTCCCCTGTTAATGTAGTTTGATGATAAATGGTATCCTGATGCATAATTTTTTTGTAATGAAAGAAATGGGACCCTGAAGTTTTTCCCCGCCTGAAGGGAAAGGAGCATTTGTCCCATGAAAGGTCACCCAATTGTTTATTGCCCTTCAAACTATTCCAATGTTTATCAATAACATCAGTAAGAAAGGCTGTATTTCTGCCAAATGTAGTGACCATTCTCAAGGTATCCTTATTCTCCCTCCTGGTTGTATGTTCTAATAAGGTACCCCTGGATTGGTTGTTGGCCCATTGCATGGCCGAGTTCACATTCTGTGTACCATATCCCCTAGCTAAAAATCTGTTGGCTAAATCTTGATGGGATTGTGTCAAATCCTGCTGTGAAGAACAAATTCTCTTCAAATGCAAAAACTGAGATTTAGGAATATTATTAATGGCATGTTTGGGATGGAGACTGGAGGCATGTAGCAGGCTGCTATATTGTGGATATTTTCGATAAACTGTAGTATGTAATGTGTTACCTGGTTAACACTGTAAATTAACATCCAAAAAGTGAATCTCATTTTTATGAAAACTCACTGTAAACTCAGCCCCCCATTTATTTCCATTGAGGTATTCAATGAATTCCTCCAAATAATCACTGCCTCCTTTCCATACAAGCCAACAGTCGTCCAAAAAACATCTCCATATATCTATCTCTGGCAAATACAGATTATGTAATTCATTGTATATAATGTGTTCCTCCACATATCCCATGTATAAATCGGCATATATTGGGGCAAAAGATGCCCCCATTGCTGTGCCTTGTATTTGCCAGTAGCACTCATGTTTAAAATAGAAGACATTTTTGTTAAGGACATGCTCGGCCATGCAAATGAGCAATGTGTTAAAACTTGGACTGTAGATGTTGGTCTTATTCAGCCAAAATTCTAATGCTGTTAATCCTGCCCAATGTGGAATGCTGGTGTAAAGTGATTTAACATCCAGGGTGCACATCAACCAGTGGGGTTCCAATTCAGACTCTGAATTCCGACGTCAACCAGAAAACACATTATGCACTGCAGTTTATCAAAAATATCCACAATATAGCAGCCTGCTACATGCCTCCAGTCTCCATCCCAAACACGCCATTAATAATATTCCTAAATCTCAGTTTTTGCGTTTGAAGAGAATTTGTTCTTCACAGCAGGATTTGACACAATCCCATCAGGATTTAGCCAACAGATTTTTAGCTAGGGGATATGGTACACAGAATGTGAACTCGGCCATGCAATGGGCCAACAACCAATCCAGGGGTACCTTATTAGAATACAAACATACAACCAGGAGGGAGAATAAGGATACCTTGAGAATGGTCACTACATTTGGCAGAAATACAGCCTTTCTTACTGATGTTATTGATAAACACTGGAATATTTTGAAGGCCAACGAACAATTGGATGACCTTTTGGGGGACAAATGCTCATTTTCCTTCAGGCGGGGTTAAACCCTTAGGGTCCCATTTCTCTCATTACAAGAAAATTATGCATCAGGATACCATTTATCATCAAACTACATTAACAGGTGAGAGACTGGTTGGTTCTTATCCTTGTGGACACTGCACCTTCTGCAAATATGTCTTTAAAACCAAATCCTTCACCAGTAAAAATACTGGGCAGCTGTACAACATCAGTTGTTATGCTAATTGCAGAATGGATTGGGTTATATATTTGGCCATCTGCACTTGTCAAGCCTTTTATGTGGACCAAACTTCTAGACAATTCAGATTTCAAATGTCATAACATTTAGGAGACATTAGGAATGCAAGAGCCACCAATGCTCTATATAGACATTCACTGGTTCATCACATGGCTAAATTTACTTTTACAGTCATAGACAAAATATTGGGCAACAGATCTTTTAAAACGGGCTAGCATAGTATACTAAACATGAAGGAAAGGAAATGGATTGTCAAATTAGGGGGTTTATTCCTACCTGCATTAAATGATAAACTGTAGGGTTTTCCTTTCTCTTCATGGGTCTTGATACTATTTATGAATCCATTAACAATTCTTGGGTTTGTCCCAAGAAGAAAGTAGTAAAATAATGAGAAGAAAAAAAGAATAAAATAAAAATAGTAAATATGTATAGAATTTATTGTGTTTTGTATTTTTTTTGTATTCATTATTTAGTATTAGACCAGTTTTTCCTTAGACAAGAAATTATGTCATTGGTCTTTAATGACACTGAGTATATATTGCAGTTGTAATACTGCTTCATGTTTTGTACCACTGATGAAAGCTATAAGCTGAAACTGCTCTGGTTCTCTTATCTTCACGCTCCCAAGGTGCTGGCTCCCCTTGTGTTTTGTTGCAGCAATATCCTAGACCTAGTCATTACCAACATGGGCAACCGGTGTTCCACACCAGAGGTCAATTCCTCTTTGGTCAGATCCGACCACAAGCTAATCACTCTAGACATCCACATCCGACCCCCACCCCCCATTAGAGAAATGACTGTAAAAACTTTCTCCAAAGCCAACTTCACGCTTCTTAAGACAGAAGTGGCAAACTTCACGACACCCATGCTGACGGACCATAGAGGTACAACTGCTGAATCCTATACAAATGCACTTTATAAGTACTTACATGAGTGCATGGATCATGCTATCCCTAACAGAACCAAGATGCTATCCTCCAAAAAAAGGAAGCCACTCTGTTGGTCTCCTGCCATAGACAAACTCTACAACAGAAGAAAGAAACTGTTGCAAAAGAGAGTAAAATCCTATGATTGCAGGAACTCCATGGTCAGCCTCAGTAAGAAGCTGAGATCCCTCATAAAATACTCAAAAGCTAGTTATGAAAACAAAATCGTCACTGATTAAAAAGACAACCACAAAGCATTCTATTGCTATGTCAAGAATCTCAATGGCAACACTCACATCTGCTCTGTGTTACAGCACAATGGCACTAAATATACAGATCCAACATCCTGGCAGATAGGTTCAGTGCTAACTTTACCCTACTCTCACCCCCTAAAGGGCCCATCTCTATACTGGAAAAATGCAACGTTCCTGTAATCATGACTGCACAGGTAAAAAACACACTCTCCAAAGCCAAGAACACAGCATCCATGGGACCTGACAACATCCCAGTCTGCATTCTACATGAACTACAGAACGAACTGGCACCCCACCTAAGTACCATGTTCAGTCATAGCCTCACCTGAGGCTTTGTGCCCACTGAATGGCGCACAGCAATGGTTATCTCATTCCACAAAGGTGGAGCCACCACAGACCCCGGAAGCTACCGCCCCATTAACCTGATGAGCCTGATCTGCAAGGCTATGGAACGTATCATCATGGAACTTATAAACAATGATATTGGTAATCTCCAAACTCTGGACCCTACCCAGTTTGGGTTTGTAAAAGGCAGATCATGTCTCCTAAACTGGATAGACTTCTTTAAAGTGGTCACCAAAGCCGTAGATGAGGGCAAGGTGGTTCACACAGCCTATCTAGATCTCGCCAAGGCTTTCAACACCATCCCCCACTCTGGAATTATAGATAAAGTCACTAAACTAGGTATAAATCTGTATGTCACAAGATGGGTTGCCAACTGACTCACTGACAGAACCCACACTTTGAAAGTAGCAGACTCTAAATCCAACTTCAGACCAGTGACAAGTGAAGTACCACAGGATTCAGTCCTGGGACCTCTCCTGTTTGGTATCTACTTCTCTGAAGTACAGGTTAATACAGAAGGCCTTTGGCTAACAAAGTTCACAGATGACTGCAAACTAGGAGCCATAATCAAAACTCCTAATGATGTGGACATCCTACAAAAGGGCCTCACTGAGACAGATGCCTGGTGTCAAAGCCATGGCCTCAAGCTCAATGCCAAAAAGTGCATTGTCATCCCTTTTGGTAAAAACTCTCTACCCATGAACTACCGCATAGGTGGTAGTCTACTTAACACTGAAAGTGTGATAAGAGACATTGGGACACAGGTGGACAGTAGTCTCTCCTTTGATAATCACATCGCCACAATAGTCAGGAAATCCTTCTATGTGACTCACCTCATCACAAAAGGTTTCTCATCCAGGAAAAAAGAGGCCATTGTTCCCCTCTACTCATCACTCATTAGACCCATTATAGAGTACAACACCCCTTTTGGTATGTACCTCACAAGATATCTACAACAACTGGAAAGGCCTCAGAAATACCTCACAAAGAGGATTACTGGCCTCAAACAGATGCCCTACGCGACCGTCTCAAAAAACTCCAGATTTACTCCATAGCATATCGCCTACTCCGAGGTGATCTCTGCCTAACATATAAAGCTATGTCAAACCCAGAGCTGTTGGACATGCTCCACTTAAAGAAATCCCAATCCTTCCGAGCTACACACTCTAGGGACCTAAATCTTGTCACCACAATAAACAGGACATGCTGGAGGGATAGATTCCTGTCCCAGAGACTTCCCATACTCTGGAACAAGCTACCTATCTATATCAAACAAAGCTCCTCATTAGCACTCTTCAAGAAAAATCTTGATGATTGGATGGGAGATAGGAAATTCACCCTGGGGATCACTTCTGTGGCTCTGCTTGACAGGGGCACAGGAAAATAATTTTCTTGGGTGGCGAAAGCCAGGGTACAGTTTGGCTAGGCTTATATAGGCCCTAGGGCCAATAGCCTAGTACCTACATATGAACCTATGAACCTTGTATCCTGTGCAGATTGATATCAAATTACAGCTGCCTCATCCATTCCATAATGCTATATGAACAAGCCTAGCTCCACATTATTGGATAACATAACAAAAAAAAAAAAAAACCTTTGTGCAAGGCATGCTGGTAAAAAGCTCAAACAAAATCCAATAAATCTGGCCAGACTTTACAAAAACTTGAGCGCTTTCATATTTCAATTTGAATGAAAGCTGTAATTGACTGATGTTAACATATCAGCTCCATATGTAAGAAGCAGTATGTGTCTTCTGTCACCCATTCTCCTAATTTATACTCATCATGCTCCAGTATTCCAAACATATCCCCCTCCTACTGAGGTACAGAAAACATATTTAGAAATTTAGCAACAGAAGGTCTGTCAGTATGAGTGAGAGGTTTAGACATTACCTTAATCACCTCAAAGTCAGAACCACATTTTATGTTCTCTGTGTCCTGCTGTCAGCAGGAAATCCTACTGTGAGCAGGAAATCCACTTAAAGCATCCCCTTCTGTTACAGGATGAACCATATAATTTTGTACAGACTCTGCACTGAGAACCTCAATACTATTTGACAACAGTCAAAGGCTGCCGCTGAAATTCCGAGGATTGTAGCTGGGATTCTTCGAACAGAAAGCCTAGAACTGCAAAAAAAGGGGAATGCATACTAAGTCTGAGGTTGCACTTCCTCAGAGATTTCTCCTTACACGAAGGTACAGAAACCTCAGAGATGGTGCATATAATCAAGTGAGGTAGGTGGCTATCTCTTACATTTGGAGTATAAGGGGGCTATCTTTCCTGTAAAACCATTTAAAAGCATTACAACAGTCTTTGAAATTTGCTTTATTTTGCTACCATATGACCTTTACCCTCCTGCCCCCTACTCCACAAAATTCTGGTCATAAGCTTCAATATAGTCAAACATGGCAAAAAAAAGCATTTCTGCAAGTAATTTCATATTTGTACAACTGTCCTGTCAACAGCATGTAATACCCCCTTCACAAAGCCACCCACAGTCCAAAAATCATAATCATCCAAGACTTTATCAACGAATTACATTTTGAGTGCTTCTTTACCAGCAATCTAATACCCTGCACTTCTTATTAACTATGTGTCACAAAAAAGGTATCTGACTGCCCAAAATCAATCCAAACTTGGAACAAAAAAACTTATTATTTACCTATGAGAAAAAGGCAAACTTTCCATGATATTAGATGGTATTCTACAACTTCAGTCCATTCTGTCCACCAGAATCTGCCTTGCAATCAATGGTCATTCAGATGAGTCATGGCAAACTTGGTTACATTCTTAATTAAATTCTCTTCCTATAGGCTATCACCCTCCTCACTTAACTGTCTGTTAGTTCTAATCAGTGATATGGCAAGATGATTTCTCCTCTTTCCTTCCTATAAACATCGGAGTCCCACAAAGTTCCATCCTAGGACCACTGCTGTTTAACTTATTTATCAACAACCGAAATACTGAAACCAAAGAGGCTACCATAGTAGAATGCACAGATGATAACCCCCTGCTTCAGACACTCACTCAGAAATCCTTCTCCTCCATAGAGGCTTGGCTCGACAACTAACATCTCTCTCTCCTCCCAGAAAACTACCTTTAATATACTGTCATCCAACAAGACCAATATAAAACTGGTATCCCACACCAAACTACTAAGTGTGATTATTGACAAGAAACTGAAATTTGATCTTCAACTTCAGTAAGCCATAAAGAAGACAGACCACAAGCTAAGCTGCCTATGTGGAGTAAAACGCAACCTGACTGACTGCGCTAGACAAAGCACAGCCACTGTTTTTCTACTCCCCATCCTAACCAATCTCAGCTCCTCTATATACATATTCCAGCCTAGAACAATGCTACAATACAGTAGTCAAATTCTCAAATAAACAAAAATATAGATCATATCATTGCCTCTGTCTACAACGATTAAATTGGTTTGAACTAAATAATTCTCTGTTGTACTCAGAATTAATTACAATCTTCAGACTACTGCACAACCTTGAAAAATTCCTACGTCTTCATTCCATCATTCAGCCTTACATGTCTAAGACACGTCTATGCTCCTCTGGCAAATCATTGCTCTCCATAACTAAACTTACCAACAATGCAAGATACTGCCTGTATTCGCACTGCATTACTAAAAGCTAGAATACAGTCCAACTCTGCTTATGAAAAGATTGTAACCTGAAAGACTTTAAATGCCAACTGAAGAAACCCCTGGTTAAACTGATACTAATATAGATATATGAATTTGTGCCATAACTCTCTGCTGCAAAAAAAAAAAACGGAATGTACTATTATCACAGCTGTACCTTCCTCTATCATCTCATCTTCATTATCTCCACTGCACCTCTGATCCTACACTCTCTCGTTTCTTTAGGCTACTCTGACTCTTTATCGTATCATCCTGTGTACTTGATTTTGAACACATCTTTATAGTAACTAATATTCTTATGAAAAACCTGACATTCTATGCATACTGATGATATTGCATTGCATATACAATCCTGTAGGTTCATAGGTTTATAGGATGATACTAGGCTATTGGCCCGGAGGCCCTTATAAGCTTAGCCAGGAATTTTGCTCATGTTGTCAATGTTCATATACAACCCATGTAATTGTTATTTTTAATGAAAACTGTTTGTAAATGATGTAACCAGTGTCAAGGATGTCTGTCTTGATAATGGAAGTTTTGCTCATGAATGAAACTAACTGACTGTAAATGATGAAACACTGCAAATTATGTCCATGATGTCTGTATAATGGAGCGTTTCTCCCCAGGTATCCGCAGAAGAAGGGCACTGCTCAGTTGGATTTTCCTGGTAAGCAAATGCCAATAAATAAATAAATAGATTGGCCCCAGGATTCACGAATCCTCCATGTAAGACTAAATTAGTCTTACATGGAAATACCAGTCTAAGAGTAAGATGGCAGCGCACCATGCATATTAATGAGGGCACGCTGCCTCAACTCTAAGGCTAACACAGAGAGTGCACGAGTGCAGGGGGCGTGTCGGACTGCCAAGCAGTCCAAAAATCCACACCCCTGCAAGTCTCTCAATTGGGAAATGTCAACTGACATGAGAGAGTCCGCTTAAATGTGTACATACCCAACACTACACTCCCCCACATTCTAAACCCCTGTACAATTATAAAATGTAAAACTTTTATTTATTTATTTTTTAATATTCCCGATATAGCTGCCCGTATTTGCGCTTCTTTGCATGGGTTTGCCCATTGCTTAGCTACAGTTAGCAGTTTAGACATCGAAGAGGATAATAAGAAACTTATATGCAAATTAAGCAAAATAGCAATAGTGTAGTGGTAGAGCCTTCGCACAGAGAGGAGCCATTCCCAGTTCGAGTCCCACTACTCCCCTTTCTATTTTCTGCTGGAAGTCTGTATATAAAAATAATTCCTGGTGTTTATCATTTAAATTTTAGTAAAAAGCATTGAAATGGCCTATGTAGTAGTGAACGAATGTTGTTTTTTATATATATATATATATATATATATATATATATATATATATATATATATAAGAAGGTGAAATGGTTATTCATACTGATGAATGCATAAGTAACATATCTTAAGCAATGTGAAGCACTGCTAAGCAAAGTTTACCAGTATTAAGCATATTTAAGTATAATTAGCTTAGCACTGCTTTAACTAGCGCAATAGCTTTGCGTGGAGCTGCATATCGCTAAACTAGCACAAACAGAACATGTTTGCGCATAGCTGTGCAACGTGCTAACTAGTGCAAGGTCAGGCAACATTGGGCAACGGTGGGCAATGTAGAGCAATGTTGGGCAATGTAGAGCAACGTCGGAAAATGTAGAGCAACATAGAGCAACGTCGGGCAAAGTTGAGCAAAGTCGGTAAAACACAGCCACACCTCCTAACCGGTCTGGCCAGTAGTAAAATAAAAAGCAATGACAGGCCTCAAACCCAGGATACTGTGCACCACAATTATAGTACTGAACCACTAAGCCATGACAACTTTTCATAAGCATGCACTTTCAACACACACATACATATCAATGGAAGTTTACCCATTGCTAAGCAGGTGTGCCTTCAGCTGAGTTTTTTCAAAACTGGCCAATCACAAATAAGTGCGGGAAATTATGCATATTTAAGCTCCATAGGCAGGAATACCTGCCAAAACTGGTTGTAGCTCCCATCTGCAGGCAGCAATGGCCGGTGCTGGAGAGGGCTCTCATTTTCGAGCACAACGTTGGGGCATTGAGGAGTCAAAAGTAATGGTTTGGCTCCTTGTCCATAATCCTGAGGATAGACTCCTATGGGGCCAGTACCAGGGCACCCAATACTAAGTGGAAGCCTGGGACCGTCTAGCTCATGAATTTACCAGTGCCACTGGTTCCCCTCGGACTGGCGAGCAGGTCAGACACCAACACACAGACCTGAAGAGATGCAAGGCGGGTCAACTGGACCAGTGGATCCAGGAGGCCTGTGAGATGGAAAATGCCCCACTACTAAGTAGCCATGGAATTAAGTATGCAAGAATTGCTATTCTAGTTTATAATATGGATAGGTATGTCTCAATATCACTTCATTGACTTCACAGCTGCAGGTGTCTGTGCTGCAAATCAGCAAGCCTATGCAGATAGGCTGCTAAGGCTGCACCACCAGGCAGGTTAGTAATTATCCACCTTGTACTGTTATGTAAAATAAATGAGAGAGCCTGAAAAAAGTGTTTTAACACAATAAATAAAGGTATAATAACTCTCTAATAATTATTCTGTATGTACTGTTATATAAAATAAATGAGAGAGCCTCTAGAAAGGTGTTATAAGTCTTTAATAAAAGTATAATTCCTGGAGTGTGTCTGTGTCATTTTCTTTGATATGTTGTACTCTTGCATTATAGAAATAGTACTGTTGTATTAAGCGCTGTTAACACACAGTTGGGTAGGCCCATATAAAGTGGATGAAGGGAGTGCCAGTAGCTTTTAAGCATATTTACAGTCCTCAACTGTTGGTTCATGCCCAGCATGTACAGGTTAATCTGGAACATGAGTAGCCTGGTATTGTGTTCCCCAGAAATATCATTGTGCTGGCAGAAATGTAGGGAGCTGTTAACATATAACTGATAATTTCACCTAAATATATCTAGATAAGTATAGGAAAGTAGAGCTGTCAGTGTACCATTTCAGCAGTAGTGTGCTTGAGCAACTCACAAAATATGTAGCAGTAGCATCTGCATCCCGGGCAGTTTGTATGTCAGATACAGCCCATGTATGTAAAGATCTAGCAAAACTCATTTCCCAATTTAAGGACAATTGGGTAGTGTAATAATACATGTAGGGGACATATAACTGCAGTTAATAAGAATGTAGTGTAAACTAGAAGGATATATAAGTTGTTAATGGAGCTATCGTTTTCCACCCTACTGTATGTGCATAAAAAATGCAATTCCACACCTCAATGGGTATGTGTAATCTCAAAACATTTGTTGGGACATATGTCCTATTGAAAAACACCATACAAACTCGACCACTGTGCAAGATATGAAAAGGCACAGGCACTGGTACTGAAGAAGTAAAATACTTTATTCCAATGACCACAATGACTGAGCGCTTTCACCAGCAACCTGGTTTAGTTTACAAGTCATAAAACATTCTATAAATACCCACTACCCACAACCACTTAATTAATTAATTAACTCATTAAATCAGTCTATGCAATCAGTACCATTTACAAGAAAATTCTATACAAAATGACATAAAATGAATTAAAGTAAAATGTAAACATGAGCAAATACTAGGTCACAACCAGTGAGCAGAACCTAACAATACCAAATATTGATAATATAATACTAAAAAACCACATAAAATAGTTACAAAATGCAGCTACAAAAATTTTTGTTAAAAATGAATTTAAACTAGATTAAACTAGCTAAATACTTTAATTGAGGCTTTATTGAAATGGACTCATTTAGTCCTGGATGCCTCATAGCATTTAATCTGATTTGCCACTCCATTTCAAGCATAGCCACCTTGTTGCTGATGTCACAATTATTGTTAAGTCTAACCCTATCTATAATAAAAAATAAAAATTTGTTGAAATTAACACAGAACTTGGTGTGCATATAAAGTGCATTATACTCATCTTTCCTCTTGATAGAACTATTATGTTCCCTAATTCTATCTTTTAAGCATTGTGTAGTCATGCCTACATAGAAAGCTTTGCAAGACATACACGACGCAATATATACACAATTCTTGGTATTACAGTTGCACACCCCTGGACTAGCAATTGTACTCTTATATCCTGCCACACATATGTAAGCCCCTTCTGCAATGAATCTACATCCTTTACAGGTACCACATTTACTCATCTGTGATCTCTTATATCCTACACTTTCCTTTTCAAGAATGTTCTTAATGTTTTTACCTTTTTCATATACAATGACTGGTCCCTTACCCAAAATCGATTTGGTATCCCTTCTCAAGAAGTAATCCCACATATTTCTTAAACTCATACTCAACTCTAATGCTTTCTCATTGTATTTAAGAACAAACTTCGGTCCATCCTTTAACCCATTTTTATCACTATCCAGGACCACAGAAGATGACTGATGTCCCCTGTCTTTCAAAATCGGAGTGTATCTAATCTTCCTCTTCTTATAAATCTCTCTTTTGATTTTACATAATAAAGTTATTGGGTATCCACCGTTGTGCCCCAGTATATGCCAATTTAGTGCTACTGACATGGGAAAAAATGTACATTTTTGAATCTAGATTTAAAAACAACATTTTATTATATAGTAGATTCTTAGATGATTTGCTCATCACATGGAATGGAAAGGGGTTGTCAAGGGCCAGATGGTCCGTTTGTCTAGGCTCATCAGCAATGATGAGTTGTTCAAAAAAGAAATGTTTACTTTAATTGGGATGTTCCTTGATAGAGGATACCCAATAACTTTATTACGTAAAATCAAAAGAGAGATTTATAAGAAGAGGAAGATTAGATACATTCCGATTTTGAAAGACAGGGGACATCAGTCATCTTCTGTGGTCTTGGATAGTGATAAAAATGGGTTAAAGGATGGACCGAAGTTTGTTCTTAAATACAATGAGAAAGCATTAGAGTTGAGTATGAGTTTAAGAAATATGTGGGATTACTTCTTGAGAAGGGATACCAAATCGATTTTGGGTAAGGGACCAGTCATTGTATATGAAAAAGGTAAAAACATTAAGAACATTCTTGAAAAGGAAAGTGTAGGATATAAGAGATCACAGATGAGTAAATGTGGTACCTGTAAAGGATGTAGATTCATTGCAGAAGGGGCTTACATATGTGTGGCAGGATATAAGCTTACAATTGCTAGTCCAGGGGTGTGCAACTGTAATACCAAGAATTGTGTATATATTGCGTTGTGTATGTCCTGCGAAGCTTTCTATGTAGGCATGACTACACAATGCTTAAAAGATAGAATTAGGGAACATAATAGTTCTATCAAGAGGAAAGATGAGTATAATGCACTTTATATGCACACCAAGTTCTGTGTTAATTTCAACAAATTTTTATTTTTTATTATAGATAGGGTTAGACTTAACAATAATTGTGACATCAGCAACAAGGTGGCTATGCTTAAAATGGAGTGGCAAATCAGATTAAATGCTATGAGGCATCCAGGACTAAATGAGTCCATTTCAATAAAGCCTCAATTAAAGTATTTAGCTAGTTTAATCTAGTTTAAATTCATTTTTAACAAAATTTTTGTAGCTGCATTTTGTAACTATTTTATGTGTTTTTTTAGTATTATATTATCAATATTTGGTATTGTTAGGTTCTGCTCACTGGTTGTGACCTAGTATTTGTTCATGTTTACATTTTACTTTAATTCATTTTATGACATTTTGTATAGAATTTTCTTGTAAATGGTACTGATTGTATAGATTGATTTAATGAGTTAATTAATTAATTAAGTGGTTGTGGGTAGTGGGTATTTATAGAATGTTTTATGACTTGTAAACTATGACTCTGAAGAAACCAGGTTGCTGGTGAAAGCGCTCAGTCATTGTGGTCATTGGAATAAAGTATTTTACTTCTTCAGTACCAGTGCCTGTGCCTTTTCGTGTCTTGCACAGTGGTTGAGTTTGTATGGTGTTTTTCAGGTTGATCCTGCATTGGGTCTTTCTTTTGTGGTCTACATATGTCCTATTGGTTTATAAATATCTGCAATTATTTCGATGCATGTGCCCTGTTCAAATATCACAATATTGCTGGCCTGTTGCCATCAATTAAGCCTGCATGCTGTTGTAATGTCCACTGTTGTTCTATATATGCATGTGTCATGCTTGCTGTTCAACTGTTGGAACTCTGGTGTGTTGGGTTAATGGGAATACTTCTGCATGCTATTATAAATAATTGGGAATGCTGCTGACTGTTACTAACCCATATTTTCATTAAATTCTCCTAAACATAGAACGTATGGGCAGGCCGGTCCCAGAGGACCTGCCTGTCCCACCTCAGCTGGCGATGGCACCTGGCACCAGCAAGTCCGGTGCCCAGCCTGGGCCCTCCTCCTCCGTTGGCCCTGTGCCACCTTTGGGTGGAAGCGCTGCAGGGGATGGGGCTCATCCCACCCACCGTGCAAGCGTGGGCGGAAGAGGGCCACCTATCACCCTCCGAATGGTCCGGGCTGTGGTGCGTAGGGAGATTGAGCGTTCTGTCGCTGATCCTCTATGCCAGCTTGAGGCACAACTGGCATGACTCACTGGTGAGCCTGCCCCTCCTACGCAGCCCCCAGCACAGCCACCCTCTGGGCTGTGAAGGTGCAGTGGTGACTGCCCATGGGTGGGGATCTCAGTTCCACTGTTGCCATCTGTGGGCTCATGGGCTTGCGATTTCCAAACATCCTTCCCCGTCAATGGTGTTCACCCACCACGTGTCATATTCCACCCTGTATGCATCTTATTTGTCTTATCTGTTTACCTCCCCAACCTACCTCCCCAAATATACCTACTTCCCCTACCCCACATTCCACTCTCACCTGAAAAAAAAAAGGGCAATCTGCTCCCAAAAAAAATTATGCCCCATACATAGCTGCCCATTTTGCACACATGTCCTCTGGACACATAAACTGATATTTAATTGGCAGTACAACATACTTTGTTGTCCTCACCCCTCTCTCAGGGGTGGAAGGTTTCATATTTCCCTCCATATTTATTGCATATGCACAGCTGTTGCTGTTAAAGAAATGGACAGATATGGACCTTCCCTACACCTGTCCTGCACACCCCCAGCTGTTTTCCCTACTGTCTTTCCCTCTTTGTGCCTCTTTTTCACCACTTTCCTATCTCCCCATTTTCTTTTCTTTCAAAGAAATTAGCACGGGGGTTAGCGGGAGTAAGCACTATTAAGCAGTAGTTAGCAGGTGTGCGCTTAGCTAAGCATCACTAAGCATCGCGCAAACCCACTTACAACTGCTTAAAAGTGCCTTAGTCACTCTGTATGTCAGGGCCCTTGTTCTGCTCAGCAGCAAAATAAAACACCTCTGTCAGTCTCGACCCCCGGAACTTGGACACACTAGACTGCATGAAGTACCACTAAGCCACGGTAGACATACAACAAGTTGGTGCTGAAATAAATATATCATGGATCAGAATGAGTGAATGTAAAGGAAAAATAGGAATGCCATAACACAACATGTTCTGTGGAACTTTAACAGCAGTTGTTGTGGAATGGCATTACATGACTGTGATAAGAGAATCAGCCATTCTAGCAGGAAATAACGTTACAGAAGCACTTTATAACCCACACATAGTATCATAGCAGGACAAACAGTGGCATATCTGATTAGGGCAGAGGACATACATCCCAACTGTGACTACTTTTCAGGGATGTCCCTGATTTTGAAACATATGTTAGCTGTGTCCCTCTGAATCCCTCTGAAAAGTACTGATGTTAGGCAGAATGGTGGGGTATTACACTTAATGAATAATGACAATAATAAGAGTTAGACACCGCTTGTACTTCAGAAAAGGTGTGGTAATCCATATGCACTGGTTCTCTTGAAGTCTCCACTTACTGTCGCTATCATTTTGAAGGTGTACCTCACTTTTACCTACCTTTCCCTGACTCTGTTCAAATATGTACCTGAGTGTTTCAGAGGCCTGACAGAGGCAGAAACACACAGGGATATCAGCTTTTCTGCTGTTACACACTGTGCAAATAGCTTTGGAAGGAGTTCCACAAGCATACCCTTATGTAGGAGTACAACACTGAAATACCAAAGGATGTAGCCATGTACTGGTAGCAAGTGACTGTAACAATGCCATTGTACCAGTGCTGAAAAGACCTGTGTGTTGCACAGACAAAGAATAACAGGCTAACATTTGGCTACCATCTGGATAGGTCCACAGTTGGGAGCTATGCAGACAGACTACTTGCCTTGATAAACTAACAGGTACACAGCAACCCTTTAAGTCCAGCAAGATAACATTCACACAATAATACATAATGCTCTCTGTACGTCTGCATCCCTACCCAAATTTACAATATACCTGTGTGTTCAGGGTCTAGCAAAGATGTAGGTAGGCATACTCAGTACTGGAATTGCCCAGTTTTCATGAGCAGCCTGTGCTAATGCCATCACTAAAAAAGCACAAACTGTTCAGAAGTGAGTACATTCATTTTCACAGTATAGCAGTTCACAAACAGTTTATGTGCCAAAAGAATACTTCTCAATAACTATTTTTGTAGGGCAGTTAATTGTATAAGTAGAAAAGAAACTACATATTCCCATGTATCTTGTGTTAGCATTTGCAGGGGTGAGAACAATTCTACACTGACAAGTGTGTACTGGAAGTGGCAACATTCAGGTCTGAGTATAAGATTTAAATCACTGGCTACACCCCTAGCTTCAGATATAAGAACTATACTAACCATCTGACTAAAACAACGGTGTCCACAGAAAACAAGTATGAGCCCCACTTTGGAAAGCTGAAAGGGCTACGCCTACCTGACTTAGCAATTTATAGCATTGGGTTGCTATGACAGTGAGTACTGCAATTACCACACAGCAGGCTGCATGCAATTACCAAATGGTGGCCACCAATTGGTGCAGAGGCCATCACATGCACATGTGCAGAAACCTATAAAAGCAGGCTGTACTTGCTGCCCACACACACAATCACTCCATTGCAGACACTGAGAGAGAGAGAGACAGAGAGAGAGAGACAGAGAGAGAGAGACATTAACAGCAAAAGCAAACAACAAAAAAAAGGAACACAGAAATTAATAATACCAACATATACAAAGGAAAGGTATGTAACAGATATGTATTTACTGGCATGTAGTAGATGTTTTTGAAGAGTACTCTGCATACTTTGAAACATCCATATGTGGCAGCAGTACATATCTATGCACAGATGTCCAGCATAACTACTGCCATGGACAAATCAGTGTGTAGCTGTGTGCAGGGGGACATAACTGTGACATATGTAGCTCAGCATTAAATGTCAAACATCTGATCCATGTTATCTGTTTCTGTACAGTATTGTGGACAATGGCTGTTTGGGGGAGTAGTGCAAACAGCTATATAAACATGGATGTGACAGAGTAACACATGTATGATAGTCATATTAACATGTAGCTTAGCATTGGCAACTGCTGTACCAGGCTAGTATGCTAATCTAGATTTTGTAGCTATGTACACACCCTCTAATATTACTGTGTGCTCACATGTGACACCTGTTCATGTTGCAGCAAGGCCCAACAGGTCATCCGTGAGGTCCAGGGACTTACAACAGTGTGGACCTTGTGTGTGTATGGCACACACATACGGAGAGATATATATGGGTCAGATATATTAACATCTGTACATGTGCATAGAGCAAGGGACATACTGCAACTGTATGTGAAGGGTGGACATATATATGTTGGTGAAGGTTGTTATGTGCATATTTGTATGGAGGTTGTAGTGTGTGGCAAACAAAACAGCATACAGTGCTGGTATATGACATGCAGTGGTTAAACACCATGGATGTGATTTGTTAAGTTTGCAATGCTGCAGCCAGTGAGGCCTGCTAAAGCTACATGGGCTGAGAACACCTTCAATGTATTTCTCACAAGGCTGTGCGATATCATTACATTACTGTATACCTCACATCCTTTGTATAATTGATATTCCCACCATGAAAGGTGGACTGTATATGTGCCTATATGTATATGTATATGTACACCAATGGATGTGTATATGTATGTATATATATATATATATATATATATATATATATATATATATATATATACAGAGAGAGAGAGAGAGACAGAGTCATATATAGTGAGACAGATGCCTGGTGTCAAAGCCATGGCCTCAGGCTCAATGCCGAAAATTGCATTGTCATCCCTTTTGGTAAAAACTCAGTACCCATGAACTACCACATAGGTGGTAGTCTACTTAACACCAAAAGTGTGATAAGAGACCTTGGGACACAGGTGGACAGTAGTCTCTCCTTTGATGATCACAGTGCCACACTAGTCAAGAAACCCTTCTATGTGGCACACCTCATCACAAAAAGCTTCTCATCCAGGGAAAAAGAGGTCATTGTTCCCCTCTACTCATCACTCATAAGACCCATTATAGAGTACAATGCCCCTTTTGATATGTACCTCAGAAGACATCTCCAACAACTGGAAAGGCCACAGACATACCTCACAAAGAGGATTACCGGCCTCAAACAGATGCCCTATGCAGACCGTCTCACAAAATGCCAGCTTTACTCTGTTGCATATCACCTACCCAGAGGTGATCTCTGCCTAACATACAAAGCTATGTCAAACCCAGAGCTGTTGGACATGTTCCACATAAAGAAATCCCAATCCCTCCGAGCTACACACTCTAGGGACCTAAACCTTGTCACTACAATAAACAGAACATGCCGGAGGGATAGATTCCTATCTCAGAGACTTCCCATACTCTGGAACAAACTACCTATCTATAGCAAACAAAGCTCTTCAGTAACACTCTTTATGAATAATCCTGATGATTGGATGAGAGATAGGTAATTCACCCCGGGGATCACCTCTGTGGCTCTGCTTGACAGGGGCACATGAAATTAATTTCCTAGGGTGGCAAAGGCCAGGGTACCATTTGGCTAGGCTTATATAGGCCCTCAGGCCAATAGCCTAGTACCTACCTATGAACCTATACACACCCACATGTACTTGTTACAATACATGCTATGTGAGGTTGACTGAGTGTGATGGTCAATGTGTTGGTGAATTTGTCAATGTTGTGTATATGTGGGATAGCCTAGTGGGAAACTGTTTCTGACATGGTATTTTGTGTCCTAGCTTTGATCCCAGCAAAAGATGAGTATGCTATTGCTAGACAGAAAAAGCAGTATGGCATACGGTCTGATGTAGTCCCTTGGTATTGACTGGGGTGTGTCATTGGTGGCTAAAGCACTACAAGTATGCCTATTGATTGGTACTGCTGGTGAATCCAACTCCTGTATGAACAGTAGCAGGGATGTCGGGAGGCATACGCACTGTACTGATTTCAGTACAAGTTTTTTAGAAGAGGGGGTAGCTTTTTTGAAAAAAAAAAAAATGTACGTACATATTTCTTCCTTTTTAAAGGGTGTTGTGGCTCCTTTAAGGAGGATACCAGCCAGTCGGAAGTGAGCTCACGTCATGTCCGAATGGCTGCGAGTGGGAAATGTGCAGTAGTGAGCGAGCGAGTGGAAGAAGACAATCACAAATGGATTATCGCTGCGAGCGGGAAATGTAGTTGGAAGGCAATCACGAACAAATTATCAGGTAAGAGTGTGTGGGAAATGTAGTTGGAAGGCAATCACGAACAGATTAGTGTGTGTGGGAAATGAAGTTGGAAGGCAATCACAAACAGTGTGTGTGTGTGTTTGTAAAATGTAGTTGGGCAATCACAAACAGTGTGTGTGAAATGTAGTTCGGCAATCACAAACAGTGTCTGTGAAATGTAGTTGGGCAATCACAAACAGTGTCTGTGAAATGTAGTTGGGCAATCACAAACAGGGTGTGTGAAATGTAGTTGGAAGGCAATCACAAACATTGTGAAATGTAGTTGGAAGGCAATCACAAACAGTGTGTGTGTGTTTGTAAAATGTAGTTGGGCAATCACAAACAGTGTGTGTGAAATGTAGTTCGGCAATCACAAACAGTGTCTGTGAAATGTAGTTGGGCAATCACAAACAGTGTCTGTGAAATGTAGTTGGGCAATCACAAACAGGGTGTGTGAAATGTAGTTGGAAGGCAATCACAAACAGTGTGAAATGTAGTTGGAAGGCAGTCACGAACAGATTAGTGTGTGTGGGAAATGTAGTTGGAAGGCAATCACAAACAGTGTGTGTGTGTGCGCGCGCACGTGTGTGTGTGTGTGTGTGTGTGTGTGTGTGTGTGTGTGTGTGTGTGTGTGTGTGTGTGTGTGTGTGTGAAATGTAGTTGGGCAATCACAAACAGTGTGTGTGAAATGTAGTTGGGCAATGACAAAGAGTGTGTGTGAAATGTAGTTGGAAGGCAATCACAAACAGTGTGTGTGAAATGTAGTTGGACAATCACAAACAGTGTGTTGGAAGGCAATCACAAACAGTGTGTTGGAAGGCAATCACAAACTGGGTGTGTGTGTGTTGGAAGGCAATCACAAACCCTGTGTGTGTGTGTTGGAAGGCAATCACAAACCCTGTGTGTGTGTGTTGGAAGGCAATCACAAACACTGTGTGTGTGTGTTGGAAGGCAATCACAAACTCTGTGTGTGTGTGTGTTGGAAGGCAATCACAAACTCTGTGTGTGTGTGTGTGTGTGTGTGTGTGTGTGTGTGTGTGTGTGTGTGTGTGTGTGTGTGTGTTGGAAGGCAATCACAAACTGCGTGTGTGTGTGCTGGAAGGCAATCACAAACTCTGTGTGTGTGTGTGTGTGTGTGTGTGTGTGTGTGTGTGTGTGTGTGTGTGTGTGTGTGTGTGTGTGTGTGTGTTGGAAGGCAATCACAAACTGTGTGTGTGTGTGTGTGTGTGTGTGTGTGTGTGTGTGTGTGTGTGTGTGTGTGTATGCCCCCACATAATACACCTGCTGGCTATAGGTGTTTAGGCTCAAACCCTGTACCTTTGCTTCAGGGTAAGAAGAGCCTAAAGTCCCTAACCACCACCATTTCTGAACTTTGTTCAGATTTGCTTTTCTAACGGTTGTGAGCTATGGTGAGAAGTGAGAACTGAGAACTGAAGTTGTATTTCCCCCATTATTGTTTTTGTTGTTTGTCCAGGTTTTTTGTGCTAAGGTGTGAAGTGAGAACTGAATTTGTATTCCCTCATTATTGGCTTTGTTTGTCCAGGTTTTTTGTGCTAAGAGGTTGAGAGCTATCTAAATGATAGCCATTAAGTTTGTCTTCCTACTTTTCAAAGTGCTGATTTAGCATAATGGTATGTTGCACTGACTGTAGTGCGTATGGTTCTGGGTTCAAGACATGCATGGTGATAACATAGCATTTTATTCTAGCAACTTTCCAAAATTATACAAGCAATGTTTAAAATGTGTCCCTGGTTTTTGGGCTTATGTCTCCCCCACAATAAATGTTGGCTTTTTCCAGATTTCTTGTGCTGCAAAGTTCAGAGATACAGCTGAGTGTCGACATTTTACAATTAACTTTTTAAAGTGCTCACTGCATACAATACCTTAGCGTATTCAATTCAATGACTAGGTTTCAGTCCATTTTATATTCCCCCTTTAATAAATTATGTACCCACATCCCCTAAAAAAATTAGCATTCTATACAATAAATGAAATCTCAAGTAATCAACACATTTAAACCCAAGAAGTGAATGCAAAAAATTGAAGCAGTGGATGCAGAAAATAAAAAAATATATCTATATCTAAAATATCAAATATTCTTTAAATTCATGTAGTTTGAACACTTCATGTGAATATTTAAAGTTTACATTTAATACATTTAATATAAACCAGAGATCCATATCATATTTAGATACACTTATAAGTGTGGAAGATGGAAAATTTAAGTCCAGAATTTATAGAAAGAAAATGTTTAGTAACTCCTACCTAGAATTCTCAAGTTGTCACCCTAACAGTCAAAAACATAGCATTATAAAAGGGCAGTTTATAAGGGCTGCTAGAATGACCTCTGAATATTCTGATTTGATTAAAGAATTGGAAATGATAGGCAATATGTTTAAAGACAGGGGGTACCCCCCCATATATGATTAAGGACATAAACGAATATGTGATAAAAGAATGGGGGGTAAAATATAAACCTATTTTAGATACTGATACGATTAAAATGCTGGGTGACATTTCAAATAAGGAGTGTATGGATACTAAAAACTATTTGAGGGCATGCATATTGGAACATGCACCCCATGTACAAGATATAAAGAGAATTATAGAAAATAATTGGAATATGTTGAAAAGTGATAATATTGTTTACAAATTGGTAGGAAAAAAACCTTTATTTGCCTCTAAGAATGGTAAACATTTAAAATGGGAATTACAAAGGAAAATAAAGGAAAAGGGAAATGCACGTAACAGGAAAGGTACCACTAAGTGTGGTGTATGTAATCAGTGCAATTTTATAATTAAGGTACCATCTTTAACACTGGGGAATATTAACAGGACAGAAGTATTTTTTCAGATAGGTAATTGTAAGACATTTCATATAGTATATTTGGCCAAATGCATGAAATGCCCTTGTTTTTACGTGGGCAAGACTGATAGATGTCTCAGAAATAGAATATATGACCATTGTTATTGTATGAGAAAAAATATGTTAAAAATGCTTTATCGAGGCACATAGAAGCTAGCAGTGGTTGTGACACTTTTAACTTTGGTATTTTAGAAAGTATTCAACCCAACATTAGAGGGGGGAATATAAAAAAGAAACTGGGTGATAGAGAAACTAGATGGCAGATTAGATTAAATGCGTCTGTACACCAAGGAATTAATGATAGTATTTCTATCAAACCCATTTTAGAAAATTATAGTTAATGAGTATTTTAGATATAGATATATTTTTTTATTTTCTGCATCCACTGCTTCAATTTTTTGCATTCACTTCTTGGGTTTAAATGTGTTGATTACTTGAGATTTCATTTATTGTATAAAATGCTCATTTTTTTAGAGGATGTGGGTACATAATTTATTAAAGGGGGAATATAAAATGGGCTGAAACCTAGTAACTGAATTGAATATGCCAAGGTATTGCATGTACTGAGCACTTTAAAAAGTTAATTGATATACTACTAATGAATAGTAGTTCCTGATTGGCTTATGAATATTTGAAATGTTTTTAAAATGCTGTTTGGAACATAATTAACTGTTCTGATGAAATCTATGAAGGAGTAGATGAAAGCGCTTAACTTTTATGTTGGAAACTGATTATGTCTACGTTTTATTTTTTCTAATAAATGGACTATCGTTTGCTATTGGTGCCGGTGCATATTTCCATGCTATAGCAGTGAACAGATTTTATTTTTGTGTTCTTTTACTGGTTGGCTGTTCCTGGTGTAAATTTATTCTATCAACTGTCTTAAGTTTATACAAGATCAATTTTTAGTACTGTTTGCATGTTCCCCCAATATATTTGGCCTTGTCCATATTTCCTGCATTAAGAGGTTGAGAGGTATGTGCAAATAAATCATTTTATAGAATTAGGAATATCCAAACCTCTCAACTGTCCCCAATTTTGGCTGAAAATGTTGCTCTCCCCCTAATAATCTCTCCGCAAAATAGCAATTTTGGAAGAAAACATGGAGGGTTTACTTTTATAAATAACTGTAATGATCAGAGTTATACATTACTTTTATTTCAGAAATGCATGTAGATTCTCTAATTTTGTCAGCTGCTCAAGTTAACTGTGCTCATATTAAAATGGTGTCCCTTCTTTGACAGGTTCCCAGCTGTATTGTCTGGCAATTTTATATTTTTGCATCACATTTTTGGTCCGTTTTTCATAAAATTGCGGTTTTCTGGCAAATTAGTGTCAAATTGTTAAAGACTGAAGTTAGAAAATAATGGCAGACATTTGAGTTTCAGATTTCATACCTTTCAGAAAATTTGTACTAATGCAAGACCTACTACTATTCTATTATCTTTCTAAGTTTATAAGAGCAATATTTAAAAAAAATGTCCTTATTTTTGGGCCTTTGCCTCAGTTTTATTTATGAGTTTGTTGCTGTAAGAGGTTGAGAGGTATTTGTGTGTGTGTGTGTGTGTGTGTGTGTGTGTGTGTGAGGTAGGTAGGTAGTATACCTCTCAACTGTCCAAATTTTGCAGACTGTCCAGATTTTTGCCCCATATTTTTTGTCTGTTCCTCATAAATTTTGTGATTTTCTAGAAAATCATTGAAGGCTGAAGTTGCTAAATAATGACAGACATTTGAGTTTCAGACTTCATGTCCTTTAGAAAAATTCATACTAGCACAAATCCTGTTATTCTAGCAACTTTCTCATACTAGCACAAATCCTGTTATTCTAGCAACTTTCTAAATTCACGAGAGCATTATTTGATATCTATCCCTGTTTATTTTAGGCTTTTTCCATATTTCTTGCACTAAGAGGTAGGTAGGGGTGTGTGTGTGTGAATGAACCACCCTAGTTAGGGGTAGCAGGTGGTTATTAATTTACTCAAGCTCAAAACCTGTATCTTAGTTACCGAAAACAAAAGCATGAATCCTCTACCCCAACTACTATGCTGCATTTTTCAAAGAACTGACTTTCAGGTTAATTTTCAATTCAAGGAATCGAGTTTGAGTGAATTTATATTATATTACTGAAGAGGCATTACAGTGAATGCCTCTTCATCGACACTAAAAAAGCAAACCATGAATTACGAGAATGGTCGTAGCTTGGCTGGGGAGGGGGGTAGCAGTTTGAGAGCTGTGAGTACAAATTTGAAAATCCTAGCTACACCCCTGAAAAGTAGTACTACCTGAAGCTGAAGGCCTAAACAGCACAGTATGGAGTATGTCCACATTGCTTGGAACCACTGTTTTGTGTGTTCCCTGTAGTCCCCACAGATTACATACCTCAGGCTTAAGGTTTTGTAAGTACTGACACACAGTACTGTATGGTACACATGTAAAGCTCATCTGAGTTGCCATACCTTTGTGTCTTGTAAGTATGTCTGATGTGTGTGTGTGGGTATGCCTGTAACATGCCCTCATATGTGTGTTACAGGATATAAGTGCGTATCTAGCAACATGTATAGTCTAGTACAGCAGTATGCCACCCATATTCACAAATGTACACATATATTAGACAGGGGTTTGCCATCTACAAGTAGTGTGGTATAATGGTAATACTGTAACTGGACTATACAATCATTGCGATGGAGGACATATTACGTTATGCATTAGCTTGATCTATACCTTCTGTGGCTAGGTGGTGCATTGTGTCGCATACTGTGTGCCATGTACTGTTGTGTAGTCTTACATAGTGATTTCACTTTGTTGCTGTGCAGAACATGGTGTAATATACAGAGTGTGCCAGGCACTGTCAGGCAGTTGGGGGTTGAGTACTGATATGTGGTATTGAAAGTGTGTATCCTCTGACAGCTAATAGGTTGCTATATCTGGCAGTTCAGTGATATCTGTACTGTATAATGTTAAGTGTGCCATATGACTTGCTCAGACATATTGTTTCATTGTCGTCTAGGGATCATGGCCCACTGTCACAACCTGAGCTATAGTAGTGCTGAGGACGACATCATTACAAGCAGTCTGATCCAGCACTACAGAGTGCTATTCTCAAGAACCAGCCAGGACCAGCATGAGCGGACTGCACTGTGGCAAGATGTTGTCCATAGGGTAAATGACATAGACATGCATAACCGGACATATGAGCAGGTATGCCATCACTACAGTGATTTACTTAGACATGTCCGGCAGCGTGCGTCTGATGTCCGTAGACAACAGCTTGCTACAGGTGGTGGGGTTACCATCCATCCCCCCTCACCAGAGTGGAGGAGCTGCTCCTGAGCCTGGTGGCTCCTGGCCAACACCAACAGCAGCAGACATGTATCATCATGGAGGTTGGAGCACCCAGCAAGTTCACATGGAGTATGCAGGTAACATGGCATATCTGTAGACTACTGTTACCTCTATTGGTAGATCATACATATGTGAGATGTGTACTGTGTAGTTAGAAGATGTGGAGCCTGGTGTTGTGCAATACTGATCATTTGGAACATAATCTGTAGGCCTGTAAATGTAAACAGTTGTACTACTGTAAGATTGTAAACCCACAGTAGCAATGGCACAGTTGTTGCCACTGACAAACTGTCTCATATCCTTGTAGGTCCCTCTGGTGTGACAGCAAGACAGCAGACCCATGCTGGTAAGTGTGTTCTACATTTATTGTTGCAAATAAAATGTGCACGTCATAGGTAAGGTGTAGGCCATGTACACATGTAACACACCTACGCATAATGCATGCTGTGCATGTTTGCTGTGAGACTATGCACATCTCAGTAATGTGATTAGCTGCCTCAAACACATGCAATACACAGAGCATCCCAAACAAATGTGGCTACACTGTAGTGGCCATTGGATAGGCAGATTCGATACACATGCACACAACATACACAACTATGTCATACACAGAACATGTTAATATGCTACACATGACATATTCACACACCGTTTGTAAAGTCACACTCCAGTATCCCAAATGTCATCCACACAGCACACATAATATACCTGAGGGGTAGAGGCCTATCATGGGGCAGTGAGACACTCTTCCACACACAACACATTCATGTTTGGCAATGCTCCTTATTGGGCACCTTACAAACCCATGTAACAACTGGCCATGAAATGATGGATGTAGCCATGGTACTGCAGTCCAGGTACAGCATGATAGGTGCTTTTCTGGCACGCATTAGTAGCCTTGAGTGACCACATGATGCTGCATGATGATGGCTTATGGTACTACACCCCATCCAGTTATAGTAACTACAGTACTACACATAGCTTTCATTGCTATACACCTCAATGCTGTGTGTGTGCAAACATATGCACCTATACACAATATGCATAGCAATCACCATTTGCACAAACTGACACATATATGTCTTGTAATGCTATTGAGTGTCTAGGTCACATGACACACATTGGGTATGTGTGATGTTAAATGTTGCAGTTGTGTTGTAGCATGCCATGTCATGGCTGGCACTGGCATGTCCACAATATGTTCTACACTCACCATAACTACTGTACATTGGCTATGTGGACCAATGGTATTCCAGCAGGTATACATGCACCACTGATCCTGTGTGCATACACAGCATGCATGGGCTAAACCTGTGTCCACAATTATCTGCTAAAGACACAGATGCTCTAATCAGAAATGGATATCTATGTGACACATAGATACACATCCAGCCATGGTATGTATACCTGTGAGTGATGGTGCACAGGACAGTAAAGAGCTTTTAATACTTGCACAACAATGTTGTGTCCATGTATACGTTGCGTTCCAGGGTGAGGCCAATCACCGAACAACAACACTCATGCGTCAAAGCCATGTATATTGTTAGTAGCAAGGACTGTCTACATTCGCACTGCATGCTGTTGAGCAACACATGTCCTGCATGCTGACATGTGTGATATGACTGTTTGGCTTGTGATACTGTACCCCACCATCAACTGCTATTGAGTATGTTCTGGATCGCTGGTGGTGGTGGTGTGTGTGTGTGTGTGTGTGTGTGTGTGTGTGTGTGTCTGTCTGCTTTAGTGAGGAGTGTATTTGTGTGCATGTGTGTATGTGTGCATGTGTGCATGTGTGCATGTGTGCATGTGTTCATGTGTGCATGTGTGCATGTGTGCATGTGTTCATGTGTGCATGTGTGCATGTGTTCATGTGTTCATGTGTGCATGTGTTCATGTGTGCATGTGTGCATGTGTTCTGACATCATGTACAGGTCCTAAAGTGTGTTTCCTGTCTTCCTCTCACAGGTGCTGAGGTTGGGCTGGTTCACTGCAGCAGGGAACCTCATGTCACTGACAGAAATAGTGATAATGAGGATAGGTGTGTTGCGGCACAGGCATGTTTGCCAGGGTCTGTTGTTGGGCCACCAATCGATAGTACACAAGTGTCCACCCCATCCATGCACACAGTCATACTGCCAATACATCCATCATCACCAATGCCCTTAGCTGAGGGACAGTGTACAGTCGGCAATGGCAAGGGCAGTGTGGTATTATGGCACATGCATTCGGACACAGTAGCCATAGCCAGATGCCTGGAATGGTACCACATAGGCAGATGTCCATGGGGTTCTCGTCGGAGCACTGCTGGTCATCATGCCCCTGGCAGATGTGCCACAGGTCTTACAACCTCACGCATGTTCCAGGCTGTCATGGAGGCACAAGCACATATGGAATGGTACACCAGACAGGGACTAAGGGCACAGACGGCACATAACACCAATGTAATTGACAGTATCTGTGACCTAGCTGGTGCCATCCGTAATTACACTGAGGTCACTGATAGACATTTGGGTGAGACATTAGATGTCCTCCGCAGTGTCATGTCCATGTGTCAGGACAGCGCGGGACAGTTGAGACATTGATGTGGAAGTATGCCAGCAACATCAGCAGCTGGCAGTCACCATGGACATCCAAGTCACAGCCGCTCCTGTAGTGCCAGTACCAGCCCCAGCAATGTTGGGGGTGGGCTGTTCATAGACCGTCCTAGAAGACCATGTGCACGTGGCTCTGCCCAGTCCCAGCAGGGACCTGGATCCAGTGTACATATATCTACCTCTGAGGATAGTACCCAGTCCGACTTAGTACCTGATACTGTCTGTAGCACCCCTGCCAGGCACAGGTACCATATCCATGGCCAGAGATGGTGATCTGTAAAGCCTGGTAGGTACAGTCTGTGGCTCTCCCACAAATCCCCATATAGGGCAGCCACATGGTGGAACTGTGTGCATGCAGACACACACACACATAAACCAGACACCTAGGGCTAACACATACCCGCACACATTACATCCACATTGGCCCATACCAGTACTCTTGGCCCTCACACACACACACACACACACACACACACACACACACACACACATACATGTCAATTGTATGGCTCAATGTAGGCCTCTGGCAAACCAACAAGACACCCTGTGCATATGATGAAACCTGTGCCACCTCCTGTCATCTGTAACATTGATGCAGGAACAGGCTAACATGGTGCTGATGCACAGGGTGACTTTATAGCAGTATAGCAAAGTTAGCATGTTGTCAGCAGTAAAGTGCAATGATATCCTTGAAGGTGTAGCTGAGCAGGTATGATGCATTAAAGCTATGATTGTCAATGTAGTATTGTTTACATCAGTGTTGATTCCAATAGTGTATTGTCTGCCCATGTGCCACTTGGCTGATGTGTGTAGTATTGGCAGCATGTGAAAGAGAGTGGACAGTATGTGTGGGATGTGTGCAGCACAAATTTGCAGGTGTACATTTGTGAACATGGTGGAGGTGTACTGTCTGCATGTACATGCATAGTGAACACATGGGCAGGGTGACATGCCCTGTATTACACAGTGTTAACACTCCATAGTTTCTATTGGTGGCCAGAATGCATTGTACTATACACATTTTGGAACCTGAGTACACATGTGTGTGTGACATGGTTTGACACTGTGCTGTGGGTGATACTGTTACTATCTGTCATTGGTTTGCATTCTGGTAGTATACATAACCTCAACAGCCTGACCATAAACAATCGTTAGATGATGTCTTAACAACTGACACACAGATGTAGGACACACAGTAACATTTGGATCCTTCAGGTACTATACTATGCCAGTAACCAGTGGTATTCACCTGCACCCATTCCTGGGACCACTCCTGTTTGGCATATAGCTCTCTTAGGTACAAGCAAACACAGTAGGGATATGTCCGTCCACATCTGAAAATGCATACTGTGGGCTATAATGCATTCTAGAGATGACACACACATCCTCCACAAGGGTATCATACAGACAGATACCTGTTGTCAAACCCATGCTGTAAAGTTATAAGCCAACTAAAGCACAGTCATCCACTTTTACAAAACATAGTATCCTCACAGTACCACATAGGTAGTAGCCCCCAACATGTTGAACAGGTACCGATGGGTGCATACAGCCAAGCGTTACATCATATCTCCTTTGGTAATCACATTTCCAAAGGTATTTTGAAATCCCTCGGTGGATCACATAAGCAATAAGGGGTCTGCATGCATATCCACAAAGGTTATTGTACACCTATAATGAATAGCCATCATTGACAGACTTTGCTGTGTTTGAACAGGTCTGAAATATACCTCAGGCATAAACCCTCACTCACACTGTTCAATAGAAACCGTAATGAGTGTGTGTGACACGGATGACCTAGGCCAGGGATCACTGCAGTGGCTGGGCTTGTCACAAACATACAGATGTGACCGAAGGTCTGGAAAGTGGCAGCACACTCTGGCAAAGATAACAGATGTGTTCATGGAGAAAGCAGAGTTCCCACCTATGAAATAATTGAGGTCACATGTATGTATATGTATTTGCCACACAGCTACCTGACATGTGCAATGCACATACTGTTGTCATAGTGATATGTCCTACAGTAGTAAAAGCAAAACCCACAACACATTAACAGTGTCACACACACACACACACACACACACACACACACACACCAAGTGCAGGATTCAAACCCCTATCTCACTACTTTATGATACTAGAGCCCTACACATTAACACAACATGCTATACACATTACTGGGAGTGATCTTTTCCACAGATATATTTGTAGGATGGTGACATCATCAGACTTGACAAAGATGAGTATACCACTTTTAAGGTGTTTCAGTAGTCTTCAAAAATGTTGCTCCTCTCCAAGTAGACAAACACATTCTCATACAGTTGGCAAGTGCAGGATTCAACCCCCTATCTAACTACTTTATGACATTAGAAGAGTATGCATTAACATGACACGCTATACACATACTTGGAGCTCTGTTTTCCACAGGTATATTTGTAGGATGGTGACATCATCAGACTTGACAAAGATGAGTATACCACTTTTAAGGTGTTTCAGTAGTCTTCAAAAAGATTGCTCCTCTCCAAGGAGACACACACCCACATTCTCATTCAGTTGGCAAGTGCAGGATTCAAACTACTTTATGATACTAGAGGAGTATGCATTAACACGACATGCTAGATACATTACTGGAAGCTCTTTGTTCCACAGGTATATTTGTAGGATGGTGACATCATCAGACTTGACAAAGACAAGTATACCACTTTTAAGATGTTTTAGTAGTCTCCAAAAAGGTTGCTCCTCTCCCATCTACAAACTCTCATACAGTTGTCGAGTGCAGGATTCAAACCCCTATCTCATTACTTTATGATACTAAAGAAGTACGCATTAACACAACATGCTATATACATTACTAGGAGTTTTCTTTTCCACAGGTATAATTGTAGGATGGTGACATCATCAGACTTGACGAAGATAAGTATACCACTTTTAACATGTATTAGTAGTCTCCAAAAAGGTTGCTCTTTTCCAAGGAGATACACACACACACACACACACACACACTCTCATACAGTTGCCAAATGCAGGATTCAAACCCCTACCTAACTACTTTATGATACTAAAAGAGTACAC
Organism: Protopterus annectens; assembly: GCF_019279795.1. Lineage (NCBI taxonomy): Eukaryota > Metazoa > Chordata > Ceratodontiformes > Protopteridae > Protopterus > Protopterus annectens. The sequence goes on along the minus strand of NC_056741.1, from coordinate 1,700,155,181 downwards.
ATTAACACAACATACTATACACATTATTGGGAGCTCTGTTTTCCACAGGTATATTTGTAGGATGGTGACATCATCAGACTAGACAAAGTGGGTTACATTAGGTGACATTAGGTGGGCTACATAGAAGGAATTTCTAAACACTTTGGCAATGTGTTCATCAAAGGAGAGTTTACTATCTACCTGGGTCCCCAGGGCCATAATTACATTCTCCGTACATACTGGATTACCACCCTATGTGGTAATTTGTGTGCACTTTGTTTTATCTAAAGGGGATGACTATGCATTCTTTGGCATTCTGCTTCAAGGCATTGTTTTGACACCAGGAATCTGTCTCTGTAAGACCCTTCTGGAGGATATCTGCATCAGTCGTAGAGTCGATTATGGACCACAGTTAGCAGTTATCTGCAAACTTCTTCAGCCATACTCCTCCCGTGCTTGTTTGTACTTCTGAGCAGTATCTAATAAACAGGTGGGGTCCCAGGACCAAGAACTGTGGGATGCCATTTGTGACTGGTTTAGAGTCGGACATGGCACCCACAACTCTGAACATGTGTGTTTGATCTGTGAGCCAGTTGGCCACCCATCCTGTGACATAGCTGTTAATGTTCAAGCTGGTAAGCTTGTCCATGATGCCAGAGTGGGGAATGGTGTTGAAAAACCTTAGTGAGGTCCAGGTGGGCTGTGTGGACTACTTTCACCTCCATCTATGTTCTTGATAAATGTTTCAAAGAAGTCAACTAGGTTTAGGAGGCAGGATCTGCCTTTAACAAAACCAAGTTGGGTACAGGCCAGTGTCTGGAGGTTCCAAATATCTCTGTTTATGGGTTCCATGATAATTTGCTCCATAGCTTTGCAGACCAGGCTGAGTAGGCCTATAGGGCAATAGTTTCCAGGTTCTGTTGTGGCACCCCCTTTGTGGAGCTGGATGACTGTTGCTGTATGCCATTCTTTGGGTACATAGCCTGTGGTTAGGTTGAGTCTGGACAGTGAATGTAGGTGAGGGTGTAGTTCCTTTTGGGGCTGGTGTAAGACGCAGCCTGGGACACCATCCAGTCCCATTGATGCTGTGCTCTTAGCTTTGGAGATGGCTGTTTTTACCTGCATGTCCATGAAGTCTGGGGCTCTGTATTCTTCTGGGATGGACACTGGCTCTTTTGGGGGTGATGGGGGGGGGGGTTTGCACTGAACTTGTCCGCCAGGATGTGGGCAATGTCATTTGGTTCAGTGTATTTTTTGCCATTTAGCAGTAGCTGACAGCATATTTGAGAGTTGCCACCTAAATGTTTGGTATAGCTAATGAAGGCTTTGTGGTTGTTATTCTTACATTCCTTTGCAATTTGTCTTTAGAAACAGGCCTTAGATTATTTTATGAGCAATCATTGTTTCTTCCTAATAATGATCAGTGATGTCTTTCCTTTTGTGAAGTTTGCTCTATCATGTGTTCATTTCCTCCTTCTGTTGTCTAGCTTATTTATGGGCAACGACCGCCAGATTGGTTTGTTATTTTTGTTGGAGTGCGTCTTGGTTTTATTTGGGATGTCTCGATCCATGCATCCCTGTAGATGCTCATAGAATGCACTTGTAAATGATTTGGCAGATTGTATAGCATTATCCTATAGCAAGTGGGCTTTGGAACTTTCCACTTTGGTCTTGAGAAGTGTGCAATTTGCTTTTGAAAATGTCTTCACAGTGGTTTCCTTGACTGGGGGGGGGAAGCAGATGTGGATGTCTAGTGTGATTACTTTATGATCTGATATTACCAGCAAGGGGTTTATCTCTGTTGTGGAACACTGGTACCCCATGTTGGTGATGATCAGGTCCAGTATGTTGTCACCTGTAGTGAGCATGGTGACCAGCTGTTCCAGGGCATTTGAGTTTCTAAACTCTAGAAAACATTGGGCAAAGGATGTTGTACACAAGTAATTCTCCCACTCAATGTTTGGGTAGTTGTAATCTCCTCATATAATGGTGTTTGGTAGGACCTTTATATTTTCCACTGTTCTCACGAATACTGAGTGAGGTTTCTGAGACAAGGTAGGTGATCCATAGCAGGCTACAATCTGATAAGCAGCTTTGCCCAATGTTAGTTGCACTTGCATGGTCTCCAAGGCCTCATGCTGTGCCACTAACCTGAAGGTGTGGGTATCCATAAGGTAAATGGATACACCCCTTCCTTTTGTATTTCACTCTGGGTTTTGGCGCTGAAGATCAGAGGGATTGTGAGTGTTTTACGTGGAGCATGTCCAACAGCTCTGTGTTTGACATAGCTTTGTATGTTAGGCAGAGATCACATCTGAGTAGGCAATATGCAAGAGAGTACAGCTGGAGCATTTTGAGATGGTCTGTGTATGGCATGTATTTCAGGCTGTTAATGCTCTTTGTGAGGTATTTCTGCAGGATTTCCAGTTGTTGTAGATGTCTTGTGAGGTACATAGCAAAAGGGGCGTTGTACTCTATTATGGATCTAGTGAGTGATGAGTAGAGGGAAACAATGTCCTCTTCTATTCTGCATGAGACACCTTTTGTGATGAGGTGTGCCACGTAAAAGGATTTCCTGACTACTGCGGGGATGTGATTATCACAGGTGTGTCCACTGTCCACCTGTGACCCAAGGTCTTTTATCACACTTTTAGTGTTAAGCATACTACCACCTATGTTGTAGTTCATGGCTACAGAGTTTTTACCAAAGGGGATGCACTTTTTGGCATTGAGCTTGAGGCCATGGCTTTGACACCAGGCATCTGTCTCAGTGAGGCCCTTTTGTAGGATGTCCACATCTTTAGTATTTACAATTATGACTCCTAGTTTGCAGTCATCTGGAAACTTCATTAGCCACAGACCTTCCATGTTAAAGTTTACTTCAGGGAAGTAGATACCAAACAGGACAGGACCCAGGACTGAACCCTGTGGTACTGCACTCGTCACTGTCTGTGGCTAATGAAGTTTCCAGATGACTGCAAACTAGGAGCCATAAATGTAAATACTAAAGATGTGGACATCCTGGCTTTGGAGAGTGTTTTTTACCTGTGCAGCCATGATGACAGCAACTTTGCCCTTGGCATTCATGCTCTATGAGCCTGACAAGAGTGTTCTGCAAGGCAATGGAGCCAATCATAATGGAACTCAACAATTCAGAGATTGGGAACCTTCACACAGTTGTGCACACCCAGTTTGGCTTTGTCAAATGCAGAACACGCCTCCTGAACTGGGATGATTTATTTGACAGTTACCCAGGCTACAGATGATTGAAATGAGATCAACACAGCCTACCTATACCTTGCTAAGGCCTTTGACACCATTCCCCAGTCAGGTATCATAGATGAACTCACCAACCTGGCCATGAATCCATACATCACAAGATGGATTGCAAACTGACTCACAGATAGATCCCACACATTACGAGTTGCTGGCTACATGTCAGACTCTACACTGGTAACAACTGGTGTCCCCCAGGGTTCAGTCCTGGGGTCCCTCCTGTTTGGTATAGACTTCTCACATGTACATGCCAACACAGGAGGGTTGTGGTTGACTTTGTTTGCTGGGAACTGTAAAGTGTTTGCCATAATAGATTCCCCGTAAGACAGACATATTCTCCAGAAGGGTCCCTATGAGACAGATGTGTGGTGTCAGAATCATGGCCTCAAGCTCACTGTGGAGGAATGCATAGTGATCCTCTTTGTTGAAAACAAAATACCCACAAACTACCACATAGGTGTCACCCCCTTAAAAATGACAAGGTGATAAGGAATTTGGGGACACAAGTAGATAGTCATCTTTCCTTTGACAACCATGTTGCCAAAGTGATTGGGAGATCCTATGTGGCCCACCTAATCAACAAAGGGTTTGCATCAGTATCCAAAGAGGTAGTGTTGACACTCTACTCTTACGTCATCAGACCCATCATTGAGTACAGTGCACCATTTTGGATGTACTCGACTTAGCATATCCAGCAGCTGTAGAGACCACATAGGTAACTCACCAAGAGGATTACTGGCCTCAAGCAGTTGTGTTATGCAACACAATTGGTAAAACTAAATCTGTTCTTCATTGCGTACCACATACTCAGAGGCACACACTGCCTAACATACAGATCCATGTCCAACACATAACTGTTGAACATGCTCCATCTACAGATAACAACACTGAGTCACCCTACACATTCCAGGGATATGAACCTCATCACAATGATGAATACAGCATGCTGGTGGGATAGACTACCATCCCAGACACTTGTCTTACTGTGGAACAGAGTCCCAACGTACATCAGACAAAACCCCTTGCTGACACTCTTCAATTGGAACCTTGATAAGTGGATGGGAAACAGACAATTCATTTCAGGCATCACATCAGCAGCCACACTAGAAAGGGGCTTAGGGTACTGACTATTAGAACTAGGCCTTGGGAGACTACCCAATGGTGTGGTGAAAGCTGCACAACTTGCGTAGGCTGATATATGCCTTCGTGGAGATAGTCTATGAACCTATGTGACAGGTACATGTCTACAGATAGTAGATGTGTACTTCACTGTACAATCATGTTGTACAGCAGACACATGGACCACATACACTGTAATGCTCACAGACACTGGTGGCTGTTATGTACAGTGGGAGAGATGTGCACCTCATGTCTTTCATGCCATTGGGATGTGTGCTGGGTGGGACAGTCCTGGATGGCTCCCTGTCATGGTCACCCTCTTACACACATCTCTGCCCATCCATCTTTGGCTTATTGTACTGTGTTCCCCCTACACACACACACACACACACACACGCACACACACACACACACACATATATATCTATATATATATATATATATATATATATATATATATAGGTACATAGGTAGGTAATAGGCTATCTGCCTGAAGGCATATATTAGTATGGCCAGAGTGTGCAGCTATCACCACCCATGGAGTTAGTTCCCTAGGCCTCTGTGTAGTAGAGCTGATGAAGTGATCCATGGTGTGACAGTTCAGTTTCACATACACTCATCAAGGCTCGTCTGGAAGAGTGTCAGTGAGGGACTCGGCTTAATGTCGGTTGGGAGCCTGTTCCAAAGCAAGTGAAGTCTGTGAGTTAGTAATGTATCCCTCCAACATGTTCTAGTTAATGTTGTGATGATGATATCCCTAGAGCATGTGGTACAGTGAGCTCGGGTTTACTTCAGATAGCGCATGTACATCAGTTCTGCATTGGACATGGACCTGTCTGTTGGGCAGAGATCTCCTGAGTAGACAGTATGCAACAGAGTACAGATTGAGTTAAATTCAGTCTTGTTGCATGGGGCAACTGTTTGAGGCCAGAAAATCCTCTTGTTGAGGTACTTCAGTGGTCTTTCCAGCTGCTGAAGGTGCCTAGTCAGATTCATCGCACCTGTGTTGTGGTACTCTCTGACGGGTCTGATGACTAATGAGTACAGGGAACCTCCTTTGACCTACATGCAAAGACCTTGGCAGTTTGTGGGAACAAATAGCATGATTTTCTAACCACTTTGTGAATGTGTTTCTGGAAGTAGAGATGACTATCTACATGTATCCATAGCTCCCTTATTATCAACTCAATATTTAGGGTGTTGGCACCTATGTGGTATTTGTATGACTGTAGCTCGAGGCCATAATTTTGACACCACATCTGTCTGACTGAGACCCTTTTTAAGGATGTCTCTGTTGTCCCAAACATTGATTATGACAACTTTTTTGCAGTCATCCACAAACTTTGCTAAACATAGCCCTCGTGTGTTTGACTGTATTTCTGAAAAGTATACACCAGACAGGAGGGGTCTCAGGACTGAGCCATGGGGGACAGCAGTTGTTACCAGCTTGAACAGGAGACCACAATTCTTACCTTGTGGGATCTATCTGTGCCCCATTTGGCAATCCATCAGATGACATACATATTTATGCACAGGTTGTTGATTTTGTGGATACGACATGTGTCTGGGATGTTGGAATCGGGCTTTTCAAGGTCTATGTGGGACGTGTGTAGCTCATTTCATTGATGTATGTCCTGGGTGACTGCCTTGAAAACAGTCTAGCAGGTTTGGGAACCATGATCTGCCCCTGACCAAACCAAAATGGGTAGGGTTGGGTGTTTGTAGGCTCCCAATAGCTCTGTTTCTGAGTTCCATCATGACAGACTCCATGGCCTTGCAGATCAGGCTTAATAGACTTCTAAGACAATAGTTCCCATGGTCTGTTGTGCACCAACACTTGTGGAGTGTGCCAAACATTTCTGTAACCCATTCAACAGTTTCATATCCTGTACAGAGGGTGAGTCTCAACAGACTGTTCAGATGCAGGGTCTGTTTGTTTTGGAGTTCACATATGACACAGCTAGGGAAACCATGTCATCCCATAGACGCCGTGTTTTTAGGTTTGCAAAGAGTTGTTTAACCATTGCATATGTGATTTCTGGGTTTTCACAATCTCCAGGTATGATAATGGGCCCTTTTGTCAGTGAGAGGGGGGTAAATAAGTATGAACCTGTCTGACAAGATGTTGGCAATGTCAGTCATTTACAGTTTGCACTGACTCAGAACATATATGAGTTTACATTGATATTTATGACATAGCGAAAAAAGCTTCATGGTTCTCTATGGACTCTTTGACATATAATTTTGCCAGAACATGGATTGGGCAATGTTAGGAGTGCTCATTGTTTATTGATGATACTGATCGGAGATTTATTGATCTTCTTTGAATTTTCACTTTCTTTGAACAACTTTTACTTGTAGTACATAGTTTGATTATGACAGGAGTCCAATATATTATATAGGTCTGTTTTCATATAACTGTGTGCGCAAGGCAGGATTGGTGAATAGTGACATGTTTCTGGGGTACGAACTGCAACTGCAAGATATGTGTGGCCCACTGCTGTACTCAGACATGGCCTACGTGTGTGAGCATGCCCAGTATGACCTTTCAGTATGTTGCTGACTGAAATTTGCTAAATTTGTTTGTGTGTGAGCATGCCCAATATGGACATATATACTATATGTGTGTGAAAAATCAAGTTGGTTTTTAATTTAGGGCTCACCTTTGTGTTCTACATCGACAGGAAGCACACTGTGCCTGCAGGGTTTCCATGAGTCACTTTGCATAGATTTATCAACATTTCTACATACAGGGGGGACAGCTATTATTTGTACATTTCTACCCAGGGGGCACACCTGATTGTTACTGTGGGTGTACATAGGATGAGGGGTTCACCTGACACTTATACACATTTGCTAGACCTGCACTGCTATGTCAGGTACTCCATTTCAGTCTGTACTGTTGCCTATAGTACTGGCTTGAGGCATACTACAGTACTACAGATCTTAGCTTCCAGTTTCACATATATTAGTTTGTGACTTCATAGCCTACCCAACCCACATCACACTGCCTGGCCTGCTGTTATCTGTCTGCTTAGGCCTGGGGGGAAGTTCAGAGGGCATGATACAGCATTTGTTTGTGTTTGCGTTAGTCTACAATTGTCCTTCTGTGTCTGCACCAGTGAAATGCTGTCATGGCTTAGTGGTTCAGTACTGTGACTATAGTACTCAGTATCCTGAGTTCGAGCCCTGTCACTGCTTTTTATTTTCCTGCTGGGCAGACCTGACTGGTTAAGGAACAGTAAAGCAGGTGTGAGCATGTTTACCTGACTTTGCTTGACTTTGCCTGACTTTGCCCAACATTGCCCAACATTGCCCAACATTGCCCAATGTTGCCCGACATTGCGCTAGTTTGCGCGGTGTGCAGCTCCATACAATTGTGCTTAAATATGCTAAATAGTGGTAATATGTGCTTAGCCCTGCTTTATATTGCTTCAAACAGGGCAATTATGCCTCAGGTGGTGCTGCAGGGCTGCCTATGTCGGATGCACATAGTACACTCCCTATACATGTTTGAAAACAGGTAGTGTCAAGTTAGGCATCCCTTTTATTGTATGTGCGAGTCAGAGAGAGGTGTCATTTCCAGGGTTCCTACTGAGACAGTGTATGTGCTATGCGTTGCCTCTTTGCCAAGGCCAAGGCATACCGGCCACGCCTCCTTCTGCCTACTGGGGCAGACTCAGGTTGTTCCTACTCCGAGTCATGCTGTACCTGTGCAGGCCTTGGCAATGGTAGGGGGCTGTGTGGCCCTGCCCCATGCTGTTCCTGCTGCAGCTGTTTTCACAGGATCATATTGTGTAGCATGGCACATACCATGACAATTTGGTTACATGTAGTTGGGGAGTACTGAAAGGCTCCACCAGATGTGTTCAGGCACTGGAACTGTGACTTGATCATCCCAAACACATGCTTGATTATGTTTCTTGTTTGTGCGTGTGCCTCTTTATGGAGTTCTTGTTCGGGTGTGTGTGCATTTCTGATGGGTGTCATCAGCCACGGCTCCAGTGCGTATCCAGAATCCCCCTCTAGGGGGATGCCCCCACTGGCAAATCTCTGGTACAGCTGCGTCAGATGCCAGATGTGGGAATCGTGATAGCTTCCAGGGCAGCCAGCACACACATTCATTATTATGCCCTGGGCATCGCACACAACCTGGCAGTTGATGTAGAGGAAGCCCTTGTGGTTGATGTAGACCCTACCCCACTCACCAGGTGGTGCTTTGATGTGTATGTGCGTGCAGTCTATTTCACCCACTACCTCAGGGTATTCTGCTATTTGGTGGAAAAGACGCATATTGCTGGCCAATGCCTCACAGGAATTGGGGAAATATACATGCTCACCGACATGTGCTGACATAGCATCCAGAAATTGGTGCAGTACCCTGGATGCTGATGCCTGTGAAACCCCCATCATATAACCAGTTGGTCTCGGGAAGGTACCTGTTGCTAGTATTCGTAGGCCAACACATACCTTGGTATCCACTGGGATGGGTTCCCCTCTGTTGGTTCTGTGTGTGAGGCGTGGCCGACACAGCTCAACAATTTGCTGCAGGATGTCTTTGTCCACTCTATAGCGCCCCACTATCACCAGCTCATATAGCCCCTGGTAGGTTACCCTGGGTCTGTGCACTCTTCTCCGTCTCCTCACTGTGGGTTGCTCAGCAGCATTCGCAATATCACCACACTCAACATCTTGCACATGTTGACTTATGATAGCAATAGCAGCCCCTAACATTTTCTCTGACTTAAGCTTTTTAAGTTTTCATTCGTTGTATACTGCAGTGTTGCAGAGTTCTTGAGAAAAAACATGGGGGAATGGTGTTTGCAGAGTTTATAGTGCTGGGCTGGGCTGGGCTAGTCTGCTGCCTGTGTAATTGGCTAATTCTGATATATTTCACCTGGCAGCTCTGCTAGTTCTCCTTGGTTAACTTCCTACTACTTCTTTTCCTTCCTTTTCCATTTCTGTTTCCACAAGAGGCAGGGCCAGGCAAACAAGCGCAAACACGTGCACATGAGCGCACTCGCGCACACACAGGCTTGCACAGGCTTACACGGGCTTAGACGAGTGCACACGCGCACACACAGGCTTACACAGGCTTACAGGCACACACACGTGCGCACATGATGTTAGCACATTTGCAAGAACTTCAGATATATCCACGGCGTACACCTTTGGTTTCTGGGTTTCAGCTAGGACAACTGTAGACACGCCTCTTGCAATCCTGAGCAACTCATGGGAAACACAAGCCACTCTGCTCCAATAAGCTTACAGTCTTTCAGACATACCCCCTCATGATGTCACCTATCTTCTACTCTACTACTCCCCTACTCCTACACTTACACTCTAGGGACATGGCTCACATATCAGGGAAAATTGGGATTCACTGTCCTTATCCTCATTTGCATAGGATTGCCTACTAATGCTTGGTTACATCTCTCAAACTGAGCTTTGCCCCTTACCAACCACTACTCAGTAACCATGTTGTCTTCAGTCTGCCATTCACCTGCATGGCAGAATAATCTTTTTATTAAACATGCCTATTTTGGCTATTTTTTAATTATTTTCTGGTTTTTAAAGCACAGCACATTTGCGCAGCACTGCGCTATGCTTAAACGTTGGTGATCGCGGAAAAAAAAATAAAACTTAATTTTTATTCATTTTCAACCTATAAAAATGCCAATGACCTTATATTTGGCCATTGGCATGCTTCCTCAACTGGATGCATCCTTTATTTGGAGCTGTCATAGCTCCGTTAGGCTATTTGCATAACGGTACTCCGTTACCAATGGAGTACATTTCTGCAAATAACACTACTCTTCCATGGACAGGGTAGTGTTTCCTGGATCGCAAATTTACCTCATTTGCATAGCTTTCATCAGCAAATGAGGTAATTTGCATAACATAACACTGTCCGTGCAAGAGTAGCTTTAGAAGCTCTCATGCACGCCCCTGCCGGCTGTTGCTGGATCGCTCGACAGACATATTGGCTGTCTGCCATCTTACACTACTCTTAGACTCTGTGCAAGCCTTCGTAAATCCAGCCCAAGTACATTTTTTGTCAGGATTTCTTGATGCATTTGATCATTTCAAATCAGTTCTCTTCCTATAAGTACTGACCAGTCTCTGTGGTCAGTATTTGAATATCTGAAGACCAAGACACTGCTTGTCAGAGAGGTAGACATGGTGTCTAACTGTAACAAAACTGGGTCTGGTTAAACAACCATTTCCTCCATTCCATTCAAACATATTTATGTGCCAATTGCTGCCCTACAGGCACTACCATTACAGCACCTCATTGGTCTGATACTATCACTAGTGGCAGAGTAAGGGGGTCATTAAGCTGAAATACTAATAACTAATACACACACATAGAAAAAATCTCACAATAATGCCGATCTGAACAAAAAAGTAAATTGTCAGTATAATATAGCTCAAATTATATTATATAACACAAAATCAAAATGGAGAATCCACATCTTCCATAAGATATACATAAAAAAAACAATAAACATCAGGTACAACAGTTAAAGCTTGTGAACCATAACCATAAGAAATCATATTTATGTCTAACTCAGACTGCCATTTTGTTCAAAAAACCTGTGTTCTAGGGAAAAATTATGTTTTAAATCTAAGTCTCCATAAAACAATTGCATTCACTCAGTTAAGAGTGTAACATCTGATGCTTTACAGGAAGACAGTTATATGCCAGTTTCCAAATCTAACCTTGAACATGACGCAGCTGACCTGTGAACTCCATTCATCTCAAAACATTATCTTGTACTGGCCTAGCCAGTGCAAAGCAATCCGCCTTAAAAACCTTAAAAACACATAGTCTAAAATCAGAAAATAGAGGTGTTTCCTACTCAGAACACTGTCTTCAAACTACATGTTTGAGTCCTTCACCTTCCAAAAGAATGATTTCATTTCAATATACTGAAAACAATTATGCAGCCATTTACACTTTAATTCTAAGGCCCGAAAGAGGCTTATAAAGTATATGACACAGTGCTGTATTTCAAGCATCCTTCCCAGCAAAACATGAAAAAGATGAAAAACAAAGAAATGCAAAATACAAGTTATACCAAATTTAAGCCACCATTACAATATGAGTGGTAAGAAAGACTTTTCTTCATTCCGATATCAAGAGTGATACCAAAATGTATAGAAACTCTTAACTATGCCATAAAGTTAGAGAGGAACAATTAAATACTAAATCCTTTCCTGAACCTTCTAACAATATCTTAAGCATATATGTTTTCTTCCTATAACTTATTTTGCATGAATTGTAGAAATGTACATCCCATACTATTTTATTAAAAATTCTTCAGTCCACCACAGATGCCCTCCAAAAGATAGATCTAAACTCCAAGAGTCTGACCCTGAAAATAAGTGCCGGCAACAACTGCATTCATCTCAATCACCAATATTTCATTTTATTAATAGACAAACCACAGGATCCCAATGTGTATTGCAATGAATCATGACAAGTAATACCTGCCCTATGTCTCTGACACACCAAATGAAGTAATTTGTGTAAGGTAGTATGAGAAGAAAGAGACATGAATGAATGGGGAGCAGCACACACTAGATTACAAAACATCACGCAGGTAAAATTAATTCCATTAATTATACATACTTCTCTGCTTTAAATCAAGTGTCTAACAAATAATTCCTTCTTTGGGCAGTGAGGAAGAAAAGTAGACCATAGTAGCTTGTTTATGTCCTCTTTAGGATGTTACAGTAGCAGCAGAGTTTGATGGTTCACACTGACTGCTGCCATAATACTCTAAACAGTATCACTGCCATATTTTTAACACTGTCAATTTAAGTATAAGTAAAATACATGATGCATAAGGGGCAACACATATGGATAGTGTGTTTCTTAAAAGTGCACTATCCTTTAATAATAATAAAGCAAAAGATCACATAAAATCACATCCCTCTGTCACTCGTAAGTTGTTTAAATCAAGAACTACTGTCAGTCATTAATGTCAGACATTAGAATTTCATACTTCTTATTGTTCAGAAAATACATGCGGATGCAAGATATTTTGTGCTATTAAAATCTTTAAGGAAGTAGAGTAACATTTAAAAATCGCCCCTTATTCTGTGCTCTTATTCCCATCCCCTTTGTTTTTGGCTCTGTTCAGATCAAGAAGTTGAGAGGTAAAGAGTTACTATTGCTATTAAAACACAACACATTTGGATATTGTTGTTAGTTATCTGTAGTTTGTGCTTGTCCTAATATATTACGCTTTACTAATAACAATAAGGAAAAACATTGCTTATAATGCTACCATTTTACTTGTGGAAGCGAAACTAGCATATGTATTCTTGACTGCAACTTATGTACAGTACAATGTTTTCCAATATCTCCCTTCTTAGAACAGCAAAAAATACAGGATGATGCTACTTAACATAAAAGCTGTCACATCACTGGGTAGGAAATACACCAGTATATAATTTCTAAGTGCTTCAAATGAAGTCATGTGCAACAATGGGCAATAATGGACAACACTGAACTGAGTGTAATTTGCATATATGAATACAAATATTTGTTGTGCTCAGCCCAGCGTTGTCAATTATTGCCGTAATTAGAAAAATAATAACCTGAGACTAACATTTCAGGATAGATGTAGATATTGCATCTTAGTGAGAGCTGACTGTTACTTGCCTGACATATTTGAGATACCACCCTGGGTGTTACTGATTCTTGTAAAATAGGAAAGTGTGAAATATTATAGCTGCATTCTCTCTTTGTGAGGGGCAACTCTCCCCCCATCGTCCACAGTTCAGCAGGTGCAGAAGCCCTACTCCCTTTGTGGAATATACATTGCAGCCCACCATAAGTTTTATTCAGGACTTACTTACATTTGTATGTATCTACAGGTGTCTAACTGCACTCCAAGAATGCATTTACCAATATTACTGCATTTTGCATACCTTTCAACCTCTTAGAGCAAAATATCTGGACAAAGCCTAAAATGATGGGGAAACAAATAGGGATAGATTTTAAATATTGGTCTTACAAACTTAGAAAGCTGATAGAATAATAGGTTTTGCATGATCATGAATTTTCTGAAGGGTGTGGAGTCTTAAACTCAAATATTTGTCATTATTTAATGACTTCAATCCTCAGCTATTTGCCAGAAAGGTACAGATTTTAGGAGGGACACACCAAAAATATGAGGCAAAAATCTGTACATTCTGCGAAAATCTGTACGTGGAGAGATATACTAAAATCATCACAGGCATAGCTGTCAGAGAACCAGACACAAATCCAGAAATAATCAAGGACAATCAGGTGCACTTTTAAAATAATAGTACTATTAACAGCGGTACATTTTCTGAAGTTAAATAAATAAGAAATGGTGTATTTGAGATTGTGATTAAAATGTCAAGACAGCAGTGTGCATCTCTAAAGCTACACTTCTGCCATAATGCTTCAACCATTATGCAAAAACATTATTTCAGTCCAGTGTTTTCCATTATTGCCCTGCAATAATTGTCACAGTCACTAAAAGTGTATCTGAGTTAAGTCCCGATTAAACTCGCACATAACTGATATGAAGGAGTGAAAGAGCTTTTAGCGAAAAAGCACTTTTGCTAAAGCGTGTTACAAAAAAAAAATAAAACACTACATTTACATTTTAGCAGGGGGGCTTTGCCCCCCTGCACACACCCCCTACTTTAATATTCTCCCTTCGAGACTGCACCACAGTGGGGAAAAGGGAAATTGCCCTTACCCACACCGTAGTATAGGCATACTTACGTGAAAGTGCTTCTTCGGTGAAAAGCACTTTCGCATAAGTATGCTCGGCTGTATATATATATATATATATATATATATATATATATATATATATATATATATATATATGTATGGGTCTATCGAAAACTCACTTTTTCAAAAATAAACAGTAGACCCACTGTTACGCGAAAGTGCACTTCCATGAACATCTGTTCAACAAACGGATAAAGAACAAAAAAACATTGTTTTTGCAGGGGGGCAAGCTGTGCCCCCACACACCCCCTACTTAAATATACCAACTCCGAGATCACACTACAGTGGGGAAACACACAAATTCCCTTTCTCCACTGTAGTGTGCTTCAGCACCTATGTTCTTTAATGGTTCATTGAACCGAAGTTCGCTAAAGTGCACTTTCGCTTAAGTGCACTTACGCGTAAACGAGAATCCACTGTTCATTTTCGAACAAGTGGTTTTTCGGTCTTTTACAGTAGACCAATATAGACACTAAACTCAAATATTCATTGTTTGATACCGAGAGATGTTCAATGGACCAAAAATACTTAGATGTGAATGGTCAACAGCTATGTCTTAAAGAGCAAACTCCACCACTCCCACCCCACCCCGACCCAAGATGGGACAACACATAAAACTCAGGCAGCATCCATCTTTGCTTCAGCATTTACTCTCACTAAAAATTATCTGGGCCCTAAATTTACAAGTTAACCAATAACAAATAAGACAAAGACATTCAGTATTGCTCCTGGGATTATCAGATTCTTGGTACACATATAAATTCAATACTTGGTACTCCAGGGTCCCCAGAACTGACTAGAGCTGATGTTTCCAGATTTGACTTTTGTAATTTTACCTTGTAATTCTTGGTAACACTTGACTCAAACTCATACTCTGGTTGTGGCAATGAAATTTGGCGCAGTTTGTTTCCAGAATGCTGGGACAATCAAAGTTCTAAATTAGAATTCAGTGGGGCTTCTGCTACACTTAAAGATAAACAATCCATGATTAACATTCTCTGCTTTAAAAGTAACAGAAGCATAACAAAAGGGTTAGAATCAAATCCTGTTTGCATGCTGCCTGCTAACATATAGTCTTAATAAAAATAGAAAAATGAATTTAAATATATGAAAGCATTTGCATTAAAAGGTAATGATTCATCTGAACTGCAATGCACTAGGTTTTTAACAAAGCCATACCAAAATGAAAGTCTCATATTGTAGAGTTGTATTACAGTTGTGCAGTAAAATAGAATGTTTAATACTGTTCAGTTTTTAGAAGTTAATACATACTACATAACAGTTATAGTAATTCTACCAATGCTTCAGGGACTTGAAACCACTGAAGGACTGCCCAAAGCAGCTTTCCTGGGACCTTGTCATATGCCTCCTCTTTGCAGATTCCACTCAGCATAATCTCTGTTTCCCTGTTATTAACATAGTTAAAAATGCCTGGAATATGTATTATTTTCCCTATGCAGACTGGCTAACAGGAATGTTTATATTTCTTTATAAAATGTCATAACTGGCATACTTTAACTTGTGCAGGATTGTCAGCAATACACAGGATACTATTATTCATTTTTGACAGCACCTTTTATCTACACTGTTTTTATAATCTTGTCTAATGACACCCATCCCATATTATATATTATAAAGTCATGTCACATACCCACAACACTGAACTAGTGCAGCATGGAAGCACTACTGCAAAAGTAATCGTCGTCTCTGTGTTTAATACTATCAAATGGCTCAGCAGTTACTGCACCTGTCATTCATAGCAGAGTCTGAGACATCAGGAGGGGTAAGTTCTAGTCTTATATCAAGCACTCTTAATCATGTTCAAATACTGCAGCACAAAGGTGGATGCTGTACCTTCCTTTCAATCATATTTTAAACTGTGTTCGTATCTGCCTGCTTTGCTACGTTTCAAGTATAGGTCTGTGATCCTATGGCATTTATTAGAAGATGCAAAAGTATGCTTCCTAAGTGACTCTGCCAGATTTCTTATGGTCATTAAAACTACCATTAGAGGTATCCCATGATTGGCAGCCTTTAACTCTCCAGCTCCATTGACACAGAGGGATGGAGTCCTAATTATGGTCCAGGTGACTAGAGTTCATGCAACAGCTCAGACACTTGATAGTTCGAATCTGGTGGAAGAGAACAGTGTTGGAGCTCTGTCAGCTCACCTCTTTTTTGAGGGAGGGGTCATACCAATTTAGAATCTCCTGTGGTACTGGAGATCCCAAAGGTGTGCTAGTCTGCCATTTAGCTCCTTCCCCTATGAGGAATGAATGGGCCACAAGGCAAGAGGGAGTGTGATGCCTAACAATATAGGGAAAAACTAACTAAAAAAAGAACAGGGGCAAAAGATTCTTTGAGGTCTGTCTAATCAACAAATATAAATAAATAAATAAATAAATAATCTGTTAGATAATTCGTCTCATCCATAGTCAGTGCTGCTGAGTGATAAAAAGTAGCTACACATGTGGTAAGAAAAATGGATCTGATGAAGCTGGGAAACGCATTTTGTTTCTCATTATTTGGCCACATAATATGGAGTTTGAATATAATGCCTTGTGCAATTCAACAGTTACAAAATATTACAACTACATTACCATTAAACAACCATGTGTGTCTGCATGTGATGGCCATAAATTCAATGGAGTCTACCTAAAACAGCAAGAAAAATAAAATTAATAAATATACTTTGTCTCATTTTGAATATAGTGCTGCTGGGAGGTATAAAAAGTACCTCCAAATGCAGTAATAAAAATGGAAATGCATGTAGATGGGACACTGTCTTTTCTGATAGCTATTAATCATGACAACTAAATGCATTATGTAATGGGAGATGAATATGCTGCGTGTGTGTGTGTGTGTGTGTGTGTGTGTGTGTGTTTGTAAGAGAGAGAGAGAGAGAGAGACAGAGAGAGACAGAGACTCAACTCAGACTGACAGATGTATCATCACAGGAATGATTTTTCTTCTTTTTTCAAGAATAATTTATTTCTTCTTTTGTTTACACTCTGTATTAATATCTATTTATTAGTTGCGGTTGGACAGCCATTTTATACACACAATATGGCATCACAAGATGTGGTTTATTTTCTGATAATATAATGCCCCTGATGGTAAAAGCTTCTGCCTTTTTATGCAGTAGGATGCAATTTTATCTAACAATAAACTACAACCCATCCAGTTTTATTCCTTATTAATATATTTATCTACATAAACTCTTTTCAGGCACTCCCTGCATAAAGTAAGAGCTATGAAATTTAACAAATTTAACAATAACATTCATAGCAAATTTGCATAAAGAATGAAGAACAGCACAGTATAATAATAAAGATCGGTAGTTACATTAACAGTAATAATAATAATAATAATAGGAGGTTTGTGGATGACCTCTGTCTATTTTGGAAAGGCAGTAGACATGAACTAGAGATTTGTTGAGCATCTGAAGAGCAGTAGTGAGTTTTTGAGATTCACTGGTGAATGTTCTGAGACTCACATTCATTTCCTGGATATCTTGATTAGTATTGATGAAAGTGGTTCTTTGCATACAGATAGATATATTAAAGAATGTCATCATCCATCCTATCTACATAGGACTATTATGCATCCAACACATGTTTTTAACAACATTGTCAAGGGCCAAATTATACGCTGTTCGAAGCTAACTGACAGAGATAGTCATCTGCATGAGGAGATTGAACACATTACATCTGATTTTGTTAACAGAGGTTATGAAAGAAGTGAAGTCAATAATATATCTTGTGAAGTACATAACATGAGGAAAACTAGGGCTAGGCTGTATTTTTCCGAGCCCAATACAGCCAGCCATATGGTGAATAGGACAATGACTATGACACCTTTTATTTTCTCCTATACTAGAGATCATTTTATGTCCTGAGGTAGTGGTGCTGTGGTAGCGTTGTCGCCTCACAGCAAGACGTTGTCGTGTTCGATTCTCAGCTAGAGCGTCTTCTGTGTGGAGGCATGTGTGAATGGGCGTGCCTTCGTTGAAGGTTGTGCATCAGGGCTGGTAACTCAGCACGTAAAAATCCACTACCAAACATTAGCAGACCAGAGTTCCGCTGTGGCGACCCCTAACCAGGATAAGCCAAAAAACACAACAACTGGAGATCATGCTATGATCAGGAATATTTTTCCACAAAATTGGTATATACTACGTACAGATGATCAAATAGTTCAAATAGTGGGGGAGAGACCTTATATTTCATTTAAAAATACTAAGAATCTGAAAAGAAGGTTATGTTATCCTAAAAGTAAGACACATGAAATGAGACATGGTATGGGTATGGGGACCACTAAATGTGGAAGTTGCAATTTCTGCACCTTTATACATGAAGGTATAGAGTTTAAGCACCCCAATACTAATAAAGTATATAATTTTGACATCAATGTTGACTGTAATGGTAAAAATCTTATATATTTAGCCCAGTGTATTATCTGTGCTTCATCCGCTGTGGTGGTGCTGCGGTAGCATTGTCGCCTCACAGTAAGACACTGTCCGGTTCGATTCTCAGCTAGAGCGTCTTCTGCATGGAGACATGCGTGAATGGGCGTACCTTTGTTGAAGGTTGTGCATCAGGCCTGGCAACTTGGCACGTAAAAATCAACTACCAATCATTAGCGGACCGGAGTTCCGCTGTGGCGACCCCTAACTGAGAAAAGTCAAAAGACACATTCATTATCTGTGCTTCCTTTTATATAGGGAAGACGAACAGACGCCTTCGTGAATGAATTCGCGACCATATGTATTGTTATAGGCGAGGGCATTATTGAGAATGATGATAGTCATCAGTTCAGATTTCGAGTATTAGAGTTAGTATATGATGATGAGAGGTTGGGAGATGTATCTAATAAAACCGATACAAAGGAACTTACATGGATTGTAAGGCTTAGAGCCCATTTGGGTAAGGGGCTAAATGACCATATAGCTATTACAGCAAAACTGAGAAATAGGAGACTTAGGAAATAATGTTGATTTTATTTGAGTTATTATGTATTTTCATTGTCTTTTAATATTTTTGTAGGTTAATTAGAGGATAATTTATAGTTTTATTTCATATATTTCCATATATTTCTGGGTTATATATTTTTAAGTGTGTAAGTACATTTTTAAATGTGTAAATGTATGATTGGTTAGTCTGAATTTAATTGAGTATAAAAAGAAATTACCTCATTTGATCAGTTAGGTCTGATGAAGCAAATTTATTTGTGAAAGCGCTTACCATTTGTACAATAAACTTGGTGGATTTTAAACAAATTGTGACTCCTGCTCTTCAGCTTGCTTGTTTATTCGTATTTTTACTTGCTCTGGTGACTCTTGTGTTGTTTGTATGTATATATATATAGGTTAGCTGCAGTTTGTTGATTTAAACTAAAATCCATTTTTAGGAAAAATACGTGCACCAAAGCCAAAAACGACAAACCAGAAACAGACAAAGGTTACTGATGGTCAATAAAAGCCAGAGAAGAACTTCTAAAATCCATTTTTGTCTTGCAAACACACTTTGGGCAACTAAACAGATAGTCAGCAGGTTTCCCATGTCATTTTTTGCCATTTTCTTGAAAATTCTTTCCATGGCTTTGCATATGGAACTAGTCAAACTTATTGGCCTGTTGTTACCTGGGTCTACAGATGGCCCACCCTTGTGCAGAGGCATGACAGTCACAGTTTTCCATTCACTTGGCATAAAGCCTGTCTGGAGGCTATAGTTAAAAAGGGATATTGGTCCTGATAGGTTGTGTTTTGTGCTATTAAGGAGATATCTGGGATATTATCAGGGCTCATTAATGTATTGTTTTTGGCTTTGGAGACTGCATTGAGGACCTGTTCCCTAGTAATACTTGGGAAAGTTATGATTGAGGATATTTCCTGATTGGTGTCTTGGGGGTAAAATTACAGTTAACTGTGTTGACCAGTAGATTTGCTATATCTTCTGGTTCAGTATAGGTGATTTCATTTGCAACTAGTTCAGCACATTGTTGTGTAATTGCCTTTGAGGTTGCCAACATAGATGAAGACTGTCTTGTGATTGTCCTTGGCCTGGGAGAGTATTTTTACCTCAAATTTGGCTTTGGTAGACTTGATTAGACCACTGAGTAGCTTGTTTTTACCTTGCTTGGAATTGCACTTCCTAATTCTCCATGATTTCTTACTTTGGATATACAACCTATTGACGCCGGGATTCCACCAATGTAGCTTTTTCTCAGTTTTTCCTGTGCTTATTCCATGTAGGTATAAGTATCTCTATGCAGCCATTTACATGATTGCACAGGGTTTTTGTGAACAACTTCACATAGGTATTGGTGTTCTCAGGAATGGGGGTGAGCTTGAAATGTTGCAGGGTAATACTTAATAGATGGAGGTTTCCCTCAGAATAATTCCTAATAGTTCCAGGGTTAGCAGATGTCTGGATTTTTATTTCAAAGGAGATGGCTTCATGGTCCAAACTGATCAGGGAGAGCATTACACTGGGAGGTGAAATATTCTCCCATGTTTATGAAGATAATATCAGTGATGTTAGACTAGCTGGTTCAGGGTGTTTGCTTATATAGGAATCTGTGGAACTGCTTGTTTGGGGCTATATATAAGTCCCAGCTTATAGTATGGTTGTTAAACTGCCCATGAATATGATGTTGGGTTAAATAGGGAGTGTCTCCAGTATGTTTAAGTATGGGTTATGGCTTTCTTCAATCATGGGGGGGGGGGGGGGGGCCTGAAGGTTGTAGTATATGTTGTCGGGCTTTGCTTATGGTAATTTGGATGTGAAGAAGTTCCTCAAGTGTATTATCCTATGTGACCAGCCTTTAGGTGAGTCTATTATTTTTTTGTAAATTGAGACACCTCCACCTTTTGTCCCTTCCTTTGCAGGTCATATAACAGTGTAACAGTGGGCAAAAAAGGCAAGACACTTCTTACCCCATACTTATTTATCCATTTAGTTAGTTAGTTAGTCAGTCAGTCCGTCAGTCAGTTAGTTAGTTAGTTAGTTTAATTTGTTTACCAGGGTAGAACACTAATCAAACAATGGCCAATGACAGGGTCAGCCCGGATGTTATCTGTTTTCGACATTTGCCAGGGGTCACAGGATACCCGACTATACTTCCTCAACTGTTTGGTGGCTGACAAAGTGGTAATCAATGAAAATGGATGTCTTATATGTATGGGTTCCTGTAATTATGTCAAAGTCTTAATGTTGCACTTTGGAATGTCCACTCTAAAGCATAACAACTGTAAGCTGTGAGCATGTTGTAATTCTGATTATGCAGGACATATACCTAATTTTGGCTTTGTCTGTGTAAGTAAACGTGTGGTTTAGAAGTAGGATTAGGTGTAGCTGTTAAAGTTATGGCTAGATGTAGTTACAGACATTTGTTTTGCTTACTCTTAGACTGAGGGAAAGGGTTAGCTTTAGTGGTATTATTACATTTGGTGGTAGCAGACGTAAGTAAGGCTGGTGCAGAAGGACCTGGGAGAGTGTTGCTGAGGGTCTTCTTGGGTTTGGGATGAAGATGTGTTACAGCTATGTTTTAGTTGTTTATCTGTTTATCTTTCTCAACCAAGGAGGTCCAACTAAGTAGAAAAAATCCTTTTCAGTTGAGGCCCAGGGAGAAAAGTTCCAAGTTACAGAATTATACAAAGATATTAATTACAAACATGTAATTGATATATTCTGATGGAGGTAGTATACAGCAAAAAATAAAAGTTAACAGTATTGAATTTGCAACTTATATATAATATAGTATGATAGTGTTGTCAGACATTTTTATTTCCGATACATTTTATTGGAATAATTGTATTTCACACTAACTGACATTCTGTGAGCACAATATAATTAATATATTAGATACAAAGATGTACAGACTTGGAATATTGAGATCAGGCAGTGTTGAGGGTTGAATGAAGAATATTGAGCAAATGAGTTGACAAATTAAGTTATTTACTTAGTTACAGAGCAGTTGGAAGAAAAAAAGAAAAAAAAATAAAGAAGAAAAGCAAGCCATTGATATTTGGAGCTAGCTATAGGTTGTTTAAAACTATTTGGAGAAAGGTAATATCTTCTGAAGAGAGAGAGGGAGGTTGCATAGGTCTTTAATGAATGCTGACAATATGAGGCAGTCAGTAGAGATTTTGGAGGAATAATTGGGTTAGGGCGACATTAAGAATGATGATATATTAAAATAAGGTTATTGTCACGTGGGGGGGGGGTGGACAAGAGCAAATCCTATTTGCCTGGGGGGGTGTTCCTTCTTGTAGAGATATGATTTGAGTATGAGGCATCTCCTGCTGAATTAATGGATTGGCTTGTGATGAGAAGCTGTATGTCTTGGAGTGAAACATTCTTTCGGGGGAATAGGTAAGAAGAAGGCCCTGTAGGTATTTCTAAATTGTCTGATACTGATTGCTTAACTTATAATATTGTAAAAAAAACTGTCTTTTAAAATGCTTTAAGTTAACACCTGAAGCTTATAGGAAAATGTTTTATGAGCATAGACACAAGGCAGAAGAAAGTGTGTATGAATATATTGCCAAACTAAGCACTTATTTTCACAGATGGATGAGTGGATGCCAGGTCACCACTTTTGAAGGGCTGGCAGACCTTTTGGTGAGGGAACAAGCCCTTAACACTTTGCCTGAGGACATGAGAATCTGGTTAGCTGCTAGACAATGCAATGCTGCAGATGAGTTGGGGAAGAAGGGAGACCTATACCTAGCAAGCAGGGCATCACTGCACAGGAAAAGTGCACCCAGTGCTGCTCATGGGTCTAAGGAAACCCATGGTGGGCAGCCCAGACTGCCCCAACATAGTCTGCCAGTAGCAGGGGAAGCCACTAGTTCAGGTACATGTCTAGGACCAAAAGTTATATGTTTTAAATGCAACCAGTGGGGCCATGTAGCATATAAATGTCCACGAAGGCAAGGTGGAGAACAAAAGGTGGGAGAGTGAGTAAGTGGGAATGACAAAATGCCAGCAATAAGTTGTGTCGAGACAACAAGTGTACCAAACTACCAAAAGAGGTTATATCCTATCTTAGGGGATAGAAAAGAGGCCACTGCTAAGAGAGACACAGTATCTGACCTAACCGTTGTGAAGCCTGCAATGGTCACAGAGGAGCACTACTTGCTTGGGCACTGTACTCCAGTCAGAGCTTTAGGAGGGGACCCCATGCCAAAAACCTTTGGCTAGGATTCATCTTGACTGGGAGGGTGGAAAAGGACACAAGAAAGTAGGTGTGTTTGAGGATATCCCTGCAGATGATCTGATAGGGAATGATTTTGATAATGCATTACCCTGTG
Organism: Protopterus annectens; assembly: GCF_019279795.1. Lineage (NCBI taxonomy): Eukaryota > Metazoa > Chordata > Ceratodontiformes > Protopteridae > Protopterus > Protopterus annectens. The sequence goes on along the minus strand of NC_056741.1, from coordinate 1,700,131,707 downwards.
TGCATGCAGTAACATGCAGTCAGGCTTGGAGACAAGCATGTGGGTCTGGTTGCCTGGGGCTGGTGATGTGGTTATTTCATGGAGGGAACTACCCTGTAGCAGTGAGACTGAAGATGAGCCACAGCTGTTTGTGGGTACTGATGTTCCCTTGGGCAGAGGTGAGTAGTAGTATCCAGGCTGACAGTGAGGCACCACTGTCAGAGAATCCCAGACTCCCTGTGGAAGGGAAGCTGGGAAGGGTTACTAAGAGAAAGTTGAGACAGGCTCAGCTCTCAGATCCTACATCACAAGGACTGAGGGAGGTGGCTAGTGAGGCACCTGATTCTCAAGGGAAAGGGAAATCTGTCTACTGGGACAAAGGGCTACTGTATAAAGAGTGGACCCCTGAGAGAGGGCTAGAGGGTGAGAGAATACAGCAGTTGGTAGTGCTTAGAGCCTATCATCTGGCACATCTAGCCATAGCCCATGATATTCTCTTTGCAGCTCATATAGGCATAAAACATACAAAGAGATGTATTATGCAGAACTTTTATTGGTGTGGGATTTCTAGAGATGTAACAAGGTATTGCAGGACCTGTGAGCAATGCCAAAAGGTAGGCAAGGCAGGAGACAAGGCAAAAGCTCCTTTGATGCCTTTGCCTGTGATTGAAGAGCCATTTCAGAGGGTAGCTATGGATATTGTGGGGCCTCTGAGTACCCCAAGTTCCACAGGGAAAATGTATGTCCTAGTGGTAGTAGATTATGCTTCCAGATACCCTGAAGCGGTGGCTCTGTCCTCCGTTGAGGCAGAAAAGGTAGCAAATGCTTTGTTAGAGATTTTCAGCAGGGCAGGTTTCCCAAAAGAAATACTGATTGACAGAGGTGCCAGTTTCATGTCAGACTTGCTGGCTTGTCTGTGGAAGCACTGTGGGGTGAAGCACCTAAAGACCACCCCCTACCATCCTCAGACTAATGGTCTTGTTTAGAGGTTAAACGCTACACTCAAGCCAATGCTAATGGCATTTGCAGACCAGTTCAAGAGGGAGTGGGACAAATATTTGGCCCATCTATTGTTTGCTTACAGACGTTCCCCAGGAATCCACTGGTTTTTCACCCTTTGAGTTGTTGTATGGGCATATGGTGAGGGGACCTCTATATTTGATTCGAGATGAGTGGGAGGGTGAGTGCGAATCCCACAAGGAGTCTGTTGTGGCATATGTCCTAAACCTCAGAACAAGGCTCAGGGAACTCAGGGGCTTGGCCCACGAGAACCTGGCAGAAGCCCAACAGCAGAACAATGTCTGGTATGATAGGAATGCTCAAGCTAGAGAGTATGCTGTAGGGTAGCAGGTAATGGTTCTCATTCCTGTCAGACACAACAAGCTGCAGGCAGCTTGGGAGGATCCCTACAAAGTGGTAAGGAAGGTCAGCGATGTTAACTACATGGTAGAACTGCTAGGTAGGAGGCAGGGGCAGAAGTTATAACATGTTAATTTGATGAAACCTTACCATGATAGGAAGGTCCTTGTGCTGAGTATTTGCAGTGGATAGCAGGAGGAGTCTGAGGGGTATCTGTTGACTGATCTCCTCAGTGAGGCACGGACTGACACCTCATTGGAAGGGTTAGCAATATCCCTGCAGTTATCTCCTACCCAGGTTCGAGAAATCTGAGCAGTGCTACAGGAATCTGGTGGCATGTTCACTGGGAAACGAAGGTGCACCTATCTGTTGCAACACCATGTGGATACAGGACCCCTAAGGCCTATTAAGCAGGCCCCTTATTGAGTGCCTGAGAGAGTCAAACAGGCTCTGAGGGAGGAGATAAAGGAAATGTTGGAACTAGGAGTTATTCAGGAGTTTAGCAGTCCCTGGGCCTCCCCAGTGGTGCTGGTACCAAAGAAGGGTGGCAGCACCAGGTTCTGTGTGGACTACAGAAAACTAAATAGTCACACAGAGTCAGATGCATACTCCATGCCTAGGACAGATGAAGCCCTAGAGCAGCTGGGTGGGGCTAAGTATCTTACCACTATTGACCTTACCAAGGGCTACTAGCAGGTTCCTTTGAATCTCAGTGCTAGAGAGAGGTCAGCTTTGTCACTCCTTTTAGTTGTATGAGTTCACGAAGAAGCCTTTGGGATGAAAAATGCCCCAGCAACCTTCCAGAGGCTGGCAGATTGTATCCTAGCAAGAGTAGGAGATTTTGCCCTTGCTTGCCTAGATGATATTGCTGTCTACAGCCATTCCCATTAAGAGCACCTTCAGCATGTCAGGGAGGTGCTGGGCAGACTACAGAGGGCAAGGTTGACCATTAAGTCCAGCAAATGTCAGGTGGGTATGGCAGAGGTCTCCTACCTGGGAGATATAGTGGGGAGTGGTAATATTAGGCCAGAACCTGCCAAAGTGGAAGCCATTCAGGCATGGCCTGCCCCTGTTACCAATACGTTGGTGACGGTATTCTTAGGGACAGCAGGGTAATACAGAAAGTTTGTCCCCAACTATAGTACCATAGCTGCTCCCGTCACAGATCTAACAAGGAAAAACAAGCCAGATAAGGTGGTGTGGACCCGAGCATGTGAGCAGGCATTCCAGAAGCTTAAAGAATCTTTAGTAGGACCCCCCTGTGTCAGCCAGTCCAGATTACAGCAAATAATTTGTTGTGCATGTGGATGCTCCAAACCATGGGGTGGGGGCTGTACTTAGCCAGGTTTCCTCAGAGGGAGAAAAGCACCCAGTGGTATATCTCAGTTGTAGGCTCCAACCCAGGGAGGAATGCTATTCAGCTGTAGAAAAGGAATCCCTAGCCATAATGTGGGCACTGCAGAAACTTCAGCCTTATCTGTATGGAAGGAAATTCACTGTAGTCAGTTACAGACCATAAACCCTTAACATGGCTACATTGAGCCAGCCTGCAAAATGCCAAGTTACTAAGGTGGACCCTAGGGTTGCAAGCATATGATATGACAGTGCAGCACCACAGTGGAGTTAGCAATGCCAACGGAGATGGGCTCTCAAGACAGGGAATGGGGTAAGGTATTCCCAGATAGGCTGAACCCTCTCAAGTAACTTTTCTCAAGGGTTACTTGAAAAACTAGCTTGATTTTTTTAGGGGGGGTGACATAGGAAAATACTGCTAGCCCAGCTATCTGGAATTTTGTAAATAAATGATATGCATTAGAACTGTATGTTACATGTATATTAAACTGCTGATACAAAAGTATGTGTTGAACAGTGTTTGTACAATACTGAGCTTCAAAGATATATCCACAGTGTACCCTGCTTAAACATAGAATATTAACTTGCAAAACTTAAAAAAATAGTTGAGGTTAAATTACTTTATAGCTGGACCATAAACAATAGATGTTATTTCTTGCTTTCAATGCAGAAGCAGACGTACTGTCTAGAGCTAGAAGATTTGTATTGTCTTGAAAGGGAAGTAATTACTAGGTTTAAAATGTAAAAGTGTTTTATTGTTTTATGACTTCCTAGCAGCTGCAAAGATCTGAGAGATATGTATTTGTCACAAGGAGATGTCAAATGCTACAAAAGGGGTTTAGCTTGGGAACTAAAGTCAGGTGACAAAAAGTGATGTCATCCAAGCTAACCCATAAGTTCATAGGTTCATAGGACAATACATGCTATTGGCCCGGAGGCCCTTATAAGCCTAGCCAAGAATTTCACCCATGTTCCCACAAAGTCAGCACCTGTTTTCCCTGTTCAGCAGGGACACAGGTGAGATCCCAGAGGTATATTTTCTGTTTCCCATCCAGTCATCCAGGTTTTTCTTAAAGAAGGTTACTGAGGTACTGCGCTTGACATGGGGAGGAAGTCTATTCCACAGATGGGGGGAGTCACTAGGACACAAATGTATCCCGCCAACAAGTTCTATTAATGTCACAGACCATATTAAGACCTTGCATGCGGGTTGCGTGAGTGGAGTTTGACTTATGGATATGCAGCAACTCCATCAAGGCTGTGTCTGAGACAGCCTTGTATGCCAGACGCAAGTCACCTCTGAGCCGTCTGTATGAAAATGAGTAGAAGGACAGGGCTTTTAGCCTATCTGTATAGGATAGGTGTTTGAGAGCCTAGATTTTCCTGGTCAGGAAATTCTGTGGTCTCTCCAACTGCTGCATGTGCTTAGCAAGGTACATGCTGAAGGGGACATTGTACTCGATAATGGGTCTGATAAGGGAGGAGTACAGGGATGTTATGACCTCCTTGTTCCTAGATGAAATACCCTTACTTATGAGGTGAGCCATGTAGAAAGCCTTCCATACAACGGAGGCAACATGGTGGTCAAAAGTCAGGTTGCTATCAACCTGGGTGTCCAAGTCTCTCACGATTGATTGCTTTCTTAGTACATTGCTATTAATGTGATAATTAGTGGAGGCACCATTTTCCCCAAAGGGGATAATGATGCATTTCTTGGCATTCAGTTTGAGGTCTTGCTTCTGGCACCAGTCAGTCTGATTAAGGCTCTCTTGGAGGATGTTCACATCACTGGGGGAATTTAGTGCCCAGCTTCCAGTCATCTGCAAACCTGGTCAGACCACTGGTTTTGGCTTGCAACTCAGAAAAGTATATCCCAAACAGTAGAAGCCCCAAGACTAATCCTTGGGGTACGCTGCTTGTCACAGGTCTACTATTAGACATGGCTTCCTCTATTTTGACTGAGTGGGTTCTATCAGTGAACCAGTTAGCTACCCATCTGGTAACATATGGGTTGATGTCTAGCTGGGAGTGTTTATCAGCAGTAATATTTGACATTAATTTAAGAACTCTCTAAGAGAGAGACTGAGCCTTTTGTATTTTGCCTTGGACCTAGCAAGAATATCAACTCATCATCACCATCTGTAATTGCCTTGCTGTAAGTAAAATTTAGGGAATAGTATCCCTTTTAGATATAGATAGGAATATTGTCAAGATTAGTTTAGATGTTTTCTGTATTTATTTGAGACTGTCCTGCAATGTTGCTTTAAAATATTTCCTGTGAGTTTGAACTCTGAATTTACTGTGTTGGTTTACTGAGTATTGTCTTATTATTTTATTATTTATTATTAAATATATTTAAACCTATTTTTGTAGCTGATATTTGTGAGACAAATTTAAGCTGTTAGAGTACTTGCATATGTATCTGGTGCCAGTGTACTGGCCACTCCTAAATAGCCTTCCAAGTCTTGGTGAGACTACCATTTGGATTAATAGTAACATTTCACAGTAGGATTGGACACTCTTTGTTAAACACCTTAAAAGTAGCTGTTAAGTAGTGGTTGGTGGCATTGAAAACTACCTTATAGTCTTGGCAGAAAGGGGCATAGCTAGTAAACCTGTACCAGCCTTCCCCAGATGTGTGTGTGCGTTAGTATATAAATCAAACCTCAAAGTGTGTGCGCGTATGTGTGTGTGTGTGTGTGTGTGTGTGTGTGTGTGTGCGTGTGTGTGTGCGTGTGTGTGTGTGTGTGTGTGTGTGTGTGTGTGTGTGTGTGTGTGTGTGTGTGTGTGTGTGTGTGTGTATGTGTGTGTGTGTGCCAGCTACTTGGGCAGGGACATGAAGCTCTGGTTGGACAGAGAGTGTTGAAGGACTTGGCTTGGAACCCTGGCTAAGGACTCATTTCTATAGCTGTGCCAGTGGGGAGTCTTATTGGGGATCTGGAGAAAGAGGGAGAAATCAGCCCCAGACTGACTGTGGTCTCTGTGTGCTCTTAAGGGAAATTGCACTTTACTGTGTGTATACTTATTATCCTTCCAATGTGGGCAAGTGCAGGGGTGTCACATATTAATTGGTAGACAGTGGTGGGATATCCACATCACATATTAATTAGTGGACAGTGGTGGGATATCCACATCACACTTTCTACTGCTCTGCATATCCATTTATCAATCACCCTCTCCAGAACTTTCATGCAATGTAACAGGAGTTTGATACCTCTGTACTGCTCACAGTTGTGAATGTCCCCTTTGTTCTTGTACACTGGCACTAGTATGCTTATTCTCCAGTCTGTTCTTGTACACTGGCACTAGTATGCTTATTCTCCAGTCATCTGGCATATGCCTTTCTCTCCATACTGCTATGAGTACCCTCAGGAGCCGTTTCCTCCCTATCTCACCCAGCATCTTTATCATATCTGCTATGACCTCATCTAAGCCTGCTGCTTTCCGTGACTTCATTTTCCTAAGTACTATTCTTACTTCTTCTAAGGTGGGCTCCTGTTCCTCTTTCATTGTAGGCTGCAACCAGAGCAGTACAACTTCTGAGGGGTTTTCTTCATTTAGAAGCTGCTGGAAGTACTCCTTCCATTTGCCTTTGATGTCCTGTGGTCTGGTGAGCAGTTTGTTGCTGGCATCCTTTATGAAGGGTGTTTGACTATTTTCTTTATCTTCCTGTCCTTGTCTTGCAACCTGATATAGTTTCTTTGTGCCACCTACTGAGTCACTTTCCAGAATATGGTAGTGTGCCTCTGATGCCCTGTTCTTTGTTATTGCAACTGCTTTCTTAGCTTCTTTGTTAGCCAACCAGTATTCCTTCCTAGCCTGGTCAGTCTTTTCTATCTCCCACTATTTCTTGCACTCCTTCTTTCTTTTTATGACTTCCTGGATTTCTACGTTCCACCACCAGCTTTCCTTATGTACCTTATTTCCATACCTGTCTTGGCAACATATCTGTTCTGTAGTTCTCACAATTGCTGTTTTAAGGCACTGCCATTCTTCTTCCACTCAACCTGTTTCCTTCTCCTCCTCTAGGGGTGCTAGACCCCTGAGTAATTCCTTGAACTGTTATACTTTCTCTCCAGTCAACTTCAAGTCTTCAGTCTGGTCTCTATTAACCTTAGAGCCTAGCCTAACCATTGCTTGTTGACGGTGATACATGCTGTGGGCCAACTGTTTCACTGGGATGACTGCAATCACTGATTCTAACCCAGTGCCCTTCCTTACTAGGAGGAAGTCCGCCTGGGTTGTATGTTGGCCACTCTTGGATGTAATCTTGTGACTGTCTCTCTTTCTGAACCATGTGTTGGCTGCTATCAAGCTATTTGCCAGACAGAGATCTAGAATGGCCTTTCCTTCTTTATTCCTGTTGCCCCACTCATGTGGACCCAGGCAGTCCTCATACCCTGTTCTGTCTGTCCCAATATGTGCGTTCAAGTCATCCATTATCAACATCAATTTTTGCTGTATCTAGTAGGTCTTGCAACTGCTGTATAAATGCACTCTTGCCCTCACTATCACAACACTGCTGTGGGGAATAGGCTAAAATTATGAATATTGCCTTATCATTACACTGGAGTCTGATTGTCATAAGTCTGTTACTAATTCTGATATGGGAGAATTGCTTCATCAGACCTGCCTGAAGGTTCCTGGAGCCTGTTAGTGATGAAATAAGCTTGAATGAAAAATGACCAATTGGGTTGTTATCCAGTATGGTGTGAGGGGTTTTAATAACTGAACCTAACTGATCTAAAGGTGCTCATTGTAGTTCCAAGCCATTTCATGCATTGGAGGAGGGTCATTTGTAAAAAAAAAATTCAACTTGTTCAACCTCTGTACTTTTACCCAGAAATTTATCTGGGCTTTGTTAGTTACACCGGCACCCTTCATGGCCAATGACTTGATTTTTTTCTCACTGATGGTGTGCTATCCCCCATAACTTAAAAGCATTAGACCCCACCCTTGCAATTCACACATCCATGTTACTTTTATGGTCAGTTTTCCCATAACATCCAAATTCTGATTATGGCTAAATAGCTAGCAACTTTCCTCATTGAGACATAATGTATACACAGCTTAGCCTTTAACCTAAAATAGACTCACTCCAAACTTTGCATTTGATCACAGAAGTCAAAACTAATTCTTATTCTTTTAATTCATTATTTCGGGCTTTATTACTCACACAGAAAGATGATTTTTTTTAATTAAAAGCTGAACATTTTATTATAAAATCCTAAAAAGTTCAATGACAGAACTGGAAAATTAATTTTACAGCACCAAGTTTTTGGCGCCACTTTATGAATTTGCAAGTAATGTAAATCATAGAACACACCCACCATGACATAGTCACTCATATTAAGCATGTCTTTAAACCAGAAGATAAATAAAAAGAAGTTATGTACTCACCATAACATTTCATCTGTGTTGTCTGTTTTCGGGTTCACTATAGAATCTTGAAATACTGAAATCCCAAATTTTAGTATTTCAAAATTCTATATCCGAAACCTTTAAATACCGAAACCCCACAACCGCGAAATTTAAAATCGCGAACCTACAGTGCAAATATACCACACACATACACATACACACAATCTCCCCCCACAATCAAACAAACAATCCTACACTACAGACAAGCAGTGGAGGCAAGCCCTCCTGTACCACCCATGTGGGGGGCTGCGCCCCCACACCGCCTACTTATATATACTAACTCCGAGATCGTACAATCACACACACAAAGGCAACTCACACGCACACATTTCACAGCCCCTTGCACACACACATCACAGCCAAAACACACACAGTAACACACACTAAAGCCCCTAACAACCACACTCATACTTACTTACCTACACTTACACCTATGCATTCACACACCACAACACCCCCCCACTTATATATACTAACTCCGAGATTGCACAATCACACACACATTTCACATCCCCTTGCACACACACATCATGGCCAAAACACACACTAACATACACAAAAGCTCCTAACCAACACACTCATGTGTACTTATCTACACTTACACCTATGCATTCACACACCGCAACACCAGAAGCTCCAAACTTCGGTATTTTGAATTTCACACTTCTGGTGATTCGGAATTTCAAGGCTTCGATATTATAATTTCGAAATACTGAAAGTCGGAATTTCAGTATTTCGAATTTATAAAGGGAACCCCTATTTTCATTCTTCCTCAACCTGTGGGTTCGGTTCTGATCCACCTGCCAACTCAGCCACTACAGAAGCTCATAAGATCCCAAAAAATTCTCAAGTTTCCCCTTACCCACAATGCACCAGTCCTACTTACCTCAGATCGAGTTTGGAAGCCATATCTAGAACTGTAAATGTATAGCAAAAAGGAGGTAATAATTTAATTATTACCCGTTCTTCCAGAAGTCACTGGCAGGGGGTTGTAGGGAGGGAAGTTGAGGAAGAATGAAAAATGGACAGTACAGATAAAATGTTATGGTGAGTACATAACTTCTTTATCTGATGTTATCAATTTTCATTCTATCCTCAAACTGTGGGACAGAGTCCCCAGCTACTTTATATCCTGGGTGGACTTAAGGAAGGATGTTCCTTAGCACTATTGAGCCAAGTGATGCTCTACCCCTGGAGACCAGATCCAATTTTTAATAAGTAATAAAGGCATGGGGAGTAGCCCAAGTTGCTGCTGCTGTACAGATGGCATCCATGGAAACTCTAGACTGAAATACAGCTAACATTGTTATGGCCCTGGTTGAATGGACTCATAAGGATTTTGATAAGTAAACACCCAATTTGGTATAAATGAATGAAATACAATTTGTGAGACATCCAGCTAAAATTACTTTGGTAACATGCTTCTTTACAAAAACATGAATAGACCAACTCTTCATACCACACGAAAAAGAGGCAAGGAAATCCACCATCAGCTTTCCTAATTATAGTAATTACGTCATTAAATACATTCATTAAATACATTCACCATACACTCAGTTCTCTTGAAAAGCTACAAACACTACGAAAGGAAATATTATTTAACCTATAAACAATACCCCCATTAGCTGCAAAATCATTCACAATAATATTTAAATACAGTTGTAATACCCTTATTATACAAATAAATATATGTGAATGCATAAATAAGAAATATACCTGTACAAAATTATGTGCATCCATTTCAAATATTTCCACATTTAAATACATTCAATATTAATACATCAAAATTTAATACACACTCTAAATATAAATTCTTGACACATTATTGTACATACTTTTAGACTTGATTTTTTAACTTAATTTAATAAACTTTGTTTTATAACCTTTAATAACAATAATTCAAATGTATTACTAAGCTATATTAAATATTAAGATTGTTTTCTAAATTAATTCCTTGGGGATATAATGTATGATTAATAATCATTCGACTTTCCAGTTTGTTCAACTGATGCTTAAAATTACCACCTGAAAAAATAGGGTGTGAAAGAATACTAAAAATAAACTATCTTCCAACCCTTTATGTTTTGACAGGAAGTGCATGGCCACTGGACTTTCAAGTTTTTTCCTTCTCACATCACTGAGATGTTTCATAATATGCACCTTAACCTTCCTCGTGGTTTGACCAATATACCAAAAAGTAGGGTCACAATTGCACCCTATAATATAAATCACACCACAACTATCACAGTTGTAATATTCATTTGCCCTAAAAAGTCTGCCATTAATCTTAGTACCATCTAAGTTTTTAACCCTATGATAAACTGAACATTTACTGCAACCATATGATCCTACTCTCTTCCCCATGGCATAAGAATAGATTTTAAATCTTTTTTGTTTAATAATTCTTTTAAATTACAATATCTGCCATAGGAAAAAGTTATATGTTTTGGAAACAAGCATCCAATGGAAGTATCGTGAATCACTATTTCCCAAGCTTGCCTGACTATGTTCTCCAAAATAGTTTGTCATAGGGTTAAAAACTTAAATTTTTTTTTTTATTTATGCATTCACAGATATTTATTTGTATAATAAGGGTATTACAGCTGTATTTAAATATTGTTGTGAATGATTTTGTAGCTAATGGGGGTATTGTTTATAAGTTAAATAATATTTCCTTTCATAGTATTTGTAGCTTTTCAAGAGAACTGGGTGTATGGTGAATGTATTTAATGATGTAAATAATATAATTAGGAAAGCTTAATTGATTTATTGTTGGTTTAAAAATGGTATATAAAGGGACATATTGAGAAGTTGTAAATGTTCCAGCAAAAGGCGAAAAGCCAAGGTACCAGAGCGGTTGTAATAAAGAACTATATGTCCCGATGGTGGATTTCCTTGCCTCTTTTTCGTGTGGTATAACAGGCTTCTTTAGTCTGGTATATGAGAAGGAGACAAATAACTGGTCTGATTTACTTTGTTAGAGAAGTTGGGGAAGAATACTGGTGGATTAATACATTGGTTGATATTGGTCTCTGAAACCACCTTACGTAGGAAGGAGGGGTTTGTCCTGAGCGAGACTTTATTTTTGTGAAAAAGTAGACTTGACTCTCTGAAATTCTTCTCGCAGAAGTTACTGCCACCAAGAAGATTGTTTTCCAAGTCAGGAATTTAATATCACACTTATTTGCAAGTTCAAAGGTAGATTGAGTAATTGCTTGTCACACCAGATTCAGCCCCCAAGAAGGAATTAGATCCTTGTAAGGAGGCTTTAAAAGAAGATTACCCATCAAAAAAAGCTTTACAAAGCCTGCGAGAAGCAAGTGAAGAAGCTTGAAAGACAATGCGGAAATTGCATATGGCTGTTAATTGTACTCTGATTGTGGAAGCTGTAGCTCCTTCATTGAAAAGCACAGCTAAAAAATGGAGAATGTCATGAATTGGAGTCAAAAAAGGTTCAATGTCATTATGGAGCACCCAATATGTAAATCTCTTCCATTTACTAGAGAAAAGCTCTCACGCAGAAGGCTGATGAGGAGACAGTCATTTGTGTTGGACAGCAGAAAGGAGCATAGGTTGTCTGGCTACTGATGGAATTGGAGAAACCAAGGTTTCAGCCTGAGATTTGGAATGTCCAAATGAACCAAGCCTGTCAAGGTAAGACAGGAGATCTGGCATTGGATCCACAATCCAAGGCTATGGAATTAGGTGAGGCTAAAGGAAGGGGAACCAAATTTGTTGAGGCCAATAAGGATCAATGAAGATAACTGTGCTCTTCAACTGGATTGTATTCTGCAAGAACTTGGGAATTCATGGAATTGGTAAAAAGGCATATAGGAGATGAGGGGGCCATTTGTGAAGAAGAGCATCCCTTGATAACTCCCCCTCTGGGAGGATCAGGGAAAAAAAAGTTGCTGCACTTGTTTAGGGAGAGGCAAACAGATCACAGCATGGCTGATCCCATCTTCAGAATATCCTTTACGATACTTTCAGATTGAGGGACCATTCATGAGGTAACGTATCAACACCAAAAATGAATTCAAGTTCAGATGTAATATAACTGTTTAATAAATAAAATAAAGCAAAACAGCACAAGTACAAAGTACTTGCACAGAAAGCTTCTTCACCAGGCAATAACACATACTAGTGAACTATCCCATGTTATTTATATAAACACAAAAGAAAATTAATCAATAAATTAACTTAATACTTAAAGACTTAAAGAAATATCACATAATACATTTACTTACTTAATACAATTATGTAAAAAGTTTAACTCTGGTTTCAGAAAAATATTTCAAATTCCGCCCAAAAGGAAATGATACCAAAGCCAACGGGAACAGAAGAAGAGCAACAAGTTATAGTGAGAGAAATATCAGCAGGTACTGTTTATCCTGATGTGATTTTTAATATATCTAGTTATCCTCTATCTCAGACAAAAAAGGTGGTTCTCAACACAAGTTTAATGCATGTTCCAGCAACTAGTATGGATATTTCAAGAACATTAGTAGACTTTAAACTTTTTATTCGTAAACTTAATTTGCAAGTGTTTATGCAGCAACAAGGTGTTGATGGTCGAAACAGGTCTGATAAGTACCATAGAAGTAGTACTTTTGTCCCTCTATCCAATCAGACTGTTTTAATGTTTGAAATAATGGTAGAGAATGATATCTATGCTTTTTTCAAAGCTAAACATCAAAAAAGTTTCTATAATCTGCAGAAGGTCGAATATGAAGCTAGCCACTCACTTCATAACAACAAAGACATTGTAATTAAACCTGCAGATAAGGGAGAGGGGATTGCTGTTCTGGATAAGCAACAGTATACTGCCTCTATGCTTAATATGTTAAATAGAACAGATTATGTTTGTATTACTAAGAATGCAGTTTTAATTGTATGTGAGAAAGTTACTGAATGTCTTCATGATAAATTACAGCGTGGACTCATTAGCCAGAAATTCTTTGATTATTTACTAGTAAAACACCTGTAATTCCCATAATTTATGGAATCCCTAAAATACACAAAAGTCTAACAAATCCACCATTACATCCCATTTTATCTGCTTGAGGTTGGGTCATGGAAGCCATCTGTAACTATCTGGAATCTGAACTCAAAGTAGTCCTTAGTACATCTAATACTATAGTAAAATATAGTACTAATTTTTGGAACTCAATGAGTGGACCAAAACTAATTCAGCACTTACTTCTTACTTAGTAACATTAGATGTTGACTCTTTAGTCACATGCATTCCCAACAGCACAGGTATAGCAATGGTTAAGAAATATGTTGTAGAACATTCGGCTCTTAAAGATCTTAAAATATATCTAATATATAGTTTGCTAAATGTAATTTTAGAAAACAATGTGTTTCTGTTTCAAGATAAATATTACAAACAGTTAACAGGGGTTGCTATGGGCACCCCAGTAGCAAATAGCTATGCTAATGTTGTTATGAATAGTTTGGAAATTAAGGCTGTTTTAGCTCTAAGTAGTCACCACCTATCAAAAAATGTTGTCTTTTATAAAAGGTTTGTGGATGACATCTTTCTCTTATGGGAAGGGTCATTAAGTGATTTAAATGACTTTATTAAGTATTTACATACTACTACCACCTTTTTAAAATTTAAAAAGTATGTATATTATAGATGTATAGACTTCCGGGATATTCATCTAAGGAAGAATTTAAAAGGACAACTTGAAACTACACTATACAAGAAGCAGATTAAGAAATGTACATATTTAGCAAGAGATAGTATGCATCCCCCATATATGTTTGACAACATCATGAAAAATCAAATGGCTAGAGTAAATAGGCTGAATACACAAGAAGCTGATTTAGTTCAGCAGTTAAATGAAATGACATCTGATTTTGACCAGAGAGGCTACTGCATGGATAAAGCGCAGGCCTTAAGGGACTATATTTTGAAAAACAGAGATTCCAAGTATCCACCTGTATTTTCTAATAAGATAAAGGGATATAGTAAATGTGAAACAAAAACTATTGGTACCATGAGTAATAATTGTAGATACATTCTGAATTATGATCAGAATATTAAAAACATAAAAGATATAATTAAAAAACACTGATCTCTCTTGTCTTATGTTCCAGAATTATACATTTATAGGTGAAACCCAATATTTAGTTACAGAAGATGTACTACATTAAAAAGCAAACTATGTTACAAAGAGCAACTTAATTATGAGTTTCAACTCACAAATGAAAAGGGTACCCATAAATGTAATCAGTGTGTTTTTTGTAAATTTATTTTTACGGAGACTAGTTTTATAGATCCAGTCAGAAATACTATTTTTAAAGTTCAAGCATATCATAATTGTTGCAGTATTAATTTAATTTATATGGCACCATGCACACAATATGCTTCTTTCTATACAGGAAAAAACAACCAAAGATTTAAGACATGTATAGGTAACCATGTTTCAGAAATGAAAAGGAAGGTTCTTATTAATTCCCCGTACAAACATATTTATAATACAAATGACACACATACTTTTAAATTTTTAATATTAGAGAATATACAAACTTCCCTTAGGGGAGGTGATATAAAAAATATCATTGAAAGAGTTAAACTTTTTACATAATTGTATTAATTAAGTAAATGTATTATGTGACATTTCTTTAAGTCTTTAAGTATTAAAGTAATTGATTAATTTTCATTAAGGTTTTATATAAATAAAATCACTAGTATGTGTTATTGCATGATGAAGCAGCTTTCTGTGAAAGTACTTCATACTTGCACTGTGTTTTACTTTATTTTATTTATTAAACAGTTATATTACATCTGAACTTGAATTCATTCTTGGTGTTGATACATTACCTCATGAATGGTCCCTCAATCTGAAAGTATTTATTTTATTTATTAAACAGCTATATTACATCTGAACTTGAATTAATTCTTGGCATTGATATATTCCATGGTTTGGTGCAGTCTGGTACATTTTGTTACTTGTATCAACTTGCTGGCTTGGTTTTCTGTTTTTGTGCATTCATGAGGTAAAAGTATGCACCTGCTCAATTTGCCTGCTATCACTTTTGACTTCCCCAGAATGTGCGTTCCTATGAGAAAATGGTTGGCTGAGATTGCCAATTGCCACACTCTGAGAGCTTCTCAACACAATGGGTAGGATCTGGTTGTTCCTGGTTTGTTGATGTACCAAACTACTGACATGTTGTATGAATTGTAATTGTCCCTGAGGGGAGAGCATCTTGGAAGGCCTGCAACATTAAAAGCACTGTTCTCATCTCTAGGATGTTGATGTGCAAATTGGCCTGTACTGGGGACCAAGTGCCTTGGACATTTCTCCCCAGATAATGCCCCCTCACCCTATCTAGGAAGCATCCACGGCCACTGTGGCCTTGAGCTGCAGGGGAATGAAAGGATGACCTTGTAGAATTTGATCCAGCTGAATCCACCATATAAGATCTCTTTTGCAGATACTGGTGATTATAATCAGTGTTGACATTGGTTGATAAAAAATGGGCCATAGTATTGCAAGCAGCCATTGTAAAATTCTCATGTGAAATCTGGCCCAGGCAACATGTGTTATCAATGCTGCCATGGACCCCAGTGCCTGAAGAACTAATCTTGCTGGGACTTTGTTGTTGTTGATTATTTTCCTGACTTGAAAATGGATTTTCTCAAGTCTTTGTGGGGGAAGGGAGGCAGTTGTGGTCTTCGTGTTTAAGGAAGCTCAAATGAAGTCCAGTGTTTGTGTTGGTTCCAGATGAGACTTTTTATAATTTATGGTTATGCCCAGAGAAAAGAACGTTTGGAGAATGTTTTCTCCTGCCTCTGGTAGTTGATGTCTGGTCATAGCGGTTATGAACCAGTCATCCAAATATGGAAACACCCAGAATCCTTGCTGTCTCAAGTGAGCGGCTACTACTGCCATGCACTTGGTGAACACCCTGGGGGTTGTGGTGAGGACAATGGGCAGTACTCTGAATTGGTAGTGACTGGTTCCCAGCTGGAAGCATGAGGACCTTCTGGATCATTTGTGCATCTTTGTGCGGTAGTACATATCTTGAAAGTCTATCAAACACATCCAGTTGTCCTGTTCCAAAAAAGGAAGAATGAACTCTACCATGACCATCCAGAATTTGGTTCTCTGAACAGATTTGTTTAATTTGCTAAGATCCAAAATTGGTCTCCAGTCCCATCTTTTTTTGGCACTAAAAAGAACCTTGAGCAAATCCCTGTTTCTTTATGGTCTGGTGGGACCTCCTGGATGACTCTTTTTTTTCTAGCAGCATTTGAATTAGTATTGTTGTTTGTTCCCTTTGACTGGGTGAAACATCTGGATTTTTTTGTAAGTGGAAGGAGGAAGGGAAAAATGTTATAATATAACCTCTGGATATAATCTTTTGCACTCATGTATCCGAAGTTATTTGAAGCCAGGCTCTCTAACGCAGGTACCAGTGACACCTGACTGTCTCTAGATTAGGGCAATCAGGCCTCCTTTCAGGAGCACTGAAAGGGTTTACCAAAGAAGGAATCTCTTTATTCTTGGTTTTGTAGGCCTCCTCTGTCACAAGGGCAGCATCTCCCATTAGAGTTCCCCCTCTCCCCTACGAGAACTACCACCATGTGTGTCCTAAGAAGACCATTGTGATTTCCTGAACCACATTTTTCCATCACTGTGTTGATTCCTCAAAAAATATCTCTGTGGAGTGGAAAAACATATGCCCACAGTAGAAAGGATTTTCCCATCTTTCTCACAACTGGTCAATGTGTCTTTAACTTTAGGGCCAAACAATGACATGCTGTCAAAAGGAGCATTGATGAATGAATATTTAAAGGGCTCTGCAAAATCACACAAGTGAATCCAAGCATGAATGCCTGAACTCGCAGCTCTGGTTGTTCCTTTGGCAACATTCAACATGAGCCTCATGAAAGAATTAGAAATTGAATTTAGGATGTCCAACTGGGAGGTAACCTTCTCCCAAACCTCTTCAGAAATGGCTTCTGAGAGGGTATCTGAAAGTTCTTTAATCAAATCCCTATGAAGTCTGGTGAAGAGTGCCAGGTAGTTCAAGGACCATAATGCAAAGGTCACTGATGCATAAACTCACTTCCCAAATGTATCCATCATCCAAGACTCCTTGTTAGGAGAATGGAAAGAGGAACTTTCCTCTGCTAGATCCTTTTTTTGTGGCTGCCGCCATGACCATGGCAGCCACAGCCAAACCTTTTGTCCAGAATGGCTTATCCTTGGGGGCAGTGAAAATTTTGTCAGGCATCTAGGGGATCAGCTCAATGGAATCAGGGGTCTTCCATGCCTGCAGAGAGATCAACATAATGAGCTCATCAGCAGGCAGAGTGACCCAGGAAGTAGAAGGGCAGGTACCAAAAGCCTGCAGGTACACTGTTTCCTCAGATGAAGGGATAGTGGACTTCCAATCACCTCTCTGCTTAAGGATTTCTAGGATGTCTCCAAATGAGACATCATCAGGAGGTGACCATGGGGATCCTTCACCCTCATCAAAATATGTGTCTTCTGGGTTAGATTCTTCTGAAGAATCCAAGTGCTTCCTCTTGCACTTCTTCTTTCTGGGAACATCCTCAGTGGGGCATTCTGGGAAGGTATCAGAAGAAGTGGGGGCACCCTGCTGGGAAACTTGAGGCTTTGGTACTTGCTGTCCCAGTAGAGGTAAAGGTTGAGGCTCTGAACGAAGGTGCGGCAGAGTTGTCTGCTCCTAGAGGGAAGGAACCATCCTAGTGACTGAAGCAGACATGGCTCTCTCCATAGCCTCAAAAGCAGATCCACCCAGAGAAGGAAAGGATCCCAGATCCAAAAGGGCGGACCTTGGAGCTGTAGCACCTCCCCTCCCTGAAGAGATCCCTCCTGAGGCAAAACCCAGAGCTGAGCTGATCCATGCCAAAGCCCAGAGGTGCAGAGACAGCTCCAAAACACAGGATTTGAATCCAACTCCTCAGAGCGGACAGGACAGATACAGCTCTGAGAGGTCTCTGGTTCTGACTAAACCATACCTCCCAACTGTATTGAATTATTTGGTTTTTACCGAGTTTTGAGGTCCAAATAATGGGGTGCCACAATTCCTGAGTGCCACACCTTCATTCCCGATTTAAAAAAAAAATGATTTTCTTTTCACCCTTTGGAGCTGACGTCTTCACATGCATGATGGTTTCAGCTCACTAAGCTGCTAGCCACAGAAATGTCTGCTTTAGTGCTTTTGAACTGGCTGTGATTGAGACTTTCAACTTACTGAAGGAAACATTTGCTTTTGAACTTTGGACTATCTGTGATTTGGACTAGCTGCTAGCATGGAATGAAGTTTCAACTTACTAGCTGTGAGCGCTTAAGTATTTGGAGTCAGACTGTGTGAGCACCGACATTTTCTTCTTCTGAGGAAGCTTTGGAGCTGAATCTGCTTGGTCGGAAACATTGAAACAACTGCTTTCAGGTATTTTTCTTTGTGAACGTTCAAGCTTTTACTCAGAAAGAAACTGTGGTGTGTGTGTGTGTGTCTGTGTGTATAAATACTCCCAACTCAATACACCTGGTGGCTAGAGGTTCTCAGGCTCAAACCCTGTATCTTGGGTACAGGTAAAAAGAGCCTAAAGTCCCTAGCAACCACCACTTATGAATGTATGCCTCATATTTTGTTCTATTCCTCATTAAATCTGTGGTTTTTAGGATGTTTGTGGCAATGGCAAATCATTGAAGGATTGAATTCACTAAATAATGACAGACATTTGAATTTCAGACTTCATATTCTTCAGAAAATAAATGGTAACACAAAACCTTTTATTCTAGCAATTTTCTAAGTTTATAAGATCAGTATTTGAAATGTATCCCTGTTTTGGAGCTGTATACCCCCATGAATGTCTTTGTCCAGGTTTTTTTGTGCTAAGACATTGGGAGCTATGGTGAGAAGTAAGAACTGAATTCTGTATTCCCCCATTATTGGCTTTGTCCAGGTTTTTTGTGCTAAGAGGTTGAGAGCTATGGTGAGAAGTGAGAACTGAATTCACTAAATGATGGCCATTTAAAATTCAGTCTTCCTGTCTTTCTAGAAACTGTGATTTGACATAATGGTATGTTGCTCTGACTGTAATGCACAGGGTCCTGGGTTTAAGCCTTGGCAGTGAAATGCACGGTGGTAACACATTTTAGTCTAGCAACTATCCAAAATTATACAAGCAATGTTTAAAATGTGTCCCTGTTTTTGGGCCTTTTGTCCCCCCCCAAAAAAAATGAAATTATATATGTATATATATATATATATATATATATATATAGTGTGTGTGTAAGTAGACTTTTATGATGGACATGTTCTGAACCGGGCAATTCTGTTATTATTGGTTCATGCATTTTGTTTCATTGCATACTGGAAAAATGTTCAAACAATACATTTTAAAATGCACTCTAACTTAAGTCTAACAAGTGTGCTGTATTATACAAGGAATATAATTGAACAAAGTAAGGAAGGTGTATCAAAGAACGCATGTATGTTTCTTGTTTTGTGTGCAAGCCAGGGGCCTATGATTTGAAAACAGCCAAAAGGTAAACTTTATCCACCACTGGCCAGTTGCATTTTCTTTGTATGTGGTGTGCGTTTCAATGCTGTTTCAATGAATGTGAGTTTCAAGGGCAGAGAAGTTTTAATGCCAAGTCAAGTTTCATTGTGAGACAGTGTTGCTTTGTTTAGCAGACATCTATTAGTGTTTGTGCATTGTGTTATAAAATTTAAAAATAAAATCAAAATAATCATTGTAGAAGTAAAGCAGTATGCACACATTAGTGTTTATGGTAAATGGGGTGAAATAGCCAGGTAATGGGACATTGGAATAGCTGCAGGGGGACTCTGGTATTTTAGTTGTCTGTTCTTCAGTTTGAGTTTGAAAGTTGGTATCACACAATTCCATTGGAGTGGGTGGGTTACTTAATTAAGTATTCAAATTTTACATTAATCAGCGTACAGATTTGTAACTATTTTTTATGGGCCTTGTCCAGATTTTTTGATGTTTCCAGGTTGAGAGGTACAGACTGAACCAAAGATCTCGGAGGAATTATCGGATCTGGAGGTGAGGATGTCTTTGGATCCAACATAGTTGATACCGGACACCTCAGAACCATGGACTCTGAAGCTTCTGGTGAAATCAGAGGAGGAATTGAAGGAGGGATAGTTGAAGAGTTAAGTCCCTGATCTATCACACCTTGTGGCCAGTGAATTTTTCTTACCAAAATCTCTTCACATCGTTTTCAGTAATACTTCTGTAAAAATGGGTGGAAAAGACAGACTGAGATTTGGGTCTTTCCAAAAAGGGGAGAAGGAAGTCTGTCAGGGAAAGGATCAATTCTAGGTGATTAACAAGCCCAAATCTGAGGTAATTAGGATAGGTACAATATGGGTAAGAGATGAGCTGGAGCGTTTTTTGATTCCCACAATCGACTGTTGTGGCTGAGTCAGTTCCGCGGATCAGAACCAAACCCACAGACTGAGGATAGAATGAACATTGACAACATCAGATTGATGATTTTTACTCAATGCAACCCCAAGCTATGCTTACCTGCCTGAATAACCAACCCTAATAAAGAGATTGGATTCAACAGCAACAAATTTGTGCTTTTATTTTCTAACTTGAACATTTTTTCACCCAGCCATTACAGCCCAATTAAATATTATCATTACAGAAACTTTGGTTGCTGTTTTTTTTTTTTTTTTTGTAATCATTTTTGCTCAGATGTGTTACACAAAGTTTTAATTTGTTATTTTTGACCTGCTAAATATTTAGCAGATATTCCTACCAACCGTGACCACCAATTTGAGGGATAGAGTCTTTATTTTCAACAATTTACAGTTAGGTAAAAATAAAAATAATGACTGCATTAGGGAGGGTGTTTAACATGTCAGCAGAGGGGGCACATTTGATGTCTCCTATCACCCAGCTCATTTATCCTCATTGATATCAGTATTTCCCACATCTATACTCTTAAGCACCTACACATCTTAAAATCACTTATAAGCCTACAGACTCACCACAGTTTATTATTCTACATTTCAACTTTTACTTTCCCATAAATAATCCCTCCCTATTTTTTATCTTAACTACATCCTCATCCTGTATTCTTCAAGCCTCTCTATTTCTTACATTTCAGAAATGTTTCTCCTACAATTCCTCATACTAGTATCTCTCGTTCTACTTTTACACTTAATATCCTACCAACATCCATTACCTTGCAATTCCAATAAAAATCTTGAATTGTGTCTTCCAAGTAAGATACCTATAAACCTTATCTATCTCCTTCACTGGGACAGCACTCATATATGGTACTGTGATCCTCATCTCCCAGTCATGCCCAGTCTATGTCAGTATTCATATATGGTACTGCTATCCTCATTTCCCGTTCACACCATATTAATATTAATATTATTAATATTAATATTAATATTACTATTACTATTACTATTGCTATTAATATTAATATTAATATTAATATTAATATTAATATTAATATTAATAGTAAGTGTTTCCTAAAAGATAAAAGGTCAAAATGATCAAAATGCATATAATTGTTTGTATTAGTATTGGTTTAAGGAAGCTTAAATATATAGTATAGAGTGTAATTATTCCGATGAAGTCCCTTGTGGATGAAAGTGGAGAATAAAAGTTTTGAGATGCAATTTCTTGGAGTTTGTTTCTTCCAGTGTTCCCTGAATAAGTGCCTTTGAGGTGACTCATATATGGTACTGTGATCCTCATCTCCCAATCATACCCTGTCTATATCAGCGCTCATATATGGTACTGTGATCCTTATCTCCCAATCACTCCATATCTATATCAGCACTCATATATGGTACGGTGATCCTCATAGGACCATAGGAGGTTACTAGCTTATTACCCAGAGGTAATTTCAAGCCTAGCTGTTTCATCCCAATGTAATACCATAGATACTCTAGTCAATACCCAGGATTGTATTTAGTAATTATTGCCCAGGTCTAGGAAGGTTGTGGTCGCAATTGCTGGTATGAATTTACAGTGTAAAACACGTTGGATAAAAAACTTTATAAACGCAAAGCTTTCGGGAAGAACCCTTTCTCAATACTGAATACAACCATACAAAAAGCAGATGCTTATATACAAGCCCCAAAACACATGACCGCAGCCAAGATCATGTGACAAAATTTCACATTTAAAATCTTAAGAATTTAAAAACATACAATACATTAATACATAACCTAACATAACAAATAATTCTAGAAAAATACATATGTATAATATGATATACTCATTTAGTTATTTCATATTACGCTGTAATGTAATGAGAATAGGCTTGATACTAACAGTATTATTAATACCTGGAGCATGGTCAGCTCTCAATCGTATAATCCACTGATATTCCTTAGTTTCAAGGTAATTATTAATATCACCGCCCCGCTTCAGAGGTGACACTAAGTCTATCACTCTAAACTTAAAAACATGTGCATCACCATATAGTTGTATATGCTTAAATAAGGCATTATTAGCATACTGTCTTCTTATTTCTGATTTATGCTCAATGATCCTATCCTTGAGCCTACGTGCTGTTTTGCCAACATAAAAAGATTGGCAGACAACACAAGTTGCCATGTATACTACATTAGTAGAATTACAGTTTGCTCTAATATTAAATTTATACATACATTTAGTGTGTGGATGAATATCAGTAACAAAGACGATGGTATCAATTAAATCTGAACAACAAGAACAGTTATGACACTTATAAGTGCCAAAACAAGGAATCGAACATAAGGACTTATCCAAATCAGAGGTAGAAGGACGAAAATCTTTATAACATAATATACTTTTAAGATTTCTCATGTTCCTATAACTAAAAAACGGTCTATTATTTAATATTCTAGAGGCATCAGGAGATGCCATTAATTTTGGATGTAAAAGTTTTCTTAAACAATGGGTTTCTTAACACCACTATTTATAAAAAGCAGACACACATTGGAAGATATATACATGCAAGTAGCATGCACGCTCAACATGTTTTTCGGGGCGTAGTTAAGTCTCAGTTTATTAGAGCCAGTAGGCTCAATACTGATGATGAAATATTAAAATGCAATTATTGGAAATGCATCAAGATTTTGTTGACTGTGGTTATGACAGTATTATGTTAGCAGAACTTAAGGATTTTGTTCTATGTAATAGGTATACTTTGTATTCACCATACTTTAGGAATTTACAAGATATGAGAAGTGAGACTCAAATTGTTGTAGCACAAAATGCTAATGCAAGTAATGTAGTCAGATTTGTTACTACTTTTGCTAATAAGATTGCTTTAGTTAAGTGAGTAATATATAAATATTGGCCTGTTTTAATGGCATCTCCTGATGTCTCTAGAATATTGAATAATAGACCGTTTTTTTAGTTATAGGAACATGAGAAATCTCAAAAGTATATTATGTTATAAAGATTTTCGTCCTTCTACCTCTGATTTGGATAAGTCCTTATGTTCGATTCTTTGTTTTGGCACTTATAAGTGTCATAACTGTTCTTGTTGTTCAGATTTAATTGATACCATCGCCTCTGTTACTTATATTCATCCACACACTAAATGTATGTATAAATTTAATATTAGAGCAAACTGTAATTCTACTAATGTAGTATACATGGCAACTTGTGTTGTCTGCCAATCTTTTTATGTTGGCAAAACAGCACGTAGGCTCAAGGATAGAATCATTGAGCATAAATCAGAAATAAGAAGACAGTATGCTAATAATGCCTTATTTAATCATATACAACTATATGGTGATGCACATGTTTTTAAGTTTAGAGTGATAGACTTAGTGTCACCTCTGAAGCGGGGCGGTGATATTAATAATTACCTTGAAACTAAGGAATATCAGTGGATTATATGATTGAGAGCTGACCATGCTCCAGGTATTAATAATACTGTTAGTATCAAGCCTATTCTCATTAGATTACAGCGTAATATGAAATAACTAAATGAGTATATCATATTATACATATGTATTTTTCTAGAATTATTTGTTATGTTAGGTTATGTATTAATGTATTGTATGTTTTTAAATTCTTAAGATTTTAAATGTGAAATTTTGTCACATGATCTTGGCTGCGGTCATGTGTTTTGGGGCTTGTATATAAGCATCTGCTTTTTTGTATGGTTGTATTCAGTATTGAGAAAGGGTTTTTCCCGAAAGCTTTGCGTTTATAAAGTTTTTTATCCAACGTGTTTTGTGCTTTTTTGGATTATCTTCAGCTACCTACGTTGTTCATGAATTTACAGTGTCCCATCCACTCATCCAGTTTTTTTTTCAACAGTGTCATAGAGGTTCTCTGCTTCACATGAAAGGGCAGTCTATTTCAAAGATGCGGCAGACACTGGGAGACAAGTATGTCCCTCTAGCATGTTCTATTCAGGTCACCAGCCATATTTAGGTCCCTGGAATGGGTAGCTGTACTCCCGGTTTATTTACGGATGTGCATCAAATTCATTAAGTTTGGGTTGGAGTTTGGTCTGTAAGCTATTCATAAGTCTCCCCTAAGAAATCTGTATGATACAGAGTATAGTGGCAGGGACTTTAGTCCATCTGTGTAAGGCAAGTGCTGGAGTCCCTTGATCTTTTTTGCTAGAAACCTCTGAGGTCTCTCCACCTGCTGCAGGTGCTTTGTACGGTACATGCCAAAAGATGTATTATACTCAATTATGAGCCTGATTAATGATGAGTACAGAGGGGTTATAACCTCCTTTGCTGTACAGGCGATGCCTTTGCTAATCAAGTGTGCTACACAAAAGACCATCCTTACTACAGTAGACACATGGTGGTCAAAGTTAAGGTCACAGTCTATTTGTGATCCAAGATTCCTTACCACTTAATAGGTATATTGCTAATTTGATAGTGTGAAGGGACATTGTTTTTACCGAAAGGAGTGATGATGCATTTCTTTGCACTTAGTTTGAAGCCATGTGTAAGACCCTCTTGAAGTATACTGACATCATTTGGTAATTTGATAATTGCACCCAGTTTGCAGTCATCTCATACTTGGTCAGCCACAAACCCTTAGTTTTGGTCTGAATTTCTGAGAAGTATATACTAAGCAATAGGGGGCCCAGCACTGACCCTTGTACCCCGTTCATGACAGGACTGCTGGTTGATGTGGAATCATCCACTTTGATAGTGTGTGACTGGTTTGTGAGCCAGTTGGCAACCCATCTTACAACAAAGAAGTTTGCATTCAGTTTACTAAGTTTATCTGTAATGCCCTGGGTGTGGGATTGCGTCAAAGGCCTTGGCCAAGATGAGGAATGCTGTGTGCACAGATTTGCCCTCATCAATGACCCTGGTCAATTTTTGAAGAAATTCACCAGGTTTAAAAGGCAGGATCTGCCTTTGATGAAGCCAAATTGGGTCAGATCCAGGGTTTGGAGTTCATCTATGTCTTTATTTATGAGGTCTGTGATGATACATTCCATGGCCTAACAGATGAGGCTGGTAAGACTTATGGATCTACAATTTCCCGGGTCTATTGCTAAGCCATCTTTGTGGAGGGGAATAACTATAGCTGTTTTCCATTGCACAGGAACATAGCCTGTGGTTAGTCTGTGATGTGGTTAGGCTGTGACTGAATAGGGTACTTAATGGAGGTACTAGTTCATGTTTTAGTTTGTTTAGAAGACAGCCAGATGCCGTCTGGTCCCATAGAGACTGTGTATTTTGCCTTAGACAAGGCTTTAATGACTTGCTCTTTGGATATGTAGGGTGGGGGAAGTTGTGGGCAAGGTTTGGAGGGATAAGGGAATTAATTTTTTCCCAAAACTGTTCACTAGCAGGTTTGCTATCTCTGTGGGATCAGTGTGTGTGATACCATTAGTCACTAGTTCAACACATGCTTGGGTCTTGCCTTTTAGGCTACATACACAGCTGTAAAATGCCTTATGGTTATCCTTGGCTGTGATTGCTAAGTTTTTCTCAAAGTTACTCTTACAGGCTTTGACATGTATTATTTGCCTGTTGAGGCTAAGGAGGGTGCTTTTCCATTGTTTGGGGCCTCACCTTAATATTCCCAGACAGCAACTTTTTGCATTTGTTGTAAAGTTTGATGGTGCTGGATGTCCACCAGGGCGGCTTATTTTTAATTGGAGCTCTGGCTTTCATTATCTCTGGAACAACCAAGTCTATACACCTTTTTCTATTTTGTATACTGTGATTTGTTTTCTTTACACTGTGTTTTACTTGTATTCTGCTTTTAACTGCATATTAAAACTTGAAAAGAGACCACAGCTGTCTCTTGTGAGTCAGACAGAAATTCTCCCAGCCTCCTAGCCGGTTACTGTTGTGTTCTTAAACACCACTGTCTTTCTAGTTGCTTGCCCCTTATGTTAATTTGAACATATATCTCATTTCCTCTTTGCTTTTACTGGCTGGTGTAAGCACAAAAATTATCATTTTGTGAAATCACTTCCCTTCAACTATTTAAATTTATTTGCCATCCTACTGTATTCCATTGTACCAGAAATACAAAAGTGACAACCCCCTTTCAATCTATCTTTCTGTTTTAAAAATACTGACTCTCCACTAAAACTTAACTTTTTAGACAGGTAAAACTTAAGTTACCTACTTTCACATCTAATGCCTCTAGTGCACACTGCAGTGTTTAGGATAAACCATTTTTTCATCTTACATTTAAGCATATATTGCAAGACCACCAGTTATTTGGAGAGCCCACATTCTGCCTCTCGGTAGTCATCTTTGGATCATTGCTTCTGTTTTCTCCTGTTGAGAGAAGGAGTGTAGTTACATTATTTCCTGGAGACTGCTGATCACCAGAAAGCTTAATAACTGCTTTATAGGTGACAGCTTGGAGTCTGTGCTTATATTCTGATCTTGGTGAGAGTAGGAGCAGACTACATTGATTCCTGACTCTTTCTAGGTGGACAGTGAGTGTATGTGCTTAAAGTACCTGATTGGTCTGGTACTTATTCGAGGCATCTACCAGAAAAAGGCTACAAGCCTGCAGACCCTTGCATCATCTGGGACAAGACTGTGGATCACCAAACAGGCCATGGTCTGCTTCTCTTCTTGGGATTGGTGCTAACATTTTGCTTCTGGTGAGAGAAGAAGCAAAGAGGAGTATTATATCCCAACAGAGTGAAGCTGTGCTGAGACCAGCATTGGTAGTAGCCAGGCAGTAGCCATTCATGCGACTCCCCTCTTTTCATTATTCTTGACAAGCTCATTCTTTGTTTTTCAGTAAGTACTGCTTGATTTCTTTCTAACTTCAGAATATCTGCCTAAATACTTCATCCTTAAATTTCAGGGTCTACGTATTAGTTTCCCCTCAAGTGCTTGGCAGTGCTCTGTACTGACTCAGACACCTTGAGTGGCATTTTTCCTGTAAAAGGACTAAATAAGGAAACAGCTCCAGTACTTAGAAATAATGACCATCCCTCCTGGCATGTCTAAAGGTCAGTTCCAATGCTTTCTCCTATTAACCTGGTGAACTTGGGAATTTTGAGGCAGTATAGCAACTACCTCATGTACACAGACAACCCTGTCCTCTTACCTCCCAACACTCAGACTTTTGAGAGATGCACTTATATATCCAAATTGGAAGCCATGCACTCTCAAGCCAAGACCAGAATAGCTGGTTAAGAGGAGAAGGTTAACACCTGCACCACACCACATACAACACATAGGACTCCAGAACACCCACCCTCACAGATCTCACATAAAAACAAAAATCACACACCCACCTTTGCAGAGGCTCTCAATAGAAATCTACCCAAACAGCAGAAACCTCCAAGGCAAAAATGCACTCGACCACCACAACACAACACAAACCACAAGACACGTAGCTCACCTACACAGTGTGCCCCTCAACATAAGCCCCTAAGGCAAAACATCTTGCCGAATATACTAGTCATGTGTGACTCAATAGTAAGGCACACTGATGTCCCACTCACTAGGATGAATAAGGAGAAGATAAAAGTCAGCTGTGTATCAGGTGCCAGAATCCGACACATAACGCATGCACTCAGGTCACTCCACAACAAGTACAAGTATGACTCTGTCACTGTCCATGTGGGTGCGAATGACCTGAGATGCACCTCCCTGGACTACATGAAAAGAGACATGGAGGAGCTCTTGGATTATGTGGCCCAAGCAGGTATGACCCTAGCCCTGAGCAGCATCCTACCATCAACCAGAATTATACCACAGTACAAGTAGAAAATGATTGACTTCAGCAATTGGCTAAGTTTCTGGTGTCATTCTAAGGGGATCCAGTATCTGCTTGGGATGACGTGATTGACAGAACTGAATGCTTTGCCAGGGATGGCCTGCATCTGTCACCCCTGGGTTTCCAGATACTGGCTTAGGCTCTTGCCACCCCATAATGCCTTTTTAGGCAGTGTTCGAAAGACCAAATTACCACCATAACAGCTATAAATAAATGCATCCCAGGGTCATGCTGTTCAGTGCTAGAAGTCTAAATCTCAAGATGCACTTGCTCGAAGCCCTCCTCAAAATGGAGAACATCGACGTCTGTGCTGTAATGGAGACCTGGGTTAAAGCAGCAAAAAGCACCCCTGTGCTACCAGGCTATAAGTCATTCCACACCTTTCGGCCACAGAACATTGACCAAAGCTCCAAAGGTGGTGGTGTCTCCATATTCAAAAAAGATATGCACACCTCCAGACTAGTAGCCTAGCATAACGCATCTGAGATACTTCAGGTACAACTAACATTGTGTAAGACAGTAATTCAGGTTGTAGCCTGCTGCAGGTCCCCAACCATGTCCCAAGACTCTAACTCCACTTTCCTAAGCACCCTGGAAATTATTAGGATCCAACCCAAAACTCTCATACTAGGTGATGTCATCTATCCCTTCATCAACTGGGAAAACTACTCATGCACCAATACACTGGCCCAATGCTTCCTGAAATTCATCAGTTCCAATGCCCTGGACCAGTTCATTCTTACCTCCACTGGAGGAAGCAACATCCTTGACCTGGTTATTACTAACATTGGCAACCGTTGCTCTACATCAATAGTCAATTCCTCCCTGGTCAGATCCTACTACAAACTAATCACCATGGAAATCCATATCTTACCTACACCCAAGCAAAGGTAACCACCATGAAAACCTTCTCCAAAGCTAACTTTGGGATCCTAAAAACAGAGGTGGCTAACTTCACGGCAACCATGTCAATGGAAAATAGATGCATGACTGTCAAATCATACACCAATGGATTGTACAAACACGTACATAAAGGCATGGAACTAGCCATACCCAGCAGAACCAAGACGGTCTACTCCAAAAAAGGAAGCCAAATCTGGTGATCCCCTGCCATTAATAAACTCTACAACAGAAGGAAGAAACTGTTGCAGAA
Source organism: Protopterus annectens (assembly GCF_019279795.1). Lineage (NCBI taxonomy): Eukaryota > Metazoa > Chordata > Ceratodontiformes > Protopteridae > Protopterus > Protopterus annectens. The sequence goes on along the minus strand of NC_056741.1, from coordinate 1,700,102,212 downwards.
AAAGGTGAAGTCCCAAGACTGGAAAAACTCCCTTATTAGCCTCAACAAAAATATGAGATCCCTCATCAAAACCTCTAAAGCCAGCTATGAGGGCAGAATTTCAGCAGACACTAAAAGCAATCACAAAGCCTTCTATAGTTATATCAAGAATCTCCACAGCAATACCCAGGTTTGCTCTGAGTTACTGCACAATGGTACCTCCTATACTGAGCCAACAGATATTGCCAACATGCTTGCCAACAGATTCAGTGCCAACTTTACCCCTCTCTTCCCCCAAAGGACCAATCACAATACCGGAGGAATGCCAGGTACCCAGCATTACTGCAGCACAGTTAAAGCTGCATTTTCTAAGGCCAAGAATACAGCTTCCATGGGAACTGACAATATCACTGGATGTGTTCTATATGAACTACAAAGTGAACTGGCACCACATCTGTGTGCCCTGTTCAGTCACAGCCTCACCTCAGGCTTTGTCCCTACTGAATGGCGCACTGCTACAGTCATCTCTCTCCATAAAGGTGGAGTGACTACAGACCCTGGAAATTATTGCCCCATTAAAACCAGGAATCAAATACACCAAGTATAAAACCACTAAAAAGGTGTCCCAATCAAAGCGGAGCCACTGCAAATGCAACGAAAGTTCAGCTCACCAAAAAAATCCAAGGCCCATAAACGTTCCAAAAGACTTTAATGAGAAATACACACAGAATAAAACGTCGACCTAGGTTTCGTCCGTTAAACGAACTTCATCAGAACATATCTCACTACATTCTGAAACTTTAAATACAAGTTCTCAAGGAACTAATTGAGCCTGTTAACCAATGAAATAATATGAAATTTGAACAACAGTAAATTAATGAATTAATAAATTAATCACTACATTCATCAATTAAAAACAAGTGCAAGATGCAAAAGCTTAAGCCCCATACTCTGTATATGTTGTTATATAAAATGAACAACATAAATAACTACTGCTATCTGTATACATTGAAATACATTAGTCCTGAATTGGATTATATGTTATTAATATAAATATAACTAAAATTAACTAAAAATGACTGCTAAAAACAACTACTAAAAACATCAGCCGGTACATATAAGAACATGATCTATATAAAATCATGACCAAATCATGTAATACAAGGTTAAAAATTATATCTTAAATGTATGTTAAATATACATATTGTTATCTCTAATATATCATGTCAACAGGGAACCTAATATAATACAACCTATATATATGCAAATATGTATATATATAAAAATGGTCCACTTATAAATACAAATAAAAATTGTATATATAACACATATATATGTTTAATGTATAAATATTGTGTTAATAAAATGTATAAAAACATACAACTAATTGAATATATGTATATATATAATTAAAAAATGAATGTGTAGATATAAATAATATATATGTATATATGTAAATGTAATTAAAATTAGTATAAAATGATGGATTTGAAAAATATGTATATACAAAGGTAATGTTTAGGCATAAAGATAACTTATATGTATTTTGTGTAATCTGTTGGTGTCAAATATGTTATATTAAATATCAAGAATCAAAGTTGGAACGGGGAACAGTAAAAATCAAAGATTTTAAAATTTTAAAAATTATTAAAAATTATGTGTGATATAATAATGATCCACGAATCCATGGGTACAAACCCACTAGGACCCCTTAATGCTATTCAACCATAGGATTGGCTTTATACTAGTAAATTCATTAAGACCAGGGTGTTGGTTAGCGTTGAGTAATAACTGCAACTTTAATTCTAACACATCTAAGTTGTATTTGGTTACTTTCCCTTGTAAGTCAAACTGTTGATGGACAATCCCAAAAAACTTAAAGGAATGGTTTTGAAATTGATTAATATGTCTAGCAAGGGCGTTGGTTAATTTATTGTTCTTAATACTCAATAAATGTTCTTTAACCCTGTCCCTGAGTTGTCTACTAGTTTTGCCTACATAGAATCCCTCACACTGTTGACACATGGCTATGTAAACAACATTTTTGGTGTAACAGTTGATATATTGTTTGATCCTAATATTGTGTCTATTAATAGTCATAACACTGTCTGTGTTAATCATGTGCTTACAGGTTGAACATCTACCACACTTGTGATTGCCCACCCGTTTGAAAGAATCACTATCGTTGTTACTATTTACACCCTCAAATATGTCCTTAAAAGAAGTATCCTTCCTAAACACATATTTGATGTTCCCTGCAAACATGTCACCCAGAGATTTATCTGTACTAATAAGTTTCCAATTTTTATTAATAATGTCCTTTATATTTGAAGAAATGCCGTTGAAGGTGGTAATATATAAGGGAATATTGTTACAAATAAATTTACCCACTTCTACAACTTGGCTTAAATGACTTTCCTTTGAAATATAATCATTGCTAAGTAAAATGGGTTTATATACACCGTTCTTCCTTTTGTGTACCACTTCTTTTGCTATATCTCTACATAGTTCAGATGGATAACCCCTATTAACAAATAAAAGACTAATAAATGCAATTTCCTGATCAAAGTCCACTTCCTCGCTGACCATTCTTGCTGCCCTCACCATCTGTCCTTTGACCACTGCTTTTTTCTGGTGGTGAGGGTGCCAGCTATCAAAATGTAGATACGAATTAGAGAAAGTGGACTTCCTATATATATTTGACACTAACTTCTTACCAACATTGTCGTAAGTTAGCTTAATATCTAAGTAACTAATGCTTTCTTGACTGATAGAATATGTAAATTTTAAAAATGATACACCATTATTAATGTATTCTAAAAAGCTATTTAAATTACCTTTGTCCCCTTTCCAAATAATAAATAAGTCATCTAAAAACCGACCGTAAAATTTGATATATTTATTGTATTCTGAGTTAAACACATAATTTACTTCCCAATAAGTTAACACAAAATTAGCGAAACCCGGGGCACAGGCTGCCCCCATGGCTACACCACTAACCTGTTTGTAATAAGCCCCATCAAAAAATATAAAATTGTTTTTTAATACAATCCCCATAAGTTTCACTAAAACGTTGATCTTGTTTTGATCGTACAGGTTAGTGTAGTATAATTGTTCCTCCAACCACTCCAGTCCTCTGTCATGGGGTATAACTGTGTACAAGTTGCACACGTCCAAAGTAACAAAAATGTCATTTACTTCAAACACAACATCTTTAATTTTACCCAAAAAATCCCAAGAATCCTTGAGAATGTATGAAAAAAATGCAATCCCTGATTTTAAATGGTAATCCAAAAATTTACTAATAAAATGTGTCTTACTTCGCTTACCATCTACTATTGGTCTAAACTTTAGGTTGTCCAACCCTTTGTGAATTTTGGGGATGCCAAAAATACCACTGATCACAGGAAATTCGTTCTGTAAAAATTGCCATTCTTGTTCATCCAATTCACCTTGATATAGCATGTCAAATAGTGTTGTATCAATCCTCTTATTAGCTATATTTATCTCATTCCTACTGACCTCTATGTATGTATCATCAACTAACATTGTATTCATATAGGAAACATAATCATTATTGTCCACTATCACAATGCCATTGCCCTTGTCGGGCTTCATGATTCTAATGTTCCCCATGGCCAAGATTCTACCTAAAGTAAGTTCCTCCTGTTTGGTTAAGTTTTTCTTTTTACAGGCTATCCGATCGTATTTATAATAGGCATCCCTAAAGTCATTTTCCGTCACCTTTTCAAACACTGCTATTTTATCGTTCATAGGGGGATTATAGGTGCTGGGTTTGGACAGCCTATTGTTGCCATTCCCTATATTTCCCCAAGTGTTGCTCTGATACAATATTTTCAAATTTAACTTTCTGGTAAATAACTTCAAATCAATTATGCTATTAACTAAATTACCCCTTCTTTTTGGTACGAAACTGAATCCCTTGGAGAACAATTCTACACAATCTCTGTCAAATGAGTGATTAGTGTAGTTGTATAACTTAAAATCACCCTTGTCGTTCTCGACAACCATTGGTTTATAGAACAACCCACATCCCTTGTGTCTACCAACTGTTGGAATGTCATTCATTTGAGTATACCCATCAGTGTCCACTGTAAAACTAATGTTTGGTTCATTACAATTCTCAACATTGTTTGAATTGACTTCAGTCGGTACCTCTGTTTGCACTTGTTCTACATAATCGTAAATTGATAAATCCAACAATACATCACTGATACTCGTGATGTTAGATGGTACGTCCCCATCAATGGACACACTCGTGCGTTGATGGCCCGTAACTGTACCCCCTACACTACCTAGTGTCGGATCAGTGTTTGGGTAAATACATGTTAGAACATTAGACTCAGTTGCATCAAATATTTGCATCTGCTCATCAACATCATGTAATAATGAAAACATTAAATAATTGTTGTCGTTAATGTAAAAACCCTTGTCAGTATCACTTGACATTGTGTTAACACCGTCCAATCTACAAGTATTTTGTTGAATATTGTCATTGGTTCCAGAAACACTCATTCGTGCTCCACAAAATTGAACGGCACATGTATCGTTCCATCTAAAACGGTCTAATGTTAAGGGTCGGACCGTGTTAATCGTACTGCATTCTTCCGTACTTGAAATAGTGTAACCAGATGTCAACCGTGGTGTACTAAAATCGTACATAAGGGTCTCGTGCATACCATTGTCCATATCCACACAGTCACCAGTACCAGTAGTAACATATTGTTCAATAAGTACATCCCTGCAGGGATCCTCCCGTTCACATTGTATATGAACCTGAGAAATGCCATCATTCTCAGTTGAAAGAAAATTACTAGTGTTAAATAAATAAGTTCCAGCGATATCCCCATTACCAATATTGTGACCAAGGGTAGTGTTGCGACCATAGATATTACTACAAAACCTTGTCCCAAAACCAACTGGCGAAGGTGTAAACATAAAAGGGTCAAGATGCTTACCCAATACCTCAATCTGGTGGACGCCATCGGCTACTTGCGCGCCCCCCATGCGTTTTTTTGTGTTTGAAAATTAACCCTCACATTTTTCTCCGGGTCTCTTCTGGGACGAACAGCTGAAACATCGTGTTCTTCCTCGTCTTCGTATTGGTGTTGCTCCCTGAGCCTCTTTGATCTCCTCAGCGCATCGCCCTCTCTTACCTCTTCGCCTTGCCCGAATCCATGACTCTCAGTGCGTAAGGGGGATGTGATGTCATCCAATGCATCAAGACGATAGGTGCTCACTTCCGGTCTCCCCCTATCAGTGCTGTTTCTTGTGGATTTTGATTTTGGGTACACCAAACCGGAAGAGTATACCTTCGTGTCCCTTTTGATTTTTAACTGTTTTTTCTCATAAATGGTGTTGCAACTATGTTCTACCTCCTTAATCACATTGGTATAATTTATATAGTATTGGTCAAAGAGTAAATCCTCACTGATGGAACTGTTCAGTCGTTCCAAATCTAGCAAAAGTAAGTCTATTTTCTTCTTGTTGTATTTAATCATAATTTCCATGAGTGCTATTCCGGTGTTGTTGAATAACTTGTGCAACTCGTCCAACATATCGGGTTCATGCTCACTGCCATTAGGGTAGCATACAATCTCAGTCCTTTGGGGACAATCCCCAATTCTATATTTCTCCGTAAATACCCATTTTCCATTTGGGTTCTTTTCAATTTGAACAATTTGACTTCAAAGGTTCTCAACCATTCACGCATGTTACCTTTCATACGATTGTTGGCAATACCTGTAGCCTGAGTTTGGGAATTAAAGGAGTACTGGTTTATCTTCCAGAATTCACTATTAACAGGCTCCGGTTGCACATTCACTCGGGTGGCGTGAAAGGTTTGCCCACTAGATGTACCTTGGGTACCGGCTGTTGTGGGTGCTGTAAGCGGTGTTGCTTGTGTCAATGGTAGCCCCAAACTGCTACCAGGGTCTGTACTGGCAATAAAAGTGGTCATAAGTTTATTGATGATGGTGGAGTGCTGTTTGAGCTGCTCGTTCATTTCTTTCAGTAGTACGGCCACATCGATTGTTTCACCTTCTTCCTCCATGACACACACCAAAACCAGGAATCAAATACACCAAGTATAAAACCACTAAAAAGGTGTCCCAATCAAAGCGGAGCCACTGCAAATGCAACGAAAGTTCAGCTCACCAAAAAAATCCAAGGCCCATAAACGTTCCAAAAGACTTTAATGAGAAATACACACAGAATAAAACGTCGACCTAGGTTTCGTCCGTTAAACGAACTTCATCAGAACATATCTCACTACATTCTGAAACTTTAAATACAAGTTCTCAAGGAACTAATTGAGCCTGTTAACCAATGAAATAATATGAAATTTGAACAACAGTAAATTAATGAATTAATAAATTAATCACTACATTCATCAATTAAAAACAAGTGCAAGATGCAAAAGCTTAAGCCCCATACTCTGTATATGTTGTTATATAAAATGAACAACATAAATAACTACTGCTATCTGTATACATTGAAATACATTAGTCCTGAATTGGATTATATGTTATTAATATAAATATAACTAAAATTAACTAAAAATGACTGCTAAAACAACTACTAAAAACATCAGCCGGTACATATAAGAACATGATCTATATAAAATTATGACCAAATCATGTAATACAAGGTTAAAATTATATCTTAAATGTATGTTAAATATACATATTGTTATCTCTAATATATCATGTCAACAGGAACCTAATATAATACAACCTATATATATGCAAATATGTATATATATAAAAATGGTCCACTTATAAATACAAATAAAAATTGTATATATAACACATATATATGTTTAATGTATAAATATTGTGTTAATAAAATGTATAAAAACATACAACTAATTGAATATATGTATATATATAATTAAAAAATGAATGTGTAGATATAAATAATATATATGTATATATGTAAATGTAATTAAAATTAGTATAAAATGATGGATTTGAAAAATATGTATATACAAAGGTAATGTTTAGGCATAAAGATAACTTATATGTATTTTGTGTAATCTGTTGGTGTCAAATATGTTATATTAAATATCAAGAATCAAAGTTGGAACGGGGAACAGTAAAAATCAAAGATTTTAAAATTTTAAAAATTATTAAAAATTATGTGTGATATAATAATGATCCACGAATCCATGGGTACAAACCCACTAGGACCCCTTAATGCTATTCAACCATAGGATTGGCTTTATACTAGTAAATTCATTAAGACCAGGGTGTTGGTTAGCGTTGAGTAATAACTGCAACTTTAATTCTAACACATCTAAGTTGTATTTGGTTACTTTCCCTTGTAAGTCAAACTGTTGATGGACAATCCCAAAAAACTTAAAGGAATGGTTTTGAAATTGATTAATATGTCTAGCAAGGGCGTTGGTTAATTTATTGTTCTTAATACTCAATAAATGTTCTTTAACCCTGTCCCTGAGTTGTCTACTAGTTTTGCCTACATAGAATCCCTCACACTGTTGACACATGGCTATGTAAACAACATTTTTGGTGTAACAGTTGATATATTGTTTGATCCTAATATTGTGTCTATTAATAGTCATAACACTGTCTGTGTTAATCATGTGCTTACAGGTTGAACATCTACCACACTTGTGATTGCCCACCCGTTTGAAAGAATCACTATCGTTGTTACTATTTACACCCTCAAATATGTCCTTAAAAGAAGTATCCTTCCTAAACACATATTTGATGTTCCCTGCAAACATGTCACCCAGAGATTTATCTGTACTAATAAGTTTCCAATTTTATTAATAATGTCCTTTATATTTGAAGAAATGCCGTTGAAGGTGGTAATATATAAGGGAATATTGTTACAAATAAATTTACCCACTTCTACAACTTGGCTTAAATGACTTTCCTTTGAAATATAATCATTGCTAAGTAAAATGGGTTTATATACACCGTTCTTCCTTTTGTGTACCACTTCTTTTGCTATATCTCTACATAGTTCAGATGGATAACCCCTATTAACAAATAAAAGACTAATAAATGCAATTTCCTGATCAAAGTCCACTTCCTCGCTAACCATTCTTGCTGCCCTCACCATCTGTCCTTTGACCACTGCTTTTTTCTGGTGGTGAGGGTGCCAGCTATCAAAATGTAGATACGAATTAGAGAAAGTGGACTTCCTATATATATTTGACACTAACTTCTTACCAACATTGTCGTAAGTTAGCTTAATATCTAAGTAACTAATGCTTTCTTGACTGATAGAATATGTAAATTTTAAAAATGATACACCATTATTAATGTATTCTAAAAAGCTATTTAAATTACCTTTGTCCCCTTTCCAAATAATAAATAAGTCATCTAAAAACCGACCGTAAAATTTGATATATTTATTGTATTCTGAGTTAAACACATAATTTACTTCCCAATAAGTTAACACAAAATTAGCGAAACCCGGGGCACAGGCTGCCCCCATGGCTACACCACTAACCTGTTTGTAATAAGCCCCATCAAAAAATATAAAATTGTTTTTTAATACAATCCCCATAAGTTTCACTAAAACGTTGATCTTGTTTTGATCGTACAGGTTAGTGTAGTATAATTGTTCCTCCAACCACTCCAGTCCTCTGTCATGGGGTATAACTGTGTACAAGTTGCACACGTCCAAAGTAACAAAAATGTCATTTACTTCAAACACAACATCTTTAATTTTACCCAAAAATCCCAAGAATCCTTGAGAATGTATGAAAAAATGCAATCCCTGATTTTAAATGGTAATCCAAAATTTACTAATAAAATGTGTCTTACTGCTTACCATCTACTATTGGTCTAAACTTTAGGTTGTCCAACCCTTTGTGAATTTTGGGGATGCCAAAAATACCACTGATCACAGGAAATTCGTTCTGTAAAAATTGCCATTCTTGTTCATCCAATTCACCTTGATATAGCATGTCAAATAGTGTTGTATCAATCCTCTTATTAGCTATATTTATCTCATTCCTACTGACCTCTATGTATGTATCATCAACTAACATTGTATTCATATAGGAAACATAATCATTATTGTCCACTATCACAATGCCATTGCCCTTGTCGGGCTTCATGATTCTAATGTTCCCCATGGCCAAGATTCTACCTAAAGTAAGTTCCTCCTGTTTGGTTAAGTTTTTCTTTTACAGGCTATCCGATCGTATTTATAATAGGCATCCCTAAAGTCATTTTCGTCACCTTTTCAAACACTGCTATTTTATCGTTCATAGGGGATTATAGGTGCTGGGTTTGGACAGCCTATTGTTGCCATTCCCTATATTTCCCCAAGTGTTGCTCTGATACAATATTTTCAAATTTAACTTTCTGGTAAATAACTTCAAATCAATAATGCTATTAACTAAATTACCCTTCTTTTGGTACGAAACTGAATCCCTTGGAGAACAATTCTACACAATCTCTGTCAAATGAGTGATTAGTGTAGTTGTATAACTTAAAATCACCCTTGTCGTTCTCGACAACCATTGGTTTATAGAACAACCCACATCCCTTGTGTCTACCAACTGTTGGAATGTCATTCATTTGAGTATACCCATCAGTGTCCACTGTAAAACTAATGTTTGGTTCATTACAATTCTCAACATTGTTTGAATTGACTTCAGTCGGTACCTCTGTTTGCACTTGTTCTACATAATCGTAAATTGATAAATCCAACAATACATCACTGATACTCGTGATGTTAGATGGTACGTCCCCATCAATGGACACACTCGTGCGTTGATGGCCCGTAACTGTACCCCCTACACTACCTAGTGTCGGATCAGTGTTTGGGTAAATACATGTTAGAACATTAGACTCAGTTGCATCAAATATTTGCATCTGCTCATCAACATCATGTAATAATGAAAACATTAAATAATTGTTGTCGTTAATGTAAAAACCCTTGTCAGTATCACTTGACATTGTGTTAACACCGTCCAATCTACAAGTATTTTGTTGAATATTGTCATTGGTTCCAGAAACACTCATTCGTGCTCCACAAAATTGAACGGCACATGTATCGTTCCATCTAAAACGGTCTAATGTTAAGGGTCGGACCGTGTTAATCGTACTGCATTCTTCCGTACTTGAAATAGTGTAACCAGATGTCAACCGTGGTGTACTAAAATCGTACATAAGGGTCTCGTGCATACCATTGTCCATATCCACACAGTCACCAGTACCAGTAGTAACATATTGTTCAATAAGTACATCCCTGCAGGGATCCTCCCGTTCACATTGTATATGAACCTGAGAAATGCCATCATTCTCAGTTGAAAGAAAATTACTAGTGTTAAATAAATAAGTTCCAGTGATATCCCCATTACCAATATTGTGACCAAGGGTAGTGTTGCGACCATAGATATTACTACAAAACCTTGTCCCAAAACCAACTGGCGAAGGTGTAAACATAAAAGGGTCAAGATGCTTACCCAATACCTCAATCTGGTGGACGCCATCGGCTACTTGCGCGCCCCCCATGCATTTTTTTGTGTTTGAAAATTAACCCTCACATTTTTCTCCGGGTCTCTTCTGGGACGAACAGCTGAAACATCGTGTTCTTCCTCGTCTTCGTATTGGTGTTGCTCCCTGAGCCTCTTTGATCTCCTCAGCGCATCGCCCTCTCTTACCTCTTCGCCTTGCCCGAATCCATGACTCTCAGTGCGTAAGGGGGATGTGATGTCATCCAATGCATCAAGACGATAGGTGCTCACTTCCGGTCTCCCCCTATCAGTGCTGTTTCTTGTGGATTTTGATTTTGGGTACACCAAACCGGAAGAGTATACCTTCGTGTCCCTTTTGATTTTTAACTGTTTTTTCTCATAAATGGTGTTGCAACTATGTTCTACCTCCTTAATCACATTGGTATAATTTATATAGTATTGGTCAAAGAGTAAATCCTCACTGATGGAACTGTTCAGTCATTCCAAATCTAGCAAAAGTAAGTCTATTTTCTTCTTGTTGTATTTAATCATAATTTCCATGAGTGCTATTCCGGTGTTGTTGAATAACTTGTGCAACTCGTCCAACATATCGGGTTCATGCTCACTGCCATTAGGGTAACGCCACAATCTCAGTCCTTTGGGGACAATCCCCAATTCTATATTTCTCCGTAAATACCCATTTTCCATTTGGGTTCTTTTCAATTTGAACAATTTGACTTCAAAGGTTCTCAACCATTCACGCATGTTACCTTTCATACGATTGTTGGCAATACCTGTAGCCTGAGTTTGGGAATTAAAGGAGTACTGGTTTATCTTCCAGAATTCACTATTAACAGGCTCCGGTTGCACATTCACTCGGGTGGCGTGAAAGGTTTGCCCACTAGATGTACCTTGGGTACCGGCTGTTGTGGGTGCTGTAAGCGGTGTTGCTTGTGTCAATGGTAGCCCCAAACTGCTACCAGGGTCTGTACTGGCAATAAAAGTGGTCATAAGTTTATTGATGATGGTGGAGTGCTGTTTGAGCTGCTCGTTCATTTCTTTCAGTAGTACGGCCACATCGATTGTTTCACCTTCTTCCTCCATGACACACACCAAAACCAGGAATCAAATACACCAAGTATAAAACCACTAAAAAGGTGTCCCAATCAAAGCGGAGCCACTGCAAATGCAACGAAAGTTCAGCTCACCAAAAAAATCCAAGGCCCATAAACGTTCCAAAAGACTTTAATGAGAAATACACACAGAATAAAACGTCGACCTAGGTTTCGTCCGTTAAACGAACTTCATCAGAACATATCTCACTACATTCTGAAACTTTAAATACAAGTTCTCAAGGAACTAATTGAGCCTGTTAACCAATGAAATAATATGAAATTTGAACAACAGTAAATTAATGAATTAATAAATTAATCACTACATTCATCAATTAAAAACAAGTGCAAGATGCAAAAGCTTAAGCCCCATACTCTGTATATGTTGTTATATAAAATGAACAACATAAATAACAACTGCTATCTGTATACATTGAAATACATTAGTCCTGAATTGGATTATATGTTATTAATATAAATATAACTAAAATTAACTAAAAATGACTGCTAAAAACAACTACTAAAAACATCAGCCGGTACATATAAGAACATGATCTATATAAAATTATGACCAAATCATGTAATACAAGGTTAAAAATTATATCTTAAATGTATGTTAAATATACATATTGTTATCTCTAATATATCATGTCAACAGGGAACCTAATATAATACAACCTATATATATGCAAATATGTATATATATAAAAATGGTCCACTTATAAATACAAATAAAAATTGTATATATAACACATATATATGTTTAATGTATAAATATTGTGTTAATAAAATGTATAAAAACATACAACTAATTGAATATATGTATATATATAATTAAAAAATGAATGTGTAGATATAAATAATATATATGTATATATGTAAATGTAATTAAAATTAGTATAAAATGATGGATTTGAAAAATATGTATATACAAAGGTAATGTTTAGGCATAAAGATAACTTATATGTATTTTGTGTAATCTGTTGGTGTCAAATATGTTATATTAAATATCAAGAATCAAAGTTGGAGCGGGAACAGTAAAATCAAAGATTTTAAAATTTTAAAAATTATTAAAAATTATGTGTGATATAATAATGATCCACGAATCCATGGGTACAAACCCACTAGGACCCCTTAATGCTATTCAACCATAGGATTGGCTTTATACTAGTAAATTCATTAAGACCAGGGTGTTGGTTAGCGTTGAGTAATAACTGCAACTTTAATTCTAACACATCTAAGTTGTATTTGGTTACTTTCCCTTGTAAGTCAAACTGTTGATGGACAATCCCAAAAAACTTAAAGGAATGGTTTTGAAATTGATTAATATGTCTAGCAAGGGCGTTGGTTAATTTATTGTTCTTAATACTCAATAAATGTTCTTTAACCCTGTCCCTGAGTTGTCTACTAGTTTTGCCTACATAGAATCCCTCACACTGTTGACACATGGCTATGTAAACAACATTTTTGGTGTAACAGTTGATATATTGTTTGATCCTAATATTGTGTCTATTAATAGTCATAACACTGTCTGTGTTAATCATGTGCTTACAGGTTGAACATCTACCACACTTGTGATTGCCCACCGTTTGAAAGAATCACTATCGTTGTTACTATTTACACCCTCAAATATGTCCTTAAAAGAAGTATCCTTCCTAAACACATATTTGATGTTCCCTGCAAACATGTCACCCAGAGATTTATCTGTACTAATAAGTTTCCAATTTTTATTAATAATGTCCTTTATATTTGAAGAAATGCCGTTGAAGGTGGTAATATATAAGGGAATATTGTTACAAATAAATTTACCCACTTCTACAACTTGGCTTAAATGACTTTCCTTTGAAATATAATCATTGCTAAGTAAAATGGGTTTATATACACCGTTCTTCCTTTTGTGTACCACTTCTTTTGCTATATCTCTACATAGTTCAGATGGATAACCCCTATTAACAAATAAAAGACTAATAAATGCAATTTCCTGATCAAAGTCCACTTCCTCGCTGACCATTCTTGCTGCCCTCACCATCTGTCCTTTGACCACTGCTTTTTTCTGGTGGTGAGGGTGCCAGCTATCAAAATGTAGATACGAATTAGAGAAAGTGGACTTCCTATATATATTTGACACTAACTTCTTACCAACATTGTCGTAAGTTAGCTTAATATCTAAGTAACTAATGCTTTCTTGACTGATAGAATATGTAAATTTTAAAAATGATACACCATTATTAATGTATTCTAAAAAGCTATTTAAATTACCTTTGTCCCTTTCCAAATAATAAATAAGTCATCTAAAAACCGACCGTAAAATTTGATATATTTATTGTATTCTGAGTTAAACACATAATTTACTTCCCAATAAGTTAACACAAAATTAGCGAAACCCGGGGCACAGGCTGCCCCCATGGCTACACCACTAACCTGTTTGTAATAAGCCCCATCAAAAAATATAAAATTGTTTTTTAATACAATCCCCATAAGTTTCACTAAAACGTTGATCTTGTTTTGATCGTACAGGTTAGTGTAGTATAATTGTTCCTCCAACCACTCCAGTCCTCTGTCATGGGGTATAACTGTGTACAAGTTGCACACGTCCAAAGTAACAAAAATGTCATTTACTTCAAACACAACATCTTTAATTTTACCCAAAAAATCCCAAGAATCCTTGAGAATGTATGAAAAAAATGCAATCCCTGATTTTAAATGGTAATCCAAAAATTTACTAATAAAATGTGTCTTACATCGCTTACCATCTACTATTGGTCTAAACTTTAGGTTGTCCAACCCTTTGTGAATTTTGGGGATGCCAAAAATACCACTGATCACAGGAAATTTGTTCTGTAAAAATTGCCATTCTTGTTCATCCAATTCACCTTGATATAGCATGTCAAATAGTGTTGTATCAATCCTCTTATTAGCTATATTTATCTCATTCCTACTGACCTCTATGTATGTATCATCAACTAACATTGTATTCATATAGGAAACATAATCATTATTGTCCACTATCACAATGCCATTGCCCTTGTCGGGCTTCATGATTCTAATGTTCCCCATGGCCAAGATTCTACCTAAAGTAAGTTCCTCCTGTTTGGTTAAGTTTTTCTTTTTACAGGCTATCCGATCGTATTTATAATAGGCATCCCTAAAGTCATTTTCCGTCACCTTTTCAAACACTGCTATTTTATCGTTCATAGGGGGATTATAGGTGCTGGGTTTGGACAGCCTATTGTTGCCATTCCCTATATTTCCCCAAGTGTTGCTCTGATACAATATTTTCAAATTTAACTTTCTGGTAAATAACTTCAAATCAATTATGCTATTAACTAAATTACCCCTTCTTTTTGGAACGAAACTGAATCCCTTGGAGAACAATTCTACACAATCTCTGTCAAATGAGTGATTAGTGTAGTTGTATAACTTAAAATCACCCTTGTCGTTCTCGACAACCATTGGTTTATAGAACAACCCACATCCCTTGTGTCTACCAACTGTTGGAATGTCATTCATTTGAGTATACCCATCAGTGTCCACTGTAAAACTAATGTTTGGTTCATTACAATTCTCAACATTGTTTGAATTGACTTCAGTCGGTACCTCTGTTTGCACTTGTTCTACATAATCGTAAATTGATAAATCCAACAATACATCACTGATACTCGTGATGTTAGATGGTACGTCCCCATCAATGGACACACTCGATGCGTTGATGGCCCGTAACTGTACCCCCTACACTACCTAGTGTCGGATCAGTGTTTGGGTAAATACATGTTAGAACATTAGACTCAGTTGCATCAAATATTTGCATCTGCTCATCAACATCATGTAATAATGAAAACATTAAATAATTGTTGTCGTTAATGTAAAAACCCTTGTCAGTATCACTTGACATTGTGTTAACACCGTCCAATCTACAAGTATTTTGTTGAATATTGTCATTGGTTCCAGAAACACTCATTCGTGCTCCACAAAATTGAACGGCACATGTATCGTTCCGTCTAAAACGGTCTAATGTTAAGGGTCGGACCATGTTAATCGTACTGCATTCTTCCGTACTTGAAATAGTGTAACCAGATGTCAACCGTGGTGTACTAAAATCGTACATAAGGGTCTCGTGCATACCATTGTCCATATCCACACAGTCACCAGTACCAGTAGTAACATATTGTTCAATAAGTACATCCCTGCAGGGATCCTCCCGTTCACATTGTATATGAACCTGAGAAATGCCATCATTCTCAGTTGAAAGAAAATTACTAGTGTTAAATAAATAAGTTCCAGCGATATCCCCATTACCAATATTGTGACCAAGGGTAGTGTTGCGACCATAGATATTACTACAAAACCTTGTCCCAAAACCAACTGGCGAAGGTGTAAACATAAAAGGGTCAAGATGCTTACCCAATACCTCAATCTGGTGGGCCATCGGCTACTTGCGCCCCATGCGTTTTTGTGTTTGAAAATTAACCCTCACATTTTCTCCGGGTCTCTTCTGGGACGAACAGCTGAAACATCGTGTTCTTCCTCGTCTTCGTATTGGTGTTGCTCCTGAGCCTCTTTGATCTCCTCAGCGCGCCCTCTCTTACCTCTTCGCCTTGCCCGAATCCATGACTCTCAGTGCGTAAGGGGGATGTGATGTCATCCAATGCATCAAGACGATAGGTGCTCACTTCCGGTCTCCCCCTATCAGTGCTGTTTCTTGTGGATTTTGATTTTGGGTACACCAAACCGGAAGAGTATACCTTCGTGTCCCTTTTGATTTTTAACTGTTTTTTCTCATAAATGGTGTTGCAACTATGTTCTACCTCCTTAATCACATTGGTATAATTTATATAGTATTGGTCAAAGAGTAAATCCTCACTGATGGAACTGTTCAGTCGTTCCAAATCTAGCAAAAGTAAATGTTATTGCCCCATTAGCCTGACAAGTTTGATATGTAAACCTATGGAGTGCATCATCATGGACCTAAATAACAAGGATATACGGAATCTCCAAATTCTAGATCCCATGCAATTTGGTTTTGTGAAAGGTAGATCATGCCTGCTCAACGTGGTTGACTTCTTTGAGTCAGTCACTAGAGCTGTGGCAGTTCATACAGACTACCTTGCTGTGGCCAAGGCTTTTGATACCATTCTCCACTCAGGAAATATTGATAAACCCACCAAACTAGGCATCAACCCCCATATCACTAGGTGAGTTGAAAATTGGCTCACAGATAGAACCCACAGTGTGAAAGTAGTGGACTCCAAGCCAGATTGCTGACCAGTCATGAGTGGAGTCCCACAGGGATCGGTCCTGGGTCCTCTTTTGTTTGGTATCTACTTCTCAGAAGTCTAGGCCAACATGGAGGGACTCTGGCTAACCAAGTTCACAGATGACTGCAAGCTGGAAGCCATCATTAACTCCCCAAGTGATGAAGACATCCTACAGAAAGACCTCACTGAAACCAATGACTGGTGTCGAAACCATGGCCTTAAGCTTAATGCCAAAAAATGTGTCATCATCCCCTTTGGTAAAAACTCAGTTCCCACTAATTACCACATTGATTGGAGCCCACTGAACACTGAAGGCTTTATAAGAGATCTGGGGACACAGGTTGACAGCAACCTCTCCTTCGACCACCACACTGCCACCGTGGTCAGAAAGTCCTTCTATGTGGCATATTTCATTACCAAGGGTTTTGCATCCAGGAAGAAAGAGGTCATCATCTCTCTCTACATTTCCCTCATTAGGCCAATTATCGAGTATAATGTCCCATTTGGCATGTACCTCACTAGACACCTGCAGTAACTGGAAAGGCCACAAAAGTACCTCATGAAGAGGATCCTAGGCCTTAAACACATGTCTTACATGGACAGACTCAAAAAACTCCAACTATTCTCTGCCTCATATCGTCTACTAAGAGGCGATCACTGCTTGACTTACAAAGCCATGTCTGACCCAGCTCTGTTAGAAATGCTACATCTAAAGAAATCCCAATCCCTCTGCACAACATGGTCCGGAGACCTCAGCCTCATTACCCCAATCAACAGAACATGCTGGAGGGACAAGGTCATAACCCAGATACTGCCCATGCTCTGGAAAAGACTTTCCATACACATCAAGCAGAGCACCTCACTGGCCTTCTTCAAGAAAAATCTTTATGAGTGGATGGGAAATAGAAAGTTCATCCCGGGGATCACTCCAGTGGCTCTACTTGATAGAAGCAGTGGGAACTAATGTCAGGCAGCACAATGCCAGGGCACTTCTATAGGCTAGGCTTGTAAAGGCTCTAGGGCCATTAGCCTAGTACACATCTATGAACCTATGAACCTATACAAGTGATTTTATAGGGCTTTATATGCTTTGGTGTAGTTACCACTGTGATGATGTGAGGTATTGCCAGATATGCCCGGAGAAGTAGAGCAATAGATGCGTAACCTATGCTAGCATAGCTAGCTGGAATCTTGTAAAGAATTATATGTCATTTGTATATCAAACTAATTTGTACAGATGTTTGTGTTGAAAATGTATTTGTAAAGCTGCTTGTGTTAAAAATGTACCAAAAGTAGGTCCTGCTGGACAGAAAAAAAATACATCCATATGTCAGACTATATTGTAACTCTTGAAATTAAAATATTGTAACAGAGGATATTGGAAGAGAAGAGGTTAATCTCAGTCCAGCTAACTTTGACAGTAACGCAAAGTACAACCGCAGGGCATGTGTGTGCAAATGGGAACACAAAGAAAATATATACAAATGTCATAAAATCACAATGTAATACAAATCAGGATTTCACCATAATACTCAATGGTATGCATGGTACACCACAACCAAGGTGCAAGGGTTGCTAAGAGTCTGTGACAGTGTTTGGCGCAGTAACTATGAATTAGTAGTCAATGCCATGCAAATGAGGCAGGTAATACTGAATCGCAAACGTCTCCTCGGTGTTGTAGTGCTGCGCCGTATGGTACATCTCTACCATACGGCGCAGAGCTACAACACCGAGGAGTGGCTCAGAGGTATACATGACACCAGCAGTGGGGTGTGCCACCATAGCTGTAAGCACATTGGAGCAAAGCAAATCTGGCCTGGCCGTTGCTAAGCAAAGCCGCAGGACAGGGGTGGGGAGGTAGGTATAGCATTGTTTAGCTGAGAGCACATATGGTGCCCGAAAGCACATGTGTACTGGGATGAAAATGTGCCCAAAACCCAGTAAGCGAATGCATGCGCTGCGCACCATAGCACAAACAGGAAGGTCAGGGGAAGAAAATAAGGAAATGCCGCAGTAGGGTAATTGGAGTACAACTGAGCAATTAACACCTATTAACTCACAGTGGGCAATCGATGGCAGCTGAGAAGTCTGCTCACAGAAACCTGCAAAACAGGATAGGGGAGGTGTCGGATTGCAAAGAAAGGAGAACTATCATAGCAGAGCAAAGCAAACCTGCAGTAGACCAGCAATAGAACACATTACGCAAGATAAGCCAGGTCTAGGAAAGTACAAATGAAAGCAGGCTGCTGGATGCATGCCAGAAAATGGTAGTTGAAACGTGAAGAAATGTAAAGGGAAGGGCAAGAGGTAATCCATGGCAGCCAAATGTAATTCAACACCAAAGGCACCACAATAGTAGTTCCTGTCGTAAAACACATAAGATACCCTGTAGCTACGATCATACATACACACCCTATGACATCATTGGTGTTCACAGCACAGTCGTATAAAGTGTGAAAGCACCCCACACACACCTGTGTATTCCCAAACACTGCACCATAGGTGTAAACATACGGGGAACTTTTAAAATGTACATGTTGGGAGCTGCCATAGCTGTGATTCATCACCATGTGTTAGAGACTGAAGGTGTTGTGAAGGATGATGCTGACAACCACTGCAGGCCCTGGAGAAGGAGAAGAGTGTTTAGACCAAAGGTAACCTACCAGGGGCTACATGATCTGGAGATAGTAGAGCATTATAGGGTGGACAGGGACATCTTACAGCAAATAGTTGGGCTGTGCCGGCCACGCCTGAGATCCAGAAACAACAGAGGGGGAACCCATCCCAGTGGACATGAAGGTATGTGTAAGCTTGCGAATACTAGCCACAGGTACCTTTCAAAGGCCAACTGGAGATATAATGGGGATCTCACAGGCATCAGCATCCAGGGTACTACACCAGTTCCTGGATGCCATGTTACCACATGCCAATGAGCATATATACTTCCCCCGAACTCAGGAGTTGTCGGCCAGCAATATGCGTCACTTCCACCATGTGGCACACTACTGGAGGTACTGGATGCGATAGACTGCACGCACATACATATCAAGTCACCATCCGGTGAGCATGGTAGGCGCTACATAAACCGCAAGGGATTCCACTCCATCAACTGCCAGGTCATGTGCAATGCCCAGGGCATTATCATGGATGTGTGTGCTGGCAGCCCTGGAAGCTACCATAACTCCCATATCTGGCATGCCTCACAGCTGTATCAGGTATTTGTCGGGGGGACATCCCACATGGCCACCTTGTGGGGGATGCTGGCTATGCACTGGAGCCGTGGATGATGACTCCCATCAGAAATGCACACACACCCATGCAAGAACACCATAATGAGGCACACGCACAAACCAGAATCATCATAGAGTGTGTGTTCAGGATGCTGAAATCATGGTTCCGTTGCTTGGACATATCTGGTGAAGCCTTTCAGTACTCTCCAGGCATGTGTGCATGCATCTTCATAGTATGTGCCATGCTACATAATATGATCCTGCGCAAACAGCTGCAGCAGGGACAAAATAGTGAAGGCCCTCATAGCCCACCACAATTGCCAAGGCCATCACAGGCACAGAGGGATTCAGACCACGAACAAACTGTGCCAGCCCCAGTAGGCAGACGGAGGCATGCCCAATATGCCTATGCCTTGTTAAAGAGAGAACGTATAGCACATACTCTGACAGTGTAGGCCCCTATGGACTGACACACCTCTCCACCTGCACACACAGTAAAATGGATGGCACACACACACACGATCACCTGTAAATTGTAATGTATAGGTGGGCTACTGTGTGAATCCTACATAGGCAGCCCTCAACCATTGTACACACAACAGCTATTGGAACAAGGAATGTCAACACCTGAACAGTACACGCACCTATCAGCATATGTTGGTACTGTGTGTATAGGTTCCTAGGTACATTGGTAGGTACACGCCTGATTGTCAGAGGCCATACATCAATCGAGGCAAACAGTGTCTGCTGTCGCCACAACATCGAGTAACCAACTGTCACTCAGTGGAGCAGAGGCAATTGCGGGATCCCATGTGTGTAATCAATGTTCCCCACACACTCTGCACGGATTCCCTGGTGCGTTAATGAGGGGCTCCACATAATGTAATCATGGATGTCGTGTCAAGGCATGGGGTGTACCCATGACAGGTATCTGTCACCCCAGCATGCTCCACCTAAGGTCGTTTGAAGGTGTAGCACATTATAGTGTGTGGCTCACTGTGATATACATACCCAATGCTGGAGCACATCCATTAAACATCACATGGACATACCATTAATAGGACTCATCCATATATAAACTAACTGATTTATCCATGTGATTGCAGTATGGAGTAACAGCTGTAGTATAGTCCACATACAAAACGCCATAACACGTGTACAAATCCCAGATGCCCAAGTGGTAAATGCAGTGACCGTCATGCATGTTCCCGGTCCCACGTCCTGCAAGGGATGTAACGTAATCCCGAAGGCACGAATAATGCATGTCAGATCCAGGTCATCAGATCATGTTTAGCACACATTAGCAGGAATATGCATTGTCCAGTGCTGGTAAGCGTCATTTAAATATGACTATATGGATATGCGCGAAACAGGGCTAAGCTTCTCTGCATATCATGCAGATCATGGTCAGTGATGTCCAGAACAGGTGAAACCAGCATTATTCACCTCTGTACTAATAGTGCCTGCTCTGAAGGGTAAAACGACCACTGCCAGGAGTAGAACACGCAATCATGTACACAATCACCTAACACTATGGTAGCCAAGATGTACCTATGGCAGGTGTGTAATGTGACAGGTTCAAACACAAATATGTGGAGTCCAGGAAACAGTATACACCGACAAGTACACAATGAAAGGTGTATTCTGCCTGTCACTCTCTCTGTCAGATATATATATATATATATATATATATATATATATATATATATATATATATATATATATATAAAATACAGATAGAAAGGGTGATAGAGAGATATATGTTGATATATACGGATTCACCGATATCTGCAAATATACAGATAGGTCAATGACATGTACACAACCATGGAGGTACAAATAAATAAGATACTGCCAACTATGGAATGTGTCACATACTGACACACGTAAACACGAGGCTGAAAGACTGAAAGAACACAGTACTGGAACACTAGAACCGCGAGTAATATTATCATGATATGAAGGGACATTTAGTTACTGCTGCCGGTGTTGCGGTCCACGTAGGTACTGTGTTCAACTGTGTTTGTGATTGCTGTAGTCTGTGTATGTGTGTGTTGAGGGTGCCGTGTGCATTTCCGTGTGACTGTAATGTGTGTATGTGTGTCTGCATCGTGTGTCTGTTAGTGCTAACTCGGAGGTAGATCATTACAGTAGGTGTGGTTATAGCTAGCCGTAGGCATATGGTTACCACCTGTCCCACATTAGGAGGGACAGCCCCTCCCTGGGCAGTTGTGTCCTGACATAAAACATTAAAAAGGGCAAATGTCCGAGATTGTAGGACAGAATTATGTCCCATATAATTATGTAATAGTTGCATTAAATAGTTATGACTGTATGTAAGAAACATAAATGTTACATGCAATATGATAAGTAGCCAAAGTCCTACAAGAATAAGCATGTATTCAGGATAAAAGTATGTGCTATCCTGTGTACTGACCATGGGTATGTGTTGGCCTGTAAACACCGATGTGTGTCCCGCAAATGTCCCACTATGGCCATTTGAAAAGGTGGCAACCCATGCCAAAGAGGTTCAGTTACCAACACAACTGCAATGAGTGCAAATATCTGGGACAGAAATACATGGGACAGCTGTCATTTAGTAACATTCCTTTACATATCGCTGTATTTCTGGAGGTATGGAAGTATCAACCTCACCTGCATACTATATAGAAACCAATTAACAACAGCCCAATGTATATGCCCATAACAAAAGTCTACTAACTGATAGGTCTTTAATTAAGGAAGGAGCCCACACACACATATATGGAATATGTAGAAATGCAAGCCCCACAAACCTGTATATGCTAGGTACACCCACCTACATACCCCACACACGAAACTATAGCAATACAGACTGTAATAACAGCACAAACATCCACTCACTCAATTACATCTGCAGAAGCATTAACATACCTTGTGAGAGACACATTTTTAAAGGCACCATGTGAAATCATAGCCGTTGTATAATGGAACAGACGGTGATGTTACAGGTTTTGTTTGCAATAGTCCCTTATCAGACGGTTGAGATGACAGGTACACTCACATGTAGAACCACATACTCTAGCCATCACACACAATCCACGGGGGACATGAATCCAAAATATCCGTGTCTCTACACATAGCAGTTGCAATTACACACAACAAAACACATACAGGCCGTCTCCCCGAAGGTAGGGCAAATGGGCAACGCCAAAGTGGAGAATTCAATTATACCCCACTGTTGCCACGTAATTGGCGAATGGAGTAGCTGCACAGCTGATGTGCATGTAATAATTTACTCAGGAACACCAATTGGTGGCAGGAAACCACATGTTACAGGTATCGACGTATATAAGGATGACTTGCCAGACATTCAAACCGTATGCTCATACCATAGAACTGTTTAAACAGTGTAAGAGAGATAGTTACGAAAGTTCAGAATGCTAACAAGGTATGTAGAACACTCAGTATGTTAGTGTATGTATAGCCTGTTTTGTGTTAATTAAAAGTGTCCGCAATGCATAAAGTGGGAAAAGGTATTATGCAGTGATGTCTTGCTGAGCATAGTAACGCTTGTAGAAATTGTGTGTCCTGCAGTGGGCCACAAGGTAAACATCACAGACACCACAAGGGATGCTACATGAGGGCTTTAAACAGAACAATTCCATACCACCAGCCATCAGTGGTAGGGTATGTCCAACAAGTACGTGCCATAGCAGGAGATAGTATATGTTGATATACTATCACAGTAGGCATGTGTATGGGCATATAACGACAATGACATGCCTAAGGTGGTCCTGCTGTGCAAGTATGCTTTGCATTATGGGATAATATGTAAAATATGTGTAATGTACAGTATTGTAGGTAGATATGTCAGATATTCTGCACAGCATAACAGTCATATCATGCATACCAAAGGTATAATCTATTGGCATGTACAATATACAATAACAGGATACATATGGCTTGTAGTCACAGGACACTGTAACAGCATGATAGCTAATTGAAATGGAAGAGCTACTCAATTAACCATGCACAAAGGACATGTAATAGCTTCACAGGTTCATAGTGGGGTACTATGCTGTCTGGCAAGTCTATGTGTAAGCCCAACTACAGTGTTTACACCAGCGGCACCTCTCTAGGGTAGTGTCCTGTCTATGAACAGCAGAGCCATGTGTTACCTGCAGCTCTGCACAGTACAGCCACTGCAGTGATCCCTGGTGTACATGTGTGTCTCCCATCCACCAAGTGAGGTATCACATGAACAGTGCTACTGAGTGTCCCTGAGTGATATACATAGGAATCATGTTTCAAAGCATGGTGAGTGTCTGGTTTGGGAATGTAACCCTCAAGCACATCCCACTCATCGTTGTGTGTGTGCACATATCCATGAGCATGTTGCTCTCAGTGGCTTTTGCTTATGTCGCATATGTGGAGTATATCCATGAATATTGTTGTGGACACAGGCACTGTATGTTCAGCAGAGGTCACCCCTGAGTATGCAGTATGCAAATGTGTACAGTCGTGGTGTCCGTAGTTCTGCCGCATATGTCAACCTTCGGACCTCAATAATCCTCATGGCGTGTTAATGTTGTGGTATGTAAAGCCGTAGCTGTTCTGTAAGGTACACCCTAAACAGGGTGTTGTACCCTTGAATGTGTGTATACGTCAGGAGTTCAGAGGTGCAGTGGGTGCCTATGTTCCAGCTACAAACCCAGTACAGATAAGGGTGGCCACGTAAAAGAATATCCACACCACATTGGCAATATGGTTATCAAAGGAGTGGATGCTACATATGTGTGTACTATGATCACATACAATGTGACATGTATGTAGGGGACTACCACCTATGTGATAGTCAGTGGGTGATTGGTGTAATGCAAAGGGGATGTTCATGCACCTTGTTTCATGCATCTTGAGGCCATGATATTGATATCAGGTATCTGTCACAGTGACACCCTTATGGAGGGAGTCAGTATCAGCTGGTGGATCAATCATGGCACTTTGTATGCAGTTGTCTGGAAAGCTAGTCAGGGAAAGTCCCTCTGTGCTAGCCTGTACCTCAGGGAAGCATATACCAAACATGAGGGGCCCTATGACTGAGGACTGTGAATGCGCCAAGTGTAACTGAAATACAGTAGGTACTATGGTATGCTACCCTCATTGTGTGGGTCCTGTCTGTGAGCCACTTTGCATAACATCCTAAGACATAGGGGTCGATGTGCAGGTGGATGTGTATGTTGTCAATACCAGAATGGAGAACGGTGCTGAAAGCCAATGAGGGGACAATGTAGGCTGTGTGGACCCCCTTACCATCATCAACTACCCTGGTAACTGTATCAAAGGAGTCCACTAGGTGTAGGAGCCATGCTCTGGCCCTAGCAAGTCCAACCTGGGTGGCATCAAAGGACTGGAGCCCACCAATGTCTCTGTGAATGACTTCCATGATGATGTGCCCCATAGCCTTGCAGAACAGTCCAGTCAGGTGTATAGGGCAATAGTCCCTCTGGTTCATTGTAGCGCCACCTGTGTGGAGTGTGATAACTGTTGCTGTGTGCCAGTCAGGGGTCACAATGTCTGATACAAGGCTATTACTGAATCTGGTGGCCAAGTGGAGAGACATGTCGTTCAGAGGTTTGTGTAAATCACAGCCTGGGATGTTGGATGGTCACATGGAGTCAGTGTTCCAGGCCTTAGGGAGTGCAGGTTAGTACTGTGTAGTTGTGACCGCAGGGACACAGCAATGTTCCTGCATGGATTGTGGCCCTGTAGGGAGTGAGAGGGTGTAATGTTAGCTTTGAATCCATCCGCCAGGATGTTGCCAACATCACTCGGTTCTGTAATGTTCCTGAGTTACTGTCGTATGTCAGAGCAGATGTGGGTATTGCCATTGACTACTGACATACCTCCATAATGCCTTGTGGTACACCCTGGAATGTGTCACAGTAATATTTATGTAGCTAGGTTCAGAGTATGTGATAAGGGATCCCATAGCCCTACTGAGGCTGACCAGTGAGCTACCCCACCCATGGGATTGTACTCCACTTTGCAACAGCCTCCACCTTTTGTTGTACATTATGTCCATGGAACTGGACTCCCAGAGTGGCATCCGTTATCTGGTGGGTACCATCATGGCTCTGTTTGGAATAGCATGATCCATGCAGTTATGTAAGTGCTAATGAAGTGCACTGGGGTATGTTTCAGTGTTTGTATGTGCATTGTCCATCTGCACGGGTGTCATGACGTTAACTACTGCTGTCATAAGACGTCTGTAGTAGGCATTGTAGTAATCTTGTACTGTGTATGCCGTGAAGGGTGTGGTGCCGGGATGTGGATAACAAGGGTGATTAGCATATGTTCAGAAACCACCAACGAGGGGATAACCCCAGGTGTGGAACACCAGTCACATGTTGGTAGTGTCCATGTCTAGGATATTTTTGGTCTTGGAGGAGGTGTGTATGGGTTGATCCAGCCGAGTGGAGGTTATGAATCCCAGACAGCGTTGGCCTAATGTGTCGGTACATGAGTGGCTATCCCAGTTAAGTGTGAGGTAATGTCAGTCTCACATCAGTAGTACCTGTCTGAACCCTACTGTCCAGTACACCAAGAAATGAGGGCTGGTAACCGTGGGGTATGTTGTTGAATCCGTAGCATGTTACAATGTGTATAGCAGTTCTGGCCACAGTTAGTTGCACGTGGATCACCTCTGATGCATTGTGCTAAGTAACTAGCCAGGAGGTGTGTACATCATAGTGGAATATGGGAACACCTCAGCTGTGGGTGTTCCAGTCCAGGTTACATGACTGAAAGGTGTGGTCTGCGTTACATGACTGAAAGGTGTGTTCTGTTTATAACCTGTCAGTGCAGGTGTGCTCTGCGGAGCCTAGAGGCAGGTCCCAGTCACTGCAGAGATATTGAAGTGGTCCATTATAAGGAGTGCCTTGCCTATGTGCGTCAGAGATAAAGATGTCAAGCATCGAGTCACATGACCCCACGTTTTGCTTGCCTGTTCCCATTCTGGTGGTGAATGTTATTGGAAACTGTGCAAGACAGGCAGTATAGGAGCAGCAAGAGCCTTACATGTTATCTGTACTCCCAGGGCTGACAGGTGCAGGTCATCTGTGCCAAAGCATCGTGTTTTGTTGACCATGTCAGTCAAAGTGGACAGATACTGGATGCCTGTGGAATGACAGCAGAAGCATAGGCAACTGTTGAAGTGAAACAGTCAGTCATTGTACAGTGCTATCAAGTCCGGATGAATGCATAATGCTCCCCAGAGCTTGGCCCATACCTTCAGGGCTACAAGACCGGTGAGCTATTGCATGTCCCCGCACATGTAGTCTGTGAAGTTGCATCTCAGGGCAGTCACACTAACATGGAGAATGACAGTCAAATTGTACCTGGTGAGGTGTGGCATGGGTGCATAGGTTATGTTGCAGAAACAGTTACCCGACAGCTAGATGTAAGCGACTTTCGCCTTGTATAGCCTGCTGAGTGGGACATCAGTGTGACCGCCTACAGAGTCACCTATGACTCGTGTGTTGTGTATGTTATAACACCCTATTGGCTGTATGTGATGGGCACACATGAGTCTGTGGGCTATAAGTTATTGTTGTTGTGTTTGGTGATGGGGCTGCCTTTGGTGCCTACACAGAGTATAGAGAGGTTCTGCAAAAGTTGTACTCATGCTATGTGTGGCCTGTGGTGGTGGAGATCTTGTGAGACTATGTGATGAGTGGGGTGTGTTTCAAATGTTACACATCCCCACATGACTGTCAGGTTCAGTCTGGGTTGGTGAGAGCATTACCCCCAGCATGGCTACATATGTGCATCTCCCACAGGCTGTAGTGTCGTATGTTGG
>NC_056741.1:1699964885-1700073834 GCF_019279795.1 Protopterus annectens | reverse complement strand
GTGAACTCTCGAACATCTACATTTATGGTAGGTACAAAACTGTACTTTAGATGATATTAGAATGTCATTTGGTCTTGAAAAATGTGCAAAAGCAACCTTTAAAGCAGGAAAACTGCAGCACCAGGAAAACATCAGTTTGGGACAAGAATGTGATATAAAAGAACTTGAACAAGAGGGGGTGTATAAATACTTGGGACTTGATGAAGGATCAACAATAAAACATGTGAAAACATGTAAAAATGCGAATAAAACTCAGTAAGGAATACTTTTGAAGACTTAAATTAATCCTGAGAACAGTATTGACATCTAGGAACAAGATCCAAGCTATAAATAAATTTGCTTTTCCTATCCTAACGTGCAGTTTTGGAGTGATTGACTGGCCCCAAAAAGTGTTGGATAGATTAGATAATAAAACAAAAAGGATGCGTCATGCTCACCAAATGATTTATAAAAATCAGTGTATACCAAGATTATATATTCCCTGGTCCGAAGGAGGGATGGGCCTCCTTGAAATTGATTGCATGTGTAGATCTGAAATCGTGGGACTCCACACATATCTACTGTCCTCACAAGATCCAAATGTAGTGAAAGTTTTGAAACATGAGGAGAATAAATCTAAGATAAGTTCTCTGCTTAATTTAGCAGAAGCATATCCACGTCAAGCAGGAATGGGAATCAAACCAGCAGTAGATAAAAACCAGGCAGCAACTGAATGTGCCAAAAAAAAAAAAAAGAGAGAATATAAGATGAAGGACCAGATGAGAAGGCAAGAAATGTGGAAAAAACATACATATAGTTGCAAGTATAGAAAACGTCTGGAAGAGCCTCATGTCAACCAAGAACTAACACGGGAATGGTTAAGGAGAGGCAAATTCAAATCCTGCCCAGCCAGACTAACCTGGTTAACAAATGACAAATAAGGAAAAAAAGGTTTAATAAAACAGACAAATGTAGGTTTTGTAAAACCGAATTGGAAACGGTCACACACCTTGTTGCTGGTTGCAACACACTAATGGCACTAGGACTGTATACTGAAAGGCATAATAATGTGGGAAGACTGTTGCACTGGGGGTTGTGCAAACATTATGGTATCAAAGTGGCTGAAAAAACACTGGAAACATGAGCCACAAAGCTTCATAGAAAATTATGAAGTTTATATCACATGGGATCACCCATTACCAACAGTTCAAAAGATAAGTGCTAGAAAACCGGATATAGTGGTCCAAGAAAAAAAAGAGAAAAGTAGCATCGATTACTGAAATCGCCACACCCAGTGACTATAGTGTCTTGAGTACAGCGGCACACACAGTCATAAAATACCAGGATCTGCAGGCAGAAATGAGAGCAATGTGGAAGAAAGATACCCAGACAGTTCCAATAGTAGTAGGAGCAATGGGTCCTATAAAAAAAGAATTCATAATCCTATATAGATACGTTACCAATCCATGTAACCCCATACGAATTTCAGAACTAGTCATTACTGGGCACATTGTGGGTGCCATGAAGAGCACTTTTGGCTAACATCAAAGATTGAAACAATACTAATTTCATGAACGTGAAACAGTACTAATTTCATGAACGTGAAACAGTACTAATTTCATGAACGTGAAACAGTACTAATTTCATGAACGTGAAACAGTACTAATTTCATGAACGTGAAACAGTACTAATTTCATGAATGTGAAACAGTACTAATTTCATGAACGTGAAACAGTACTAATTTCATGAACTTTAGTCATACTTTGACTTAGGAATGGGGTCCATTCCCATCATGGTATTAGAAACCCAAAAGATTTGGAGAAATTAAAAAATCAGATGTGCTCTGGGCTTGATTGCCCAAGCTTGTCTGATTTTCTGACCTCCCTGATTCTGAAGGAAAGTCCACTGATATTTCTGTTTTGGGTTCTACCTCTTCGGTGGTGCATCACTCTATCAAGTGCAGCTATGAGGCTGCTGATGTCTGCTCCAGAACTGCTGTCTTTGAGTCTATCATGAGGAGTTATTCTTGTCTGTTAGATGCTCCTTTAGACAATAAAAATCTCTTTAGGACGGCTCCTGCTGCTGTGTTTGTCCAGAAGAGAGGTAAAGCTTTGCATGACCTTAAACATTGTTGTGTCCCCCATCCGCAAGTTCTAAAGGAACTATCCTACTAGGTCTGCTTTTGTTCACAGGCAGCCTTATCAAGCCACTAAAGACAGGAAGGATGGTAGGTGAGCTCCTCCTGCTAATTCTTAGGCTGTTGTGGCCCAGAAACCTCCTTTTTCTGACAAGCCCGTCTTTTTGACATTTTTTGCACCACCCTCCAGCCAGGTTCTCTTGTCTCTCTGGCTGTCCTTTCATCTTTCAAACTGGCAACTCATCACATCATTCTTGGGTTGTGTCCATCATCTGTCAGGGTTACTTCATGGTGTGAAAGTCCCCCCCCCCCCAAAGGATTCCTCAACCTCCTCAAGAGAGGCTTTCTCATTTTTCAGTAGTTAGGTCCCTGATGGACCAGGGAACAATTCCGCCTCTCTCTCCTTCCCATGTAGGAAAGGAGTTCTACTCCTGTTCCTCAAAAACAGGGCACTTGGAAGCCTGTTCTTTATCTCTCATTGCTCAACACCTTTCCTCAAGGTTCCTTCCTTTTGGATGCTGTGTCTTCAAACTCGTGTTTCCTGTGTTGCTGCTCCAGGCTTTTCTGGTGTCCTTAGATCTGAAGGATGCTTATTATTCCTATTCACACTGTTTTCAGGAAGTTTGTTTCTTTTTCTTCCTCTCTTTCACTTCTTTTCTTTGACCTTTGGTGTATCTGCTGATCCAAGGATATCTACAAAAAAGCCTGGCTTTTGTGATTGCTGTTTGCAGGCTCCAAGGCTTTCAGAGTTTTCTTTATTTGGACGACCTGTTGATTTGGCACCTTTTTCCCAGTTGCTTGTTTCAGGCTCTGGAGTTCACTATCTCTCTTCAAAGTCTGAGGTTCATTATCAGCTTGAAAAAGGCTGTCCTGACCCAGGTGTATCTGGGCTGCAGGATTCCAATAGTGCCAAAATTTGGCATCTCTTCCAGGTACAAAGGCTTTGACCGTGATGACTTTCTTTCAGTCTCTTCTCTGCCTGCCATTCCAGCCAAGGAGTTTCTTCCGGCCCTAGGACTCGTGGCCTCTTCTGTTCCAGTGCTCCCTTTTTTGCCAGACCTCTCTTTAATTTCTCTAAATCGTTTGTGTTTCTAATACCATGACAGGAATTGACCTCTTTCCTAAGTCAAAGTATGGTTAATGTTTCATGAAATTATTAAGTCTTTATCAGCCAGAAGTGCTCTTCGCAGCACCCGCAGTGTGCCTAGTAATGATGACTTCTGCAGTTCGTACAGAGTTACATGCATCAGTAACGTACCCAAAATAAGATTGTAGATTTTTTTTATAAGACTCGTTGCCCCTACCTCTATTGGAACTGTCTGGATATCTTTCTTCCACATTGCTCTTGTTTCTGCCCACAAATCCTGATGTTTTATGACTACAGTGTCTTGTGTACAGAGACGGTCACTGGATGTAGTAATTTCACTGATCACTGCTGCTTCCTTTTTTACAAGAAACATCTTTGTCACACATTTTAATAACTTGCATTTATATAAACTAAAATCCTAGTGACACAGTCTTGGTTGCAAACATTATACCATACAAACAGTGCCAACACAATTGTAGTTGCAAACCTTGTCATTGTCAGTCAACCATTGCATATCTCTTTCCGATCCTGCCTTCTTTTAGACATTGTTCCTACTCTGCATGCAGTGGTCCCACATTTCCCATTTTTTCCTATGTAATGTACTCCTACCCTTTTCTAAAGATCCCAGTTCCAGTTGTTGTATCTCTGTTACTTTCTTTGTTACTTCTAGTAAAGTTGGTTTAGACTTTAATTCCCATTTCCTAATTTATTTCTTTTTTGGCAGCCATCATTTTTACTCAGCAAGGCCTTACTTATGTCTAGGCAATTCCAACTCTGTATTATAGCTCAAAAAATAATTTCCCTAGTCACACCAATTTGCTCACCCAGCATCTATGACACAGCAGTCTGCAGGGGGTCTTTAAAGTCAGCCAACTCATTGCATTCCCAAAAAATGTTCGTTACCTCTTTCTTCCCCATCACACCTCCCAGCATTTTCTGTCTACCCGAGGAAAGATTCTTTGCAACCTGGTTGGGATATAAAAATATCTGTGTAAACCCTACCAGGCAAATATCCTAAATCTTCTAGATTTTGTTGCATATTTTGGAGACCTACATCTACCCCCCATTGTTGTTTTTTTTTTTTTTTTTTTTTTTTTTTTATGTGAATTGCTTATCCAGTCACTCTTCCCAATTCTTCCTAACCGCTTCTGAAAGATTCTTATAGTCATCATGTAATGTTTCATATGTTGTACTAATTATTCCTTTCTTAATGACCACTTCTGTTCTCGATTCTACAAAGATGTCTACCAGTGCTGGTCTTTTTTACGACCACCTATTTCTTTTTCTTTGCCTTCCATGTCAAGGGTTGCTATCAGTCTCTCACCTGTAGTCCAAATAAGTTCATAGCATCTTCCAATTCTGTTACCATTCCCTGTCTAGACATTTGCTCCCAATGCCTTAGTTCCTTTGCCATTTTTCTCCAATATACTCCCACTGCCCTCTTACTTATTGTATGTATCCCTAATTGCATTTACACCTGTTGGCAGAATCTCCTTTCTCCATTCCTGTATTGGCTTAGTTGTTGGAGTACCTTCTACTACTTAATGAGAATAATGTGTACGGTTATTATTGTTCTCCTTAAAGATTTGCATCCAAAATCTCAGTCTCTCCCGGTTGCTTGACCCCCACCCCCCATTTCTTCATCTCTTTCCATTTTGAGTTATAGTTCTCTGCTTTTGCTACGTATAGGAGCCTTAACTTTGTTGCTCCAAAATACTCCTTCAAATCGGTAATCCCAATCTGCCCTATTCTAGTGGAAGAATAAGCTTATTCCCACTTGATTCTTGTGGCTACCCTCAGATAAAATCCTTCAACTCTTTGTTAATTACTATTCAAAACTTCTCTGGTTGAGTAAAAATATGCCTGACCTGTATACAAGACTAAAGGGACTAAAACATTTTAACTGATTGTATCTTACTATGAATATCCAATGTAACAGAGCTTCCATTTTCTCAGTTTTTGTATTATCTTTTGTTTGGTCTCTTCCACGTATCCTTAGCTGCCACATCAGTATCATTTTTAATCCATACTCCCTAAATACTTCATTTTATAATGTCCCCATGAGTATGGATATTCCTGAACTAGTTCGTATGTGAGTACATAATTTACCTCTATTGATTTTGTTTTGGCTTCATTAATGTTGTATCTTGAAAAGGTCTGAAATTCTCAATATGTTCACAGCACTGTAATGTCCCTTTCTGGTTTTGCCGGGTATAAAATAATGTCCCTTTTAAATAGAGCCAGCTTCTCTTGACTACCATACCAACTATATCCTTGAATTTTGAGTCCCTTGTTTTCTTTGCCAGTGGTTCTAAATATAATGCAAGCAACAAAGGGGAGAGAGACACCCCTGCTTAGTTCCTGTGCTTTAATTTTCCCCTCCGATCCCTCTTGTACCCTCCTAATCAGCCTTATAATTTTTTCAGGAAATGCAAATGCTTCCATTGCTCTGCTCATGAAGTCCCAGTTCACTCTGATGCCAGCATCAAGCCAGTCAAAAACCATAAAGCCGAGCCTCTTCTGTTCAATGCAAAACAGCCCGAGATTTGTAACTCTCAAGCAACCGGAAACTACACTTTTCTGGCATCTACCAATCCCCATGGGTGACTGAACTGAGAGTTTACTGTACTTCCACAGGATCCCTTGTTATAGGCTCCCTAAGCTTGGTGACGGGCCTTTCTATTTTCTGTTGCCCGAGTCATTGTGCTAGAAGTTTTTATGCTCTAGGGTTATCAAAAAGAGTTGCTTAACAGCAGTCTTTTTAAACTCGTGCATATTGTTGAGGTAATTTTCTGTTTAGCATTCTGCAAGTTACTCCTCTTCTTCAGTGAGATTCCTCCTATTTTGCAGTACTTTAACACGTCAGTTTCTCCTAAGTAATTCTTACTTCTTAACCATATCCCCCCCCTTTTTTTTTTATTTCCAATGTATTTTTAAATTCCACTTTAGTTTTATCCCTAACTATATTTTCAGAAGTTTCTATCTTCTTTAATAGCTCCTGAATAATTTCTACTGCCCATTCCTTAAATTCCTCTCTTTTCAACAGATAGGTGGGAAATCGCCAGTGATTTAGTTTTATTTCATTACCCTGTGTTTTTATTTTAATTATTATTGGCGCATGATCTGAAATAGTTATTGGGTGTGTATCAAGACCTTCAATTAAATGCACATGTTCCTGTGAAATGTATAGTCTGTCTAGTCTAGCCCACTTTTTGTTTCTTGGAGAATAGTATGTAAATTCACTCTGAATTCCTACTACTGAATTCGCATCTTCCATGCCAAATGTTTTCATAAATTTCTTTAAAAATCTACACCCCTTTGTTATATTTTCCATTCTGGGCCCCCAGACACATCCTCACTGTTGCAAATTAAATTCCATTTCCCACCTATAAATAATATTGCTGAAATCTGATTATTTCTCCCAGAATTTTCTTAAG
Organism: Protopterus annectens; assembly: GCF_019279795.1. Classification (NCBI taxonomy): domain Eukaryota; kingdom Metazoa; phylum Chordata; order Ceratodontiformes; family Protopteridae; genus Protopterus; species Protopterus annectens. The sequence goes on along the minus strand of NC_056741.1, from coordinate 1,700,067,194 downwards.
CTCCATTGTAGCAGTTTTTGGTGGAATATGAATACATGCCAGTGTAATCCATTCTCCCTTGCCAGTAGCCCCTTAATACTAATAAATCTTCCAATGTCTTTTATATTTCCTTCTATTACTGTTGGAGCTTCTCTTGCAAATAATACAAGTACCCCTCTTCCTTTGCCACAGATATTCTGCTGAATAACCATCTTGAAAACCTTTTGTTATCAAATTCACGTTTTCAGTTCATTCCACGTGTGTCTCCTGGAGCATAGCTACTTGCACTCTACAGTTTAAAATAATTCACTACGTTCTTTTTTGTATTTATCTGAGAGACCATTAACGTTTCAACACATTATAGAAAAAATCCTGTTCTTGAAGGATTATTCTTCCCACCATTTATGCATAACCGCTTTTTTCTTAAATGTATGGTTCAATCTTTTGTATTCAATGCATGCATCATTTGGCAGGTTAATCTTTTATACAATTGTTTCTTGTCATCGCCATTTTAGCCTATGTCACATCTTGCAGAACTTTGTTTTATTGAATACCCTGAAACAAAAATACCCCCCAATACCCCTGTAAAACCTAATAACTAAACAGACAAAACTGTGTACATAAGAACAAATGAATGGCCTTTCTTTTTTATTCCTTTCCATTTACATGTTTTGTGATATACTTGTTGCTGGATAAATCCCAGGCTTTTTTTTTTTCCAAATAATTTTTTATTTTCACATAAAACAAAGCATACAGAAAGAAGAAAAAACACTGTGATTAAGCAATAGATCATAACATGTCATTGTGAGCAAAAGAACGAACAACAAAGAAATACAAAAAAAAAAAAAAAAGTAAACTACCTACATCTAAGAACAATTATGTACAATATTTACAAACGAACGTGCTACCAGACAGAGCAATTTGAAAGGAAAAATACAAAATTATGAGGGTTGGCAGTGGATCTCCAAGTAATACAAGGGGTATGAATATGGACCTCCACAGAGAACACAATGATCAACAATAAAATGGATTACTCACAAAGAATTAAATCAAGTAAACATTTCCACAATTTGCCAAAATAGGCTTTCTTCTTAGGCCCATTTATGATAAACTTTTGAGCAGAAATATATTTCGTTGCCAACTCCTTAAAACCCCTCCAACAAAGTTTAGTGCGATCCAACCAGTTTTTTGTGATATATAATTTGATAAGAGAGCAAAGTGATTAATATGTGGAGTTCTAACTTAGGCATCTTAGTGAAGGGGATATGGAGAATGGCTGTTTCCCAGGAAAGGGTGGAATTATAATAGCCCATTTTCTCAAGAAGTACTTTTAAAGAACACCAGAGTTAACCCAATCATTTGCCTATGCAAGCATTTGAAAAAGCACACTAATTTTTCTTTTGCCATGCTCTCTCAACTTAGACCCTTCCTTTCTCCTTTTTTTCCTAGTATTGCAGTACCTACGTTTTTTAAAACTGAAAATGTAAAAAAGAAGGGATAAAAAGAACTGAAAAAGCTTTACTTCATAGCTTGCTAAGAAAATCCAGGAACTTTTACAGTGGATATAAAATGTGTACACACCCCTGTTAAAATGCCAGGTTTTTGTGATATAAAAAATGAGACCATAATAAATTGTTTCAAAACTTTTCCCACCTTTAATGTGACCTATAACCCATACAATTCAATTGAAAAACAAATCTGTTAGGGGAAAAATATAAAAAACATGCAGTAAGCTGCTTGGATAAGTGTGCACACCCTTAAACTTATACTTTTTTGAAGCACCTTTTGATTCAATTACAGCATTCCGTCTTCTTGGGTACACACCTGCCATCAGTTGAAGAGACTGATTAACCCCAAATAAAGTTCAGCTCTCCTAGTAGGATTTTCCTGACATTCAGTTGTCTGCTACAGCAAAAGCCATGGTTCACAGACAGCTTACGAAGCGTAAAAGGGATTTCATTGTTAAAAGGTGTCAGTCAGGAGAAGGGCACAAAAGACATGTGACTGGAGCATTTCTCCGCAGGCCTCCGCTGAAAACAGGCTCTGTGGAGCCTAGTTGGACTTTCCCAGTCAACAAATGTTAAATAAATAATAAAAATAAATAAAATTTCCACAGCATTGGATATACCATGGAACACAGTGAAGACAGTCATCAAAAAGTAGAGAAAATGTGGGACAACAGTGACTTTGCAAAGTACTGGACATCCCTCCAGAATTGATGAAAAGACAAGATGAAAACTAGTCAGGGAGGCTGCCAAAAGATCTACAGCAACACTGAAGGAGCTTCAGGAATTTCTGGCAAGTACTGGTTATGTACTACATGTGACAACAATCTCCCGTATTCTCCATATGTCTGGAATGTAGGGTAGGGTTGCAAGACGGAAGCCTTTTCTTACACAGAAAAACATCCATTAAAATTAAAATTTGCAAAACAATACATGGAAGTCTTCCAAAAGCATGTGGGAAAATGTGTTATGGTCTTATGAGACCAAGGTTGAACTTTTTGACCACAATTCCATAAGGTACGTTTGCAAAAACAACACTTCGCATCACCAAAAGAACACTATCCCCACAGTGAAGCATGGTGGTGGCAGTATCATGTTTTAGGGATGCTTTTCTTCAGCTGGAACTGGGGCTTTAGTCAAGTTGGAGGGAATTATGAACGGTTCCAAATACCAGTCACTTTTAGCCCAAAACCTTCAGGTGTCTGCTAGAAAGCTGAAGATGAATTGTTTCACATTTCAACACGACCCCAAGCATACATCCAAATCAACAAAAGAATGGCTTCACCAGAAGAAAATTAACGTTTTGGAATGGCCCAGCCAGAGGCCAGACCTAAATCCAATAGAAAATCTGTGGGGTGACCTGAAGAGAGCTGTGCATAAGAAATGCCCTCGCAATCTGACAGATTTGGAGCGCTTTTGCAAGGAACAGTGGGCAAATATTGCCAAGTCAAGATTTGGCATGCTGATAGACTCCTGCCCAAGAAGACACCTTTTGATTTAAGTACAGCTTTCAAAGTATTGTGTGTACACTTATACAACCAGTTTATTGTATGTTTTTTATTTTTTATATTTTTCCCCTAACAGATTGGTTTGTTTTTTAATTGAATTGTACAGGTTATCGGTCACATTAAAGGTGGGAAAAGTTTTGAAATAATTTATTGTGGTCTCCTTTTTTTTTTTTTTTTTTTTTTTTTTATCACAAAAAATTGGCATTTTAACAGGGGTGTGTATACTTTTTATATCCACTGTAAACATTACCATTAAGAGAGAAAAAAAATAAATTGATTTTACTTGGTTAACTTTCTTCCCTTCTCCTTCACTCTCCAAAGTAGCTATCTGAAGTTTGACATAATGTAGGGTACATGCTTTAGTCTCCCCTACAAACTTGAGTCAACAAAAGTCCAATATTTCCAAATCCTCTTGTTCTGCTATGTTTCACAAATATAATTATTGCTTTATAGTCCCACATTTGTTTGTTTCCAGGTAACTGATTTTATTCTCCAAACAATAACATGAACCAGGGTGTCAAATGAGATGCTGCCAGCCCAGCTGTCTGAAATTGTCTATTTGCGAATATCAACATGATTTATATGCTTGTTACAAATGTATTAGAACTGTATGTCATATAAGATGGTTTGTACAGATGTGTGTGCTGATGAGGTATTTTATAAAGTGCTGGTTAAAAATGGATCCACAGCATGCCCTGCTAGAAGGGAACAGAAATGTACATTAACTGTTTGCTTGTATATATTTTAACAGTGGAAACTGAAACACAAGAGGCTAACTTAGAAAAATAGCTGAAGTTAAATTACTTTATGGCAGCAAGAAGGCACGGTGTCTAAAACTAGACTAACTAAACTAGCAGATGATTGCAGTACGATGTTTACTCTTTTCACTGTGTTTGAAATTAATACTACTAGGCAAATGTCTTAACCTTATATTGTTATTATACTCTGACATATGTCATTATCTGTCAGACTTTGTCTTTGCTATAAATATGCTGTTTTTTTCCCTCTGAAATGCTAGATTATACTCTTATATTATGTGAAATTTTTCTTGTCTGAATATATGGAGCCTTTCTTGTGATATTATAGTCTGAAATATAGGTCATTTCTCCTGTTGAACTATGTATTTACTATAATTGTACTGCTTCTTTTTTCATCTTATATGCTAGATTGTACTCTTATATTATGTAAATCTCATATGTCTGAATATGTGGAGCTTTTCTCTCCGGGCCTCCGCTGAAAATGGGCATATACCCAGTCGGACTTTCCCGGTCAACAAATGTAAAATAAAATAAACTAGGTTCTGCATTGTCTTGGAAGTGTCCTATTGTTTTACGACTTCCAGCAAGTACCAAGATTTGAGGAAAAGCCCTTGTGTATGTATTTTCACAGATAGATGATAAATGCTACCAGCTGCATCAATGTTCGTTTTTCACCTGGGATAGAGTCAGATGACAAGAAGTGATGTCATTCTTCAAACTATCCCTATAAACTATATTTTGAGAAATCAATTTAAGAACTCTCTGTGAGAAACAGTATTATGTATTTGACCTGACATTAAGATCCACTCACCACATCTGCCCTGCTTGCTCTGAAGCAAGTTATTAGGGTACGGTAATTCTCTTGGATACAGTCGGGAATATAGCCAAGCTTAGCTTAGATACTTTTCTTTATTTAAAACTGTCCTGCAATGTTTTAAATATTTACTGTGATTTTATCAAGTATATATTTAGTATTGTCTTCTTCTTAACATTTCGTTGTGGCTGATCTGTGTCAAGACATGTTTATGTTCTGAGAGTACTTTCATATTTGCTGGGTGACACTGTGTAGGCCACTCCTAATCGCCTTGGTCTTGGTCAAACTACCATTTGTATTGATAGTAACATTAAGCAGTAAGATTGGAAACCCTCTGTTAAGGGCCTTAAAGTAGCTGATATGGAGTGACTGGGGGCAGGGGAAACTACATTATAATCTGGGCAGAAGGGGGAATATCTAGTAAACCTGTGCCAGCCTTTCCCAGGTGTGTGTGTGCATGTGTGCAAAACAAATCTTCAGGAGTGTGTGTGTCAGGTATTTGGGCAGGGACATGAAGCACTGGTTGGATAGAGAGAATGTTGGAGGTCTTGACTTGGCCACTCAGCTGAGGTCTCAACTATATAGCTGTGCCAGACGGGAGTCTTACTGGGGATATGGCAAAAGAGCAAAACCAGCCCTGGACTGACTCTGGTCTCTGTGTTCTTGTAAGGGAAATTGCACTTGTGCCAGACGGGAGTCTTACTGGGGATATGGAGAAAGAGCCCTGGAATGACTGTGGTCTCTGTGTGCTTGCAAGGGAAATTGCACTTGGAGTGAGCTGCATCTGGAAATACTGTGTGTACCTGTCATCCTCCAAATGTACATCCTCCACTGTTGCCAGTGGTGAGGATTGAGGCTCCTTGATTACTGGGCCAGTGGTGGGTCGTCACACAGGGTATAAATTTAAAGTTACCCACAGGTGTAACAAAGTACAAGGAAGTTCAGTACTTTCAGATTTTCCTGTTTTGTCATGTTTCACAAGTATAATTATTGCTTTATCATCTCAGAGTTGTCTATTTCCAAGTTAGTAGTTTTAGCCCTGTTTATCTTCATCTCCCAAATCCTGTCTCCATTTAATTTCCAACCTATTCCAAATTCTTCTAGTAGATTCTTAAGTTTTCTTCCTTCCTTCTCTTAGGCAATTGAAACAGTGGTAAAAGATTTCATGGGCTCAGTCTCTGTAGTCCTTAGTACCAGGAGAACACAAAGCAGAACCTCCTGCTGATTCACAGCTCACCCTTTGTTAGACAAACATTTGTATTTCCTTCTTAGTATGTACTTCAATAAAAAAGGATTTTGCCTTTCCAGGAAAAAACACTTTGAAGATGGCTGAGTACAGCAGTTTGAAACTCATGCCTGCTTTTCCACGTTCCCTAAATAATGGAATATATTTACTCCCCTTGTGCCTGGTGTACAATGAGTAATCATTCTTCACAAACACTGTACTATCTCCCACTTGTAGCACTTTATCTTTCTGACACGGTTTTGTAAACAAAAAAAAAAAACAAAAAAGCTCCTTTTGATAAGACTGCATTTTTACTGTTAAAGGTGTAGGCTGTTGTTTAGTAACCAGAGTTGGAGCATACACACAATGTGCCCTTTCAATTAACAGTTCCTCTTGTGAATACCAGTCCAGTTGCTTATTTGTACTTTCATAAAATTTAATACAGTCTGTTCCTTCCAACTTCTCTGGTGCAGCATAAACATCTCAGGTTTTCCCTACATGCTCTGTTCTCTAATTCTATTTTTTTTCTTTTGAACTATCTCTTCTTGTGCAGTCTCATATTCATCCAGCCTCTTCTTCATTTCAGACTGAGTTTTGCAGTTCTGTCATGTTATCTGAATATCTGTTTAAAGCTTCCATTTTTTCCAGCTTTTTATTGTTTGTGTTCTTGTACTCTGTTTCATTTATTTTAACCAGGTTTGAGGGCAGATTCTTTGTTCTCTCCTGTAGATTACTGGAAGTCATGTCTGGAACTTGTAGTGCTTCTTGTTGAACCACTGCAGTACTCTGCTCAGTCTGTGCTTCTTTCTCACCTTTTATTTATGTGTTTTACATTTTAACAGGGTAGAGTCTGGCTGGGCAAGTAGCCTGTTTTCAGCGGAGACCCGGGGAGAAAAGCTCCATAACAGTAGTGCAAAAAAGATTACAAAATATTTTTCAAAAGATGTGCAAACAATATACAAAAAGCTAGCTTTTGTAGCTGATTTTCCTCCAGATCCTTTATATTACTTTTTACCTTGTATCCAGGCAGTGTACTTACTAGCCAGTCACTGAAATTTGCCCAGACATCTGGGTCCACTGGCCACCTTTGCTAAATTTCTGTTTTCAGACTGGGAGAGACAGAATTAAGCTGTTACTCAGTGTACAGCAGATGTCCTTCAAGAATGCAACTGCAGTCCTGACATATGGGTTGTTCTGCCTCAGGCAGCCCTTCGGTCGGCCAGATTCCAAAGTCTGGGTCCGGCGTCGGCCGATGTCGCCTCCTCCCCGACGTCAGAGCGGCTGGAGTATAAAGGCATCTGGCGACGCCATCTTCTTCAGTCTTTCTTGCCGCGCGGTGCCCGAACCAGAAGCAGTTCGCAAGTGCCGGTCGGTCAGCTCCTGTGTTTTCAGTTACCGAAGTCATCTAAAAGCTAAGTACCCCGTTGGGGAACATTTTTTCTTGCCTCAGCCGATGTCAGAACAAATTGAGAAAGTTAATAATTGTTTGTCTTGTGGTAAACAAATACCTCATAAGGACTTTCATTCTTACTGCCTCCCTTGCCTGGGCCCAGACCATGACGTCTCGGCCTGTGCCGCCTGTGCTTGCTTTAATAAGCGCACTCTCAGGCACCGGGCAGAGTTTGCCGAAGACTTTTTTGGCGAATCTTATGCTTACAACATGCCGTCGGAACAACTGACAGCACAAACTACCAAAAAACGAAAGGACCGGGACCGACATCCTCGGCCCGCGTCTTCCACCGATATAACGCCTAAGCCCTCCGCGAGTGCTTCGGTCCCTTCGGAAGCGGTAATTCAACCGCTCCAGGCTGACGACACCGGGTTAACTCATCCCTCGGTCTCGGAGGCCTCTCCGGTGCCGGTTGTTAATTTTCCTCCGGAAACCGAAGTTCTGGATCTACCCGACACCATTACAGTGGACAAAGTTACCCCTGCACGTGGGGCAGCTAGGCCTCCTGTATCCATGTCAATCAAGGCCTTTGCACGTGCTAAGGCCGCCAGCCAGGCCAAGGCCCATCCCAAGCCTGCTTCTCAGGCTCCTTCTTCTGACAAACAAATCATGTCTCTGGCTGCAGATCTTATTTCTCTTATTAGGGGGTCTCAGCCTCACCCAGACAGAGGTTCTCAGCTGCCTGCAGAAAAAAGGCCTAGAACTGAGCAGGCCGAAAACCTATCTTCAGATGAAGCCTCTGGGGATTCAGAGCATTCAGAAACCCAAGAAGAATCCTTCCAGGCCTATGAGGACTCTGATGCTGAGGAATCTATTCCCTCTGCCTCCCCTCCAGAGGATTTTTCATTCGGTGAAGTCCTCCACTCCATGAGGGAGCATTTTAAGTGGCAGGGTCAGGAATTTTCTGATTCCAGGAAAAGGATACGTACCTTCCTTAAGTTACCCCAGCACAGACCTTTAGCTATTCCGCCAGTTTTGGATGTCCTGGATGATGTTTTCTCCGACTCCAGTGCTTCCCCTGATTCTCTCCCTCCTGCTCCTGTTAAGCCAGACCGATATTATAGGGTCCCTGACACTCACAAGCATCTCTTTAAGGCCCAATCTGTGGATCTAAAAACTATTTCACAGGGCCCCAAAGGAGTGGCTACCTCCTCGGCCAAGAACCCACTGCCAGCTGACAGGGAAGCAAGGTCCCTGGAGAGATGGGGTAAAAAAGTCTATAACTCTACCACCCTTGCCATGAGGTCTCTTAACTGCCTTTTTCATATGTTTCAGTACCAGGATTATTTACTGGATGATTTGCAGAAAAAGATAGACTCTCCTGAGCCTATAGATAGTAAGGCATTGCAGGATTTGGTTCATAATACACAGCAGGTTAGTAATCATTTTCTACAGTGTGGTTATGATGCATTGGAGGCTTCATGTAGGGCAGCTATGACAGGGGCTGTTATCCGTAGACTTGCTTGGTTGAAGGATCAGCCGCTGCCAGATCATGTTAAAGTTAAGCTCCTGGATGCACCTCTGAATAAACAGAAGCTTTTTGGAGCTAATGCTCAGGATGTGTTGAAATCTATTGAAGAGAAGGCAAAACCAGTTCAAACAGTAAAGGATTTCCTCCAGGTTCAGCCCCTAGGTTCAGCCGGAATTGGCCTTCAAAGAATTGGTCCTTTCCAGACTTTGACAAGTCTCAAAGGGGAAAGAACAGGCATGCACGAGGTAGAGGGCAATACAGAGGCTCCTACAGGGGACGCCAATGGCAACCACAAAATCAAAGAAATGGCGCAGGTAGTACACCTGTACCACAGGGACAGGACAATCACAATGACTTACCTTTCACTCCGCCTACCAAGGCTCAAAGAGAAGCACCTATAGGCAGAAAATTCTCTGTTCTCAAAAAACTGGCACATTATAACAAAGGACAATTGGATTCTGGACATAATAGACAAGAGGTTACAGGTTCCACTTCCATACCTTACCAACAGGACAAGGCATGCCAAACCTGCCACAAAATCAAAGGGCAGAGGCACTCATAGAAGTCTCAAAGCTATTACAAATAAAAGCAATAGAGAAGGTTCCTCCTCAGGCAGGTGCAAGGCCAGGGATTTTATTCAAGACTGTTCCTTGTTCCAAGAAAAGAAAAACTATGGAGGCCTATACTGGACTTGTCCGTTCTAAATACTTTTCTCATGGTGCCAAAATTCAAGATGCTGACGTTACAGCAACTTCTTCCCATGCTGGGCAAGGGGTCTTGGCTGGTTACTCTGGACCTCAAAGAGGCATACCTGCATGTCCCTATCAGACACAGTTGCAGAAGATACTTCAGATTTCTTGCAGGAACAGAGCACTATCAATTCTCAGCATTGCCGTTTGGCTTATCTACTGCGCCCAGAGTATTCACGAAATGCCTGGCATCAGTAGTGGCACATTGCAGACTCCAAGGGATTCAAATATACCCTTACCTGGACGACTGCCTAATACAAGCAGACAGCAAACAGACCTTGATAAGACACTTGGATTACGTCATTCAATTGCTGCAGGCTTTGGGATACACAGTCAACATTCAAAAATCAAGATTACTGCCATCCCAAGAGATTATATTTCTAGGAGCAAAACTGGACACACAGCTACAAATGGCTTTCCTCACAGAGGAGAAACAAGAACATTTAACAGCTTACTTCAGAGGCCTAGCAAAATTAACCCACCTGACCGCAAGGAAGACCTTGCAGGCCCTCTGGTTCATGGCATCTTGCATTCTTCTAATCCCTCTGGCAAGACTACACATGAGAAAGCTGCAATGGTACCTAAAAAGCTTGTGGTCACAACACAGCCACAACCTAGAAGACATAATACCACTCATACCATGCCTGCAAAAGGAATTTTTGTGGTGGGCTCAAGCAAGTCACTTAAACGAAGGCATGCTTTTCAACAAACCTCAAACAAGTCAAACTATACAGACGCCTCAGACCTTGGATGGGGGGGCGCACATGGACGGCAGATGCATTCAAGGGCAATGGACTCCAATGGAGATGCATCAGCACATAATCAAAAAGAGATGTTGGCAGTGATGCATGCAATAGAAGCCTTTGGAAAATCTCTTCAACAAGGTCATCTGCTAATAAGAACAGACAACACCACTGTCATGTGGTACATAAACAAACAAGGGGGCACTCATTCCTACCCCCTCTGCAGACTAACAATGATTCTTTGGGAAAAGTCCCTGAAACTAAACATCTACTTGCAATCCCAGTTTGTTCCGGGCAAGGACAATGTTCTGGCAGACAGATTGAGCAGAAATTTCTTGGATCCTCACGAATGGATGCTACACCCTCGCATTTTCACACAAATAGCATCTGCATGGGGAAGACCAGACGTAGACCTCTTTGCATCTCATCTCAATCATCACCTGGAAAGGTTCTGCACAAGGATACACCATCCTTTAGCTTGGAGAACGGATGCTCTCTCCTTCAGCTGGAATGTTCTAACAATTTATGCATTCCCTCCTCTACCTTTGCTCACCAAGGTGTTACTGAAGATCAAGGCAGAACAGCGAAGGGGAATCTTGATAGCTCCAGACTGGCCAAGGCAGCACTGGTATCCACTACTATTGAGCATAACTCACTCAATACTGTGGCCCTTGCCTCAATGGCCTCTGCTCCTGACTCAACACAGTTACAAGACTGTTCATCAGAACCTGCAAACCCTAAAGCTGACAGCTTGGAGAGTTCCATGACTCAGACCCATGACTCACTCTCCAAAAAAGTTCAGGAAATTTTGCTGGAGGCACGCAGACCCTCCACCAGAAAAACCTATACGGCCAAATGGAAGAGATTCACCATCTGGAATGTCAACAAGGGACAGGAATGCATCATTGGTGAACATGCCTCAGATATTGGAATACTTGACAGAAATGTTTCACAGTGGCCTCTCATACTCTTCCATCAAAATCCACGCTTCAGCTATCTCAGCACATTATAACTGGGATCCACCTGTGTTCTCGCATCCTTTGCTAAGACAGCTTCTAAGAGGCATAAAGAAGATCAAACCTCCAAGGAAGCTACCAATTCCTGCATGGGACCTCAATTATGTCTTGGAAAAATTAACTCTTCCTCCTTTTGAACCAGCAGCATCTTCAGAAATGCAATTTCTCTCATGGAAAACGGTTTTCCTGTTGGCAGTCACTTCAGCAAGAAGAGTCTCGGAGATACAGGCCCTCATGGCAGTTCCTCCCTTTATCATCTTTCATCAGGACAGTTTCCCTTAGGACCAATCCTTCATTCATGCCTAAGGTGAATAGGGAGTCCTATATCCAGAGTGTCTCTAAACCGAGCAATTCACCTGCCTACTTTCTTTCCTAATCCTCAAAATAAAGGGGAAAGGTTGCTGCATACTTTAGGCATTCACAGACAACTACGCTACTACTTGGACAGAACAAAGTCCACCAGGAAGTTTGACCAACTGTTTGTAGCCTATGCTGCTGGAGTGCAAGGGAAAGCAGTCACCAAACAAACTATCTCAAAATGGCATCAGATTCTGTTATTCTTTTCATGGAAAAAGTGTGCCAGCTAATATTAGACCACACTCCACCAGAGCTATGGCCACATCCACAGCTTTTGGCTACAAAAGATATTCTAGAGGCTGCTACATGGAGCTCCGTGCATACATTTACCAAACACTACAACCTGCCATTATACTCCAGATCCCGAGCAGGATTTGCTTCGGCAGTCCTGCAGGGCCTTCTAGCTACACCATCTCTTACTTAGTCCTACCACCCCCAGCTTGGCTATGGTATTCAACCCATATGTCAGGACTGCAGTTGCATTCTTGAAGGACATAGTACAGTTTTGTACCTACCATAAATGTAGATGTCCGATAGATATGCAACTGCAGTCAGGTTTACCCTCCCTCCTACCCCTCTTTTTTCCTTTTTTGGGTCCTTACTCCCCTCACCTATCAGCTGGGGATATATGTTATGGTGTATCAGTTTATCCATTCACCAAATTTAGCCTTCATTGGAGGGCATCTGGGGCAAGAAACACTGAAGAAGATGGGCGTCGCCTGATGCCTTTATACTCCAGCCGCTCTGACGTCGGGGAGGAGGCGACATCGGCCGACGCCGGACCCAGACTTTGGAATCTGGCCGACCGAAGGGCTGCCTGAGGCAGGACAACCCATATGTCAGGACTGCAGTTGCATATCTATCGGACATCTACATTTATGGTAGGTACAAAACTGTACTTTTTGGAATCCCCAATGATCAGTACTACTTTTGTCTTCCTTTCATGAGCCACCATCTCTCTTTCTTGCATATGTTTTTTGAACTGTTGGTAATGGGTGATCCCATGTGATGTAGACTTCATCATTTTCTATGATACTTTGTGGCTAATGTTTACAATGTTTTTCAGCGACTTCAGAGCTGTATTGTTTGTACAATACCCCAGTGTAATAGTATTGCCATGGGTTCCTATTATTTTAGCGAACGCTGTTTAGTTGAACGTCATTACGCGAAATGGCAAAATACCGAAAGCACAGAACAGCGACCCCCCCCCCCCTGGAAAAAAAATCACTGGGCCGTTTTCGGGACTTTGCAATTTTTGCCACTGTGGTGCGATCTCGGAGTTGGTATATTTACGTAGGGGGGCACATCCCCCACTTTATTTTGTGTTTTGATCCCCCCGGGGAAAAAATCGCTGATCCATGTGTTCTTTATTTTGTGTTTTCAGGGATTGTCGGTCAATTATATGGTGCTCGCAATTCGTTGTGTTCGCTTATGTAATATAGACCCTATTCCCACATTATTATGCCTTTCAGTATACAGTCCTCCTGCCTGCCTTTAGTATGTCACAACCAGCAACAAGGTGTGCAGCTAGTTCCAATTCTGTTTTACGAAACCTAAATTTCTGTCTATTTCTCCCATGTGCTCTATGGACTTGCTGGACTATGTACATGCTGGTTTACTATCTTGGGCCGCCAGTATCAACCTTTCATCTTTGGTTTGAATTTGCCTCAACTTAACCATTCTTGCGTTCAGTCCTGATCAACATGAGATTGTTCCAGGAGTTTTCTATACTTGCAGCTACATTTATACATTTTCCACATTTCTTGCCTTCTTGTCTGATCCTTCACCTTATATTCTTTCTTTTGTTTTTTGGCACATTAAGTTGCTGCCTGAGTTTATCTACTTCTGGTTTGATTTCCATTCTTGCTTGATGCTGATATGCTTCTGCTAGACTGAGAAGGGAAGCAATCTTAGTGAAAGTTTTGAAACATGAGGAGAATAAATCTGTTTGCGTCTTATGAGGTCAGCAGATATGTATGCAGTCCCACGATTGCAGATCTGTACATGTAATCAGTTTCAGAGAGGCCCATATCTCCTTCTGAACAGGGAATATATAATCTTGGTATGCAGTGATTTTTATAAAATTATTTTGAGCAAGAAGCATCCTTGTTTTTCCTGACTTACCTGTCCAACACCTTTTGGGGCTGGTCAGTCACTCAAAAACTGTAAGTTAGGACAGGAAGAGCAAACTGGTTAATAGCTTTAAGTTTGTTCCTAGATGTCAATGCTGTTTTTAGGATTAATGCAAGTTTTTCTAAAATATTCCTTATTGAGTTTTATCCACATTTGTTCATGTTTTATTGTTGATCCTTCATCAGTTCCCAAATATTTATACAGTCCATCCTGCTCAAGTTTTTATGTCACATTCTTGTCCCAAACTGATATTTTTTTGATGTTGCAGCTTTCCTGCTTTGAAGGTTGCTTTTGCACATTTATCAAGACCAAATGACATTCTTATATAATCTGAAAAAGTTTTGATTACTTGCAGTTGTGCTTTCAGTTTCTCATCTGATGAGCTATAAGTAGTCAACAAAGAGAAGAGGGGAAGTCTTTACACTTTTTTGCTTTCTGGGAACCAAATGATAGTCATGACCTAATCTGTTAAGCAAACAGCGTAATGGGTTAAGGGCAAGGTAAAAGAGCAGCAGTGACAAGAGTCACAGTGGAATATCTGCCTTTGAATTTTTATCCCTGGAATAATAATTTGGCCTTTATGATGGTTTAGCTGCAAAGTGGTTTGCCACTGTTTCATGGTTGCTGTGATGTAGTTTCAGTGTAGGGTGTATCTTATACATTTTTAAGCACTCTTTATCCAGGAATGTGGGATATTGTCAAATGCTTTTTTGTAGTCGATCCATGCCATACTTAGATTCTTCCCCTTTTTACAGTTCTCAATTATGACTTTGAGAAAAAATGGTCCTTTGTTCAATTTGACTTTTTTATTGTCCTTTTGTTCTACTGCCGTAATTGAGTTTTCTTCTAAATGACTCTAAACTCTGTTGGTATCAATCCCCATGTGTAGTTTATACATCATCGGAAGGCAAGTTATTGGCCTAAAATTTTTAGGGTAGCTTGCAGGCAGGTACAGCTTAGCTTAGTTGTGGAATGGTATGGTGGTCCCCAGCTGTGTGCTACACGAGCTAAATGAGGAATTAAACCCGCACATAAGGCAGCTGTTTAATCTCAGCCTTACCACAGGATACGTGCCCAAGGAGTGGCGTACGGCAACTGTGGTCCCACTCCACAAAGGCGGTGCCTCTACGGACCCTGGTAATTACTGCCCCATAAGCTTAACAAGTCTAGTCTGCAAAGCTATGGAGAGGATCATAATGGAGCTCATAAACAAAGATATAGGGGACTTGCAGACATTGGACCCGACCCAGTTTGGCTTCGTCAAGGGCAGATCATGTCTGTTGAACTTGGTAGACTTCTTGAAACAGTCACCAAGGCCATTGATGAGGAAAGGCAGTCCATACAGCCTACCTTGACCTTGCAAGGCTTTTGACACAATACCCCACTCGGTATTGTAGAAAAACTTACCAGCTTAAATGTAAACCCATATGTCACAAGATGGGTTGCAAACTGGCTTAAGGACAGAACCCACAGGGTTAGAGTTGCTGGCGCTATGTCAGACTCCAAGCTGGTCACAAGTGGTGTCCCACAGGGGTCGGTCCTTGGCCCCCTATTGTTCGGCATCTACTTCTCAGAAGTACAGGCCAACATGGGAGGACTTTGGCTGACAAAGTTTGCAGATGACTGCAAACTGGGCGCCATAGTGGAAAGTGCATCGGACACGGATATCCTTCAGAAGGGACTCACGGAAACAGATAGCTGGTGCCAGAGCCATGGCCTGAAGTTAAACGCCAAAAAATGTATAGTCATACCCTTCGGGAAAAACAAGGTAACCCCAAGCTACCATATAGGTGGCAATCCACTAAGCACAGAAGAGGTCATCAGGGATCTGGGGACCCAGGTTGACAGTGGCCTTTCTTTTGACACTCACATTGCTAAAGTGGTTAGAAAGACCTTCTACATTGCCCACCTGATCATGAATGGATTCACATCCAGATCTAGTGAGGTCATTGTTCCCCTGTACTCTTCACTTATCAGACCAATGATAGAGTACAATGCCCCATTCGGGATGTATCTCACCCGACATCTGCAGCAATTGGAGAGACCCCAAAAGTTCCTCACCAAAAGGATAAAGGGACTCCAAAATCTGTCCTATGCTGCCAGATTGAAGAAACTCCAGCTCTATTCAGTCGCATACCGTCTGCTCAGAGGTGACATGTGCCTGACATACAAGGCCATGTCCAACCCGGAATTAATGGACATGCTCCACCTCAAAAAATCCAAATCCACCAAAACCACTAGAGCAAGCGACTTAAACCTTAGCACGGATATAAATAGGACGTGCTGGAGGGATAGATTTATCACTCAGAGACTCCCTATGCTGTGGAATAAAATCCCGGTCCATGTGAGGCAGAGCACCTCGCTGGCTCTGTTCAAGAGAAATCTTGACCTGTGGATGGGAGATCGTAGTTTTACCCCGGGAATCATCGCTGTGTCACTGCTGGACAGAGGCACAACAAACTAATGGGTACAGTATTTTTTCATATAAGGGGTGGCGTAAGCCACAAAACTTTGGGCTAGGCTTATAAATGCCTTAGGGCAGATAGCCTAGTATAAACCTATGAACCTACAGTCTTAAGTAGGAGCATTGTTCTTCCTGTTAGCCAGGTTGGTGTCTGTTCAGGATGCGCATATAAATAGTTCTTACTCATGGCTAAATCTGATGTTTGTTTCCTATGTGGACGCTTCCGTGGTATCTCAAGTCAGTATGGTTTCAAGCGTTGCTATCCTGTGGATTTGAGTGCCTCCTCTTCCTTGTCTCAAGCAGGAATTTGAGTGGTGGATTCAGCAACTTGCTCTCACCAAGACTTGCCCTTTCAGCCTCTGGTTCCTTTTCAAGAACTATTCACCGATGCTTCCGATATCTGATGTGGAGCTTCTGTGGTCACCTGAAAGTTCAGGGTGTCTGGGTGCCCCAGTCAGAATTCAAACCATCAAAAAAAACACTTGACAAAGAATGGAATTTGTTAATCTACCAAGTCTCACTAAAAATGATAATAAAATAAACATTAAAAGCAAATTGTCAAGTAATAGATTTCGTCCTAAACAAATTCCGAATTTCTTCAGATCATCTGAAGTCTTGAATTTGTTTGACAAAAGCACTAATCTATTACTTGACAGTTTGGTTTGAGGTTTTTTTTATCATTTTTAGTGTGACTTAACCCAACCACTGGGGATGCACAAACCAGTGCATTTCTTTGTGCTGGTCGCAAGCCCGGATAAATGGGGAGGGTTGCGTCAGGAAGGGCATCCAGTGTAAAACTTTGCCAGTTCATTCATGCGGACAGCAGTAAATATTTACATACCCGATCAGTCGAGGCCCGGGTTAACAACTACCACCACCAGTACTGTTAGCCAACAGGGTGCTGGTGGAAATTGGGCTACTGTTGGCCGAAGGAGAAGAGGTGGAAGGCATGGCAGATGGCAGGAAGAGAGGAGAAAGGCTAGGACTGTGGTAATGAGGGTCAGAACTTTGAATGTTGGCAGTATGACTGGTATAGGGAGAGAGCTAGCCGATATGATGGATAGAAGGAAGGTTGTTATATTGTGTGTGCAAGAGACCAGATGGAAGGAGAATAAGGCTAGGTGTATTGGAGGTGGGTTCAAATTGTTTTATCATGGTGTGGATGGGAGGAGAAATTGCGTAGGAGTTATCTTGAAGGAACAGTATGCTAAGAGTGTTTTGGATGTGAAAAGAGTGTCAGAGTGATGCTTATGGAGCTGGAAATTGATGCTGTGATGATGAATGTTGTTGGTGCATATGTTCCACAAGTTGGGTGTGCGATGGATGAGAGAGAAAAATTTTGGAGCGAGTTGGATGAAGTGGTGATGACTGTATCCAAGGGTGAGAGAGTGGGGATTGGAGCAGATTTCAGTGGGCATGTTGGTGAAGGGAACAGAGGGGATGAGGAAGTGATAGGTAGGTATGGTGTTAAGCAAAGGAATGCAGAAGGTCAGATGGTGGATTTTGCGAAAAGGATGGACATGGCTGTGGTGAATACGTGTTTTAACAAGGGGGAGGAGCATAGGGTGACATACAAAAGTGGAGGAAGATGCACACAGGTGGACTATATCTTATGTAGGAGGGCCAGTTTGAAGGAGATTGGAGACTGTAAAGTGGTGACCGGGGAAAGTGTACTTAGGCAGCATAGGATGGTGGTTTGTAGGATGACTGTGATCAAGAAGAGGAGTGTAAGGGCAGCACCAAGGATCAAATGGGGGAATTGAAAAAGGGTAATTGTGAGGTGGAGTTCAGGGAAGAGTTAAGACGGGCACTGGGTGGCAGTGAAGAATTACCAAATAGCTGGGTAAGTACAGCAGAGCTAGTAAGGGAGACAGCTAGAAAGGTGTGTGTTATGACATCTGGACAGAGGAAGGATGACAAGGAGACATGGTGGTGGAATGAGGAAGTACAGGAGCATATACAGAGAAAGAAGATGGCAAAGAAGAAGTGGGATTGTCAGAGAGATGAAGAAAGTAGACAGGAGTATAAGGAGATGAGGTGCATGGCAAAGAGAGAGGTGGTGAAGGCAAAGGATAATGCATATGAAGAGTCGTATGAAAGGTTGGGCACTAAGGAGGGAGAAAAGGACCTGTACCGACTGGCTAGACAGAAGGACCATGCTAGGAAAGATGTGCAGCAGGTAAAGGTGATAAAGGATAATGAGGGAAACATACTCACAAGCGAGGAGTGTGTTGAGCAGATGGAAAGAGTACTTTGAGGGATTGATGAATGAAGAGAATGAGAGGGAGAGAAGGTTGGATGATGTGGGGATAGTGAATCATGAAGTGCAGTGGATTAGCAAGGAGGAAGTAAGGATAGCTGTGAAGAGGATGAAGAATTGAAAGGCTGTTGGCCCAGATGACATACCTGTGGAAGCATGGAGGAGTTTGGGTGAAATGGCAGTGGTGTTTCTAATGGGATTGTTTAATGAAATCTTGGAAAGTGAGAGGATGCCTGAGGAATGGAGAAAGTGTTTTGGTACCGATTTTTAAGAATAAGGGTGGTGTACAGAGCTGTAGAAACTACAGAGGGATTAAATTGATCAGTTACAGCATGAAGTTATGGGAAAGAGTAGTGGAAGCTAGGTTAAGAAGGGACGTGATGATTAGTGGTCAGCAGTATGGTTTCATGCCGGGAAAGAGCACTACAGATGCAATGTTTGCTCTGAGAGTGTTGATGGAGAAGTACAGAGTAGGTCAGAAGGAGTTGCATTGTGTTTTTGTAGACTTAGAACGTCTATGACAGGGTGTCTAGAGAGGAGTTGTGGGTATTGTATGAGGAAGTCAGGAGTGTCAGAGAAGTATGTAAGAGTGGTACAGAATATGTATGAGAGTAGTGTGACAGCAGTGAGGTCTGTGGTGGGAGTGACGGATGCATTTAAGGTGGAGGTGGGATTACATCAAGGATCAGCTCTGAGTCCTTTCTTATTTGCAATGGTGATGGACAGGTTGACAGACGAGATCAGACAGGAGTCCCCGTGAACTATGATGTTTGCAGATGACATTGTGATCTGTAGTGAGAGTAGGGAATAGGTGGAGACTACCCTGGAGAGATAAAGATATGCTCTAGAGAGAAGAGGAATGAAGGTCAGCAGGACTAAGACAGAATATATGTGTGTGAATGAGAGGGAGGATAGAGGAATGGTGATGATGCAAGGAGTAGAGGTGGCGAAGGTGGCTGAGTTTAAATACTTGGGATCAATAGTTCAGAGTAATGGTGAGTGTGGAAGAGAGGTGAAGAAGAGAGTACAGGCAGGATGGAGTGAGAAGAGTGTCAGGAGTGATTTGTGACAGACGAGTACCAGTAAGAGTGAAAGGGAAGGTCTACAAGAGGGTAGTAAGACCAGCTATGTTATATGGGTTGGAGACAGTGGCACTGACAAAAAGGCAGGAGTTAGAGATGAATGTGGCATAGTTAAAGATGTTAAGATTTACACTGGGTGTGACGAGGGTGGACAGGATTAGGAATAAGTATATTAGAGGGTCAGCCCAGGTTGGTAGGTGTGGAGACAAAGCTAGAGGCAAGATTACCTTGGTTTGGACATGTGCTGAGGAGGGATGCTGAGTATATTGGGGAAAAAGATGCTAAGGATGAAGCTACCAAGTAACAGGAAAAGAGGAAGGCCTAAGATAAGGTTTATGGATGTTGTGAGAGAGGACATGCAGGTGGTTGGTGCGACAGAGCAAGATGCAGAGGACAGGAAGAAATGGAAACATGATTTGCTGTGGCTACCCCTAACGGGAGCAGCCAAAAGATGATGATGATCATCATTTTTAGTGTGACTTAGTAGATTAACATAATGAATCTGGTCTTTGTCTTTGCCGAGCATTTTTGCTCATGGTTTGTCGTTTATTTTCTGGTAGTTAAAATTCAAACCATATCAACAAAGAAACGGGTGTTCTGAATTTGGCGCTTCAGGCCTTTCATCCAATGCTGTTCTCTCCAGTTCCCCTGAAGGTTTGCACAGACAATAGCACAGGGATATGGTATGTCAACAAGTTGTGGTGGTGGGGGGGTGTCACAAAGTCTTACCTTCTTTGCAGGCTGGCTCCTCAGATATGAGATGTGGCTGTCCGTTATTGGCTGAATCCTCAGGCAGTGTATATTCCTTCAGAGCACAATCTTGTAGCAGACTTCTTGAGCAAGTTCACACATGGATGTTTTGCAGTGTCTTGTTTCTGGGCATAGTCCATCAGTGCGGTATTCCTCAGGTAGATCTTTCTGCCTCCCCTCTGAGCAGGCAGTTCCTTTTCTTTTCCAGAGTCATGTCATCTGGCATGGAAGATGATTGCCCTTCCTTTTCCTTGGAAGGGGATGTTTTTCTGTGCTTTCCCTCCTCTTTCTCGAGTCCTGCAAAAGATTCACCTGGATTCCCTGAAAGTCTTGCTAGTGACTCTGTTTTATCCAAGACAGCACTGGTTCCCCTGTTAATGCATCTGGCCCAGGGGCAGTCACCACAAGTTAGCTCACCAGTTGGGTTGCCACACATAGGACTAGGGGTCATTCAGGCATCCACACTTGTCCACTCTTCAACTGACATTGTGGATGATAGGGTGGGTTTTTAAGCACCACTTTTTCTGATGATGTGCTTAAGGTTTTACAGGACGGAAGAAAGCCTCGACCAGAAAGTCTTGTATGTCCAGATGGAAAAGATTTGTAGTTGGGGCCCTTTTTTCAGTGGGGACTTCTCTGGTTCTCTCCTATTTGTGTTTGATGCGCCATCCTGGCTTGGCTTATTCTACTTTGAAGGCCTGTTTGTCATCTATTTCTGTCTGTGTGCCCTTGAATCCTCCTTTGGTTCTCATTTTGAGGTTGAACAGTTTCTTAAAGGCATCCTACATCTTGGGCCCTCAAGGAAGTCTATTCCTCCTTTGGACCTTTAATTTTGTTTTGTGAAAATTCACTCTGGCTCATTTTGAGCCTGCAGTTTTAGCTTTTCTGCAACGCTGTACCTGGAAGAGTGTCATTCTCCCTCTTCTGCTCAGATGGTTTCTGACTTTGGATTTGTATGCATAGGTCGGGTGGTATTTGGATAAAACCAAGGTTAATTGCAAGTCTGACTAGCGTTTTTTCTTTTCATCCCAGGACATTGAGTTTGTTTGTTCCTAAGCAAATTGTCTAAGGCCATTTCGTTTTGTCCTTTTCATGGCACTTGTCAGTCTACTTTAGTGAGAGTTCATTCCACTAGGGTTGTTGCCTCTTCTGGTGCTTTTGGGTTGATACTTGATCCTCAATGCATAACTTTACTAAGCGTTATAAATCTGATTTGGTTTCTAGAGCCAGAGCAGGTTTTGCTAGGGCCATCCTGCATGAGCTTGTTGCAGTCTCTTCCCAGTCTTCCACCTCCCACTCCTTTTCTTGAGTCTTTGTACCCTTCCCTAAGATGAAAAATACTGCAGCAGTGATATTGAAGGACATAGTACAGTTGTGTAAAATATTACCTTAACAGTAGATGTCAGTCTGTTCACTGTTATAGTATTTGTTCCTTCCCTCCATCTTCCTTTTTCTTTTGGGCTGTGCTTTGGTTCCCCTCTTGGATGAGGGTCCCCCTTTTCCATCTGCATTGTCTCCTTCTGGATGTGTATGGAATACTTTTGTCCTATGGAGACTGTTCTCTACTGGGCAGTTCATTTCTGGGTAACTGCATCCGTATGTTGCCTTTATGCCCTACATCCTGTGTGATGTACAATGAATACAAGATCAAAAGCTTCGATATACTGGCCAGGCGTTGGTTTATCGTAGGCAGGAGGGTCCCTAAGGTGAAATAATCCTGCAGCAGTGAAGAGAAGGACATTTACTGTTAAGGTTTTACACAGTTGTACTTTTGGCACCCACACTTTGACTTTCAGTCATCTCAGTTCAAGCTGCTTGACAGTTTGGGTGCATGGAAGGTGCCCTTAAGCTTTGGAAGCTGGCCAGCTATTGTATCCATATATGTTCATAGGATGTTAATAGGCTACTGGCCCTGAGGCCCTTACAAGCCTAGCCAAGAATTTAGCCCATGTTCCAACAAGTCAGCACCCTGTGCCTCTGTCCAGCAGGGACACAGGTGGAATCCCAGGGATGAATTTTCTCTTCCCCATACAATTATCCAGGTTGTGCTACAAAAGGGTTAGAGGTTCTCTACTTGATGTGGAGAGGGAGTCCCTTCCACAAAAGGGGGGTATCTAGGACACAAATCTGTCCCGCCAACAAGTCCTATTGATATCACAGACCAGATTGAGGTTGCACGTACAGGTTACTTGAGTGGAGCTTGACTTGTTGATGTGTAGCAGTCCCATCAAGGCAGAGTCTGAGATTGCTTTGTATGCCAGACAGAGGTCACCTCTGAGGAGTCTGTTGGAGACTGAGTAGAGGGACAGGGCCTTTAGCCTATCTGTGTAGGGTAAATGTTTGAGGCCCTGGATTCTCCTGGTGACTTCGAAAGTGACAGCTTTGTGGTCGGATCTTAACAGGGATGATGGCACTGTAGGGATGCTGCCGTGCTTACTCATGGTGATTAATACCAAGTCCAAGATTTTTTCACCTCTTATAGGGGTGTTGACCAACTGGTCCAAGGCATTTGCATTGATGAAATTGAATCTCTGGGCATTTTTGTTTTGGCATGAGTATTTCTTCCAATTTATGGTTGGATAGTTAGTCGCCCAGGATCAGAGTAAATGGTTCAATCTTGATAGTTTCTAAGAGGTCCAGATAGGTGGAGTGGGCATCTTCAGTGAAAGTTGGAGGCCTATAGCTAGCTATGATTTGAATAGGGGAATTTTGTCAATTGTTAACTGCATCTGGAGTGTTTCCTGTGCATCATACTGTTTGACCAGCTTGGAGGTGTGTATGTCTTTTTGTATATATTGCAACTCCACCTCCTTTTGCTTTGCTGCCCATGGCTTGGGGTCTGAATGTATGATAGGATGATTAACCTGGTATGGCTGGGGTGCTCTCTGCAGCTTTGAACCAGGTTTCTGTGACTGCACAAATGTCAGTGTCTTCCAGGGTTAAGAGTGCTTGCAATGAGTGCAGTTTCAGGTTTAGTTTCCTAGCGTTTAGCAGCATGACCTTTAATTTACTTTTTGATGAAATTTTCATGTTGGTAGTTTTGACATCATGGCATTGCCTAAAAAGGCACTATGGGGGAGACAAGAGCCTTTGCCAGGAGCCTGAAGCCCAAGGGAGACAGATGCAGGCCATCTCTGACAAAGCATCATGGTTTGTCAATCATGTTATCCCAGGCTGTCGAGTACTGGATCCACTTGGAATGACACCAGAAACTAAGCCAATTGTTAGTCAGTCATTTTCTGTTTGTATCGAGGTATCATTCCGGGTGACGGTAAAATGCTGCTTAAGGCTAGGAACATACCTGCTTGGGACACACATTAAGCTAGCTCAATCATGTCTCTTCATATAGTCCAGGGAGGTATGTCTCCATTCACGCCAACATGGACTATGAGAGAGTCATAACCATACCTGTTTAGAGACTTGAGCGCATGGGTGGTATGGTGGATTCTGGCACATGACAAACTACTTACAGTGACTTTTTCCTTATCTAGCCTGGTAAGGGGCACATCTGTGTGTCTCAGTGGAGTCTCCTATGACTAATATGTTGGGTTTATGTTTAGGCCTTAGTGCCTGTGAGACACACGTGTGTGGACTGTATGTAGTGAGCAGTGGAGTTTGCGCATGTTTCTGCCTGGGAGGTCTCTCTTATTTTGTTAGGTTTTTGTTGAGGACCTCCACATATGTGGGGGTGCCTTGTGTAGGTGTGGGTGATGTCTGAGGTGTGTGGTTTGTGTTGACAACCTTCTCAGTGCCAGTTATACTGACTTGTGGGGGAGAGAGCAATGACTGTAGGTGCTTGATGTAATTGGATCTCTCAAATTGTGTTCCTAGGTAGTAGCAGAAGGTTGTCGGTGTACATGAGGCAGTTGCTACAATCTCTCAGGATGTCCATATCAACCAGACTGGCAGGAGAAAATGTAGGAAATAGTTCATATTTGTCAGAAACTGAGGGAAGAGAGGCCAGAGGGAGCTAAGTGGGTAAAGGGTGGAAGGTCTAATAGTAGTACTACTTAGGTGATCACACAAGTGCTACTAAGGGAAGAATTGTAGCTGGAGTACCTCAGAAAGCATTAAAAATCATGCAACTGCAGCTGTGGATGCAGCAAACTGTATCTAGACTATGCTACTCAGTTTAAGGTTAAGAACAAAGTAAAAAACTCACAAAGAAGCACAGATTAACTACTTACAACAAAAGAACAGAACTCGCAGCAGTATGAAAAACAGTTAAACAGTAATGAAATGCAGTTAAATAATGAATTGCAGTGGATAGCAATGCAGTGGTTAATTAGTAAATTGCTTTAAAACAGTGCAAATGTGATAAATTAGCCCACAATCACAACAGTAAAAAAAAAAGCTCAAATAAAGCAACGATTCAGTAGAATACTGTCATTAATTTAACAAGTCTACCAACGAGCGGTAATAAAGCGGCTGACTAAATGCATTTGAACTCCTAAGCACAAGCAGCAAAATGAAGTAGGAAGAGGCACACTTTTTTTTCTTTAGTAGAAACTGAGGAGACTGAATATAATTCCAGGTTGAGAAACTAAAGGGGTGGGCCTTCACAACTTATCTCCCTGTACACAGTAGAATGAGCTGATGTAGTGGGACTGGGGGGAGTGTCCAATATCAAATTTATACTAGAGGCGGGCAACTCAAACCCACCATGATTCAATACCACAACAGCTGGGTGGCATACACAAGATCAGAACAGAGGTAAGGATTGAATTCACGAAGTCTAAAAAAACAGTTGCACAGTTTAAACAGATATTCAACATTGTAGTAAATCAGAAGTGCACAGTTGAAAATAAGCACTTCTGTTTTCCAGTCTCACAGCAGAGCAATGGCAGAAGGCCTGTCTCACTGCAACTTTGAGCAGACCAGTTCAAACTGGTTTAAACACTGGCTGTTTTAGTCAGAGAAACTGGAACCAGCCAAATTATCCAATCAAAAAAAAAAAAAAAACACAGCCTTGTAGTAATGACTCTAACTAGATCAGACCAGACTGACAGGATATAATCCATACTGTTAAAGCTACTGCAGCAGTGATCATTCAGACATCTACAATTATGCTAAGTTTACTTACACAACTGTACATTACTTTTTCTGTCCAAAGCCTTTGCTACAGTATCCCATCCTAAACGTCCTAAAGACTCTGTCATGGTTCTCCAGTTACTTATCCGATAGATACCAGGCATTCATATGGACCATAGACATCTCCTTTTTTTCTGTATCTGTAGGTGTTCCACAAGGCTGCATTCAAGGATCAGTTTTGTTTATAAAATATTTTGATTATTGACTTTCGTAACTCAACCAAAAATGCCTCCATCTTAATGTATGCAGATTATTCAATACTTGTCAGTTCAGCTACAACTATTGAAAAAATACAGCAATCAACACAGGAATTTCTCCTGTCTTTAGAGGCTTGAATCTATAATTTAAATTGCACTGAACACCAACCCCCCCCCCCCCCCCCAGAAAACAAACCTCTCCTTTTTACTACTAAAAGATTCCAAGAGAGCAAACCCAGCTTCATCATAATTTCTTCCAGTAACACTAGAGTTGAAATTGCTTTACACACCAGGCTGTTAGGAGTACTAATTGATGAAAACATAAAATCTGATCTAAAAAAAGCTGTCAAAAAACACATCAAAACTGCTTTCTCTACAGAATACATCCAAACCTTCTGTACGAGGTCCCCATACTTAAAATGTACAATCTCCCCATTGAACCTACTAGAGCAGTGCTTAAAACAACCTCACTGATTGTCTTGTCACAGCTGAATATGGCACGCACTCTAATCTATAACCCTAAAACAGTGATAAATAGCAAGTGTGACCAGATCATTAAACTTAGTCAGATATTCTCTTAAGTCCTGTCTCAAAAATGTAGAAATGACATTCTATTCCTTATGACTTCACATACATTCTTTATAATAATAATAATGAAAAACAACCTGCTAAACATGCATCTGATGGATAACTGAACTTGCTGTTGCTCCATCCCAGGCTAAAAACAGTATTTCTTCTCAACTCTTCCAGCTTTTCTTTTCACCCAAGCTAATATTCTGCAAGTGAGCCCCCCCCCCCCATATTACTACTTCATCCTCTCTGGCTATTTATATCCATGCTCCTTTCCATCTTATCTTTTCAGTTATCTGTACTCTATTTCAGTCCATTATGTAAGGTGCACTCGTTATTAAATTTTTGCTTTGTTTGAATTTTCTTCTTATTTTATGCTGTATAACTGATTGAAATTGTATTGTTAAATCTTGTTTATTGTTTTGTGTCAATGTGGCACTATTGTCCCCAGGCCTCTAATGAAAATGGGCTGTGCCCAGTCAGATCATCCGAGTAAACAAAAATAAGTAAAGTGCCTGGGTCTTTGGCTTGACAAGAACCTCATCTTACAGCTGCATGTCCAAAAAATCAAAAGACAGAATACATCAAACATTTTGTAACCCAGCATGGAGAAATTCTGTGTGGAAGAGCAGAGATGGGAACATGGTCTTTTTGACATTACCTCTGCTTTGTTGGTGTAGTCTGCAAAGCTTTTTTTTTTTTTTTTAAACTGTTGTGTTACGCAAACTCTTGTGTCCAAGTTCCACTGCACGGTATTTAAAAAGGCTAAATTGCTTCTCCCATACAACAAAGTTAATCTGTCCCACAGTTCTCTCCTGTTCAGGCTTCTTAATCCAAATACTTTTAATTTATCTGGGTGACAGATTCACTATAATGGAGAGGACTTGGTCTGAAGTCGCAACTAAACCATGCTGTCACCCTTCATGTAACCACATCAAGAAGAAAAAATGCACCAACAAAATAAGATGTGAAGTTGTTGAATCTCGCTGTTCATTCTTGACTGATGGCTTCAGAGCCGATCCGTCGGCTCCGGTATGGCCACATGCAAAGCTTGAGGTTTCCCAGTAGCTCGAGGCCAAGCCCCTATGCCATGATGCACTGTGAATTACCTCAGATCTAGTTTGCCGTGGCATCTGATTCAAGGTTCCAGTGCAAGCTCGGACCAGTATAATTTAATATTTTTTTTCCATTTAGCAGTTTGTTATATAACTTTTCTAAATTTTTGACTTAGGATAGTTAGTTAGCTTTGATAGCTTCCTTGCAGTCCCCTTCCCGTGTGTTCATAAATATTAATCTTTAATATTTGGCCTTGTGTTTTTTGGCCTAGTTATCTGATAGAATGTGTGTTTAAATAGCTTTTTCTAGTTATAAATAGCCTTTTTCTAGTTGTTTAAATTTTTTTGGATACTTTATCTCAGGCTTGTGTGTGTGTTTAGAGCCTAGTATCTTGATTATCATCTGGTCTGCATGTTTTAAAGCAGTTATCATGGCTGATGGTAAGGACATACATCCGAAGTCCAATTTTAAAAAATGTCCGGACTGCAATCAAAATGTCAGTTACTGATGGACATGTTACATGTGTATATTGTTTAGGGGCTGTCCACTTACAAGAATCTTGTGCTATCTGCCATTCCTTTTCGTCCAGAGTGGTGTTAGAGGAAAAGGAAGTTAATGGACAGGGGCTTGTTAAAACACCCCTTTCAAGAGGCTTTGAGTGACCAGGATGTGGCCAGCAAATCTTGTATGTCCTCTAAGTCATCTGTTGAATCTAAGGACTCCAAGCATTCCAAGAAATCGGATGCCTCTCTGACATCGGCTCCACAAATTTCGGAGCTGACTGTCTTTTCTTTTTGGAGCTAGCCTAAAGCATTGGAGCTGTTATCCGAAGTGCTTCAGTCACCATTGCATTAGTCTGCACCATCGTTGCATTCATCTAGGTCATCTGTCAGCCTTGGATATGAATGCAGAAGCTTTTACAGGCACCAGGCCTTGCTAAATTGTTGTCGGCCTCGGAGCTGAAGACCACTACTCCTGCTTTGGCTGCTCCTGCTCTGAGCCGTACCGGCCCTTCGGATCCAGAAGAAGCAGACCTATTGATCGTGGAGCCTTTGGAGTTGAGACCTGCTCCAGTGTCCTTGGCTCCATCCACTCTGACGTCCTCTGCTCCTACCTCTGGCTCGGAGCCCACTGCCTCGGTGTGGGAGGGTTTGACGGTTCCCTCGGATCCGTCGAATCCTTCCCATTGGAGTTGTGGTGCCTTCGAGGCCATGAGAGCTTTGTCCCCCAAGACATCCTCGACTTCAGGCCTTGCTTCCTCATCCCCTAAAGTGCCTGTCTGCTTCTGCTTTCAACATCCAGGCTAAGCATAGAGGCCCAGAGCCTCAGGTAGCCCCACAGGGTGCCCCCTGCTCTTCAGAGACCTCCCCAGAGGCTCCCACTGAGGAGGTTCCAAGGAAAAAATTGTGCAAGAGGAGATACTTGGACTCCCCGCAGGAGTCTCTAACATCTGACCCTGACTTGGATGAGTCCCCACGGTCCCCCTCAGAGGATATCTCCTTTGCTGAGATACTTGAGATAGTTAGGCAGAGGGGTAATTGGCAGTCCAAAAGCCCCAATGAGGATGAGTCAGTTCTCCTGAAGGCTTTCGGGTCTCAGCCCTCCACTTTCTTGGGTGTCTCCACCCTTCGGTGAGCTCATGCAGTTGGTTTCTCGAAGGCCGTGGGAGTCACCGTAGTCCATGGAGCCTGTCCCTAGGAGGCCTAACAAGTTTATATTGGCCCCCCCGACAAAACATTCTTAACCAAAGGAGCCTCTGTTGATGCCATGATGGTGGCAGCGGCCACCAAAAGGGAAATGTCTGAGAGTTCCTCATCTATCCATCCTTCTAGTAGAGAGTCTAGGATCATGGATAGATATGGGAAACGCATGTTCAGTTCAGCAACTTTTGCTCTCTGTTCACTGAACTACTTAACCCATTTTAGTAGGTTGCAAAGATATCTCCTTAAGGAGTTGGGAGATGCTCTTCAAGGTACAGTAGCTGCAGGTGCCTCTGACAAAGTTGCTGCCCAGCTTTCTACCCTAAATTCTATTGTCAACTCATCCATGCGTCTAATATCCTATGCAGCTGATGGAACGAGTAGGGCGGCGGGTACAGGAATCGCTCTTGGAAGACATTCCTGGATATGCTTGTGTTCCTTTACGGAGCCCTTCAAGTCATCCTTCGTAAACACCTCTTTTGATGGCTCATCCCTTTTTGGGCTTAAAGTGATGGAAACCTTGACCAGGTGTGAACAGGAGGGAAAGACTCTGTCTGCAGTCTGAGTCCATTTTTCCACCCCTACCCGACCTTATCCCAAAGGTCAAAGGGGAGGGAAAATGTGGTTCCGGAAAGCCCAAGGAGCCTTTCAGGACGCACATGGTGAACCCCCCCCACTCCAGGGGCAGAGGAGGGGGTAATAGTGGAATACGTCACCCTCGTAGCAGAGGGGGGTGTGCAACATCAGGGTGACAGAGATCACTTCTCTGGGCAACCCTACCAACGCTCCTGAAAGGAGGCCCGACTGTCCTGCTCTGGAGGCAGTCGGGGGGGGGGGGGTCGCTTATCTTTGTATCCAGCTGTCTTTTGTCATTTTTTTGCCAGGTGTCTGGGTACAAAGTATCATTTCCAGAGGGTACTTCATACCATTCGCCACACCCCCTCCGTTCATAAGGAGAATCCAGGATGTTCCACCCAGTTACCGGGAACAAGCAAGTATAGAGGTCCGAAAGTTGCTAGAAAAAAAGTCATCCAGCCTGTCCCAGCAGACCAAACATGATCCAGAATTTACTCAAGATTCTTTTTGGTTCCAAAGAAAACGGGACTGGAGACCCATTTTGGACCTTAGCAGACTCTACCAATATGTAAATGAAAGTTCCCGGATGGTCATGCCTTCAGTCTATACTTCCCTTCTTAGGGAAAGACAATTGGATGTGCACAATAGATCTCAAGGATGTGCACTACCACATAAAGATGGCCAGGCCATCCAGAGATTATCTGTGTTTCTGGCTGGGAGCCGATCATTTTCAGTTTAGAGCCCTGCCCTTTGGTCTCACTACAGCCCCCAGAGTGTTCACCAAATGCATGACAGTGGTCACGGCTCAATTGAGGCATCTAGGATTCCAGGTGTTTCTGTACCTAGACGATTAGCTCCTTACCGCCACCACCAGGCATCACCTTAGGCAAGGGAGTACACTCAGTCACTCTGCAGTCATCTGGGCATTACAGTCAACTTAGAAAAGTCTGCCTTATCGCCATCGCAGCATATCGTTTTTATCGGGGCAGAGCTAGACACCTCAACCACCACTCTAAGGCTACCAATGGAAAGAGCCTTCCTTCTTCATCAGCATGTCAGCACATTGGTAACGAAAGACAGAACACCAGCTTCAGAAGTTCTGAAAGTATTGGGTATGATGGCTGCAGCAATCCTAGCCATACCATTAGCGCGAATGCGTATGCGGATCCTTCAGTGGCTGTTCACTCAATGGTCTTACCAGGAACTACCCATGGACCACACAATATTGATTACAAGCTATTGCAAGAAAGACCTCCAATGGTGGTTGACCTCTCCATGTCACCATAGGACGCCCCTTTGTCCTACCCCCTCCAGTAGCCATTGTGACCATGGATGTGTCCCTGATGGGGGGGGGGGGGGGCATTTTCAGGGAAAGACTGCCCAAGGCACATGGACCGATCAGGAGTCCCACTTGCATATGTTCTGGAGATGAGAGCAGTACTTTTGGTGTTGCAGTACTTCCAGGATTCTCTTCCTTTAGGAACAGTTGCGATTCAGACAGACAATGTCAGTAGTCTGGTACTTGAACAAGCAAGGGGGAACTATATCTTACCTCCTTTACCGAGAAGCCCTCAGAGTTTGGCAGTGGGCCGTTTCTTCCAAGCGCTTTCTGTTGGTAATGCACATTCCGGGAAGATCCAGTGTGATAGCAGGCAAACTGAGCAGGGCAATCCTATTGCCACACGAGTGGTCCCTCAAAGAGATTGCGGACAGGATTTTCCACAAATGGGGCCAGCCTTGCTGCGACCTTTTTGCCAGTCACATCAACACAAAACGCATAAGCTACTTTGCCCTAATTCCCCCTCTGGGAGAAGCCTCGAGGGGACGCACTCGTACACGATTGGCCTCTGGGTCTCCTCTATACATTTCCACCAATACCATTGATACCCAGGGTTCTACAGAAAGCGAAATCCCTGGGAAGGACCATCATTCTGATAGCCCCTCTTTGGCCTCGACAGATTTGGTTTCCATTCCTTCAACATCATCTCTTGGAGGATCCCTGGATTCTGGACCCAGTTCCAGACCTTCTGACTACTGGAAGACCTCGAGCTTTGCATGTGGCCATACCGGAGCCAATGGATCGGCTCCGAACCCATCAGTCAAGAATGAAGGAGAGATGAACAACTCAAATGGAACGTTATGGTGAGTACATAACTTATTTTCTGTCCTTAGCCCTAAAATGTAGCAAACTCTATCCTCTGCTATAAGGAGTTCTGGTTATTTATTTCAACTTGAGAATCTCTTGAGGCTTACCTGTTGAAGAAGGCCGGATACCATTTCTATACCAACTGTTCTCCTACATTCCTTACCTCCTCACCAATCCCCCGTTCCCCAAGCTTTACTTCCCAAAACACCTTCTTCTCTTCCCCTCTTTTCTTTCCAGTTTCCCTTTTGTACTTTCTGCTCCCTGTGCTGACATCTTTTGGAATGTCTCTTGGAGTTTTTGTAATTATTTAACAACTTGGTCGGGTACTATGTCAATTTTTATTAATGTAAACACTTTTAGTAAGATATAATTTCATACTGTTATTTTTACTTACTCTGTTATATATTGCATTTTTTCTGTTTTGTGCATTTTCTTTTTCACACTCTCACTTAGCCTTAATTTAGTCCATGTAGATGAATGCTCTTTTATGGTTAATAAAGGTGCCTGACACAGGTGCCTGTGAAATGTGAATGGTAGGATCTGCTGCCTAAAGCCATGTGTAGATGTTTGTGTTACACTGCTGCAGTCATTACACTTGGGTTATCCTGCCGTCAGGCGGTCCCGCAGTCGGCCAGAGTTCCAAAGTCTTGGTCCGGCGTCTGTTACTGTCACCTCCTCCCTGACGTCAGTGCGGCAGGGGTATATAAGATGCAGCCGACACCATTTTCTTCATTCTTTCTTGCTGCGTGGTGCCCGAAGCAGAAGCAGTTCGCAAGTGCCGGTCGGCCGACTCCTGAGATTTTCTTTCAGAATCCTGAACCGAAGTCTTCTGAAAAAGCTAAGTACCCCATTGGGGAAACTTTTTCTTGCTTCAGACTGATGTCAGAAAAAGTTAATAATTGTATTTCTTGTGGGAAGTAAATACCTCATAAGGATTTCCACTCCTATTGTATTCCATGCCTAGGCCCTGACCACGACATCACTGGTTGTCGGTTTTGTGCTAGGTTTAACAAGCGCACTATTAAATGTCGGTGTGATTTTGCTTGACATTATTTTGGTAGAAAATTCAATTACACCATGCCGTCGGAAATTCAGACAACTGCAATGCATAAAAAAATGCAAGGACAAGGACAGGCATCCGAGGCCAAAAACTGACGACGAGGCCTCTTCTAAGCCGGTCGCCGGTTCTCCAGTTTTCAGCGAGGCACCTACGCAGCCCCTGACTAACGCTTCCACAGACCGCATCCAATTCCCACATGGAGCTGGCTGGGCCTTCGGACGCACTAGACCTTCAGCTTACCGATCCTAAACCTACAGAGGGAATCGAAGTAGCTGAGCAATCCACAGTTAGAGGGTGTTTACAGACCTACACAGTTAACCATTAAGCCCTTTAAGTCTAAGCCCCCCTTAAAAGCTAAGAAACAGACATCACCAGGACAGGCTTCCATGCCTAAGAAACAAATGCTAAAAATGGCTGAGGATCTAATCACCCTGACCAGGGGGTCCCATCCCCCTCCTGATAAAAGGCCCAGACAGGATGCAGATTATGAATCTTCTGACCAAGTGTCCATTTCCTCTGACTCCTCGGACCTAGGATATTCTTTACCCCCTTATGAGGATTCTGATGCTGAGGAATCAATTCCGTCAGCCTCTACGCCTGAGGATTACTCCTTTGGGGAGACCTTACATACCATGACGGAGCATTTCCATTGGGAAGGTCAGGATTACTCAGAATCCAAGAAAAGGCTCAGAGACTTCCTTTTATTGCCTCAACACAGATCCCTTGCTATCCCGCCAGTTCTAGACATTGTGGATGATGTGTACACTGAATCCAGTCTGAACCCTGACTCCTTACCCCCAGCCCCAGTTAAACATCATAGATATTGCAGAGTCCCTGACTCTCACAAGTTCCTGTACAAAAGCCCGGTTGCTGACCCTGAAACTATTTCTCGGGGACCCAAAGGGATTAAGGCCTCATCAGCAAAAAACCCAGTTCCCTCTGACAGAGATTCCAGAGCTTTAGACAGATGGGGAAAGAAGGTGTATACATCTGCAACTTTAGCAATGAGAGCCTTGAATTGCCAGTTTCACATGCTAAAATATCAGCAATTTTTGATGTCTCAGTTGAAACAAAAGATGCTTCCAGATTCAGATAATCCTAACTTAAAAGAAATGCAGGATTTATTGCATGCTGCTGAACAAGTGGGAAAACATATTTTGCAATGTGGGTTTGACTCCTTAGAGGCCTCCTGTAGCGCAGCAGTTACAGGCTCTGTCATTAGAAGGCATGCTTGGTTAAAAGAACATACGTTACCAGATCATGTTAAGGTAAAATTATTGAATGCACCTTTGCAGCGGCATGTACTGTTTGGAGTTAAGGCAGAGGACGTATTAAAGAAGATGGAGGATGAGGCAAAATCTATGCAAACGGTGAAAGATTTCTTACAGGTTCAGCCTCCTCGTTTTAGCAGAAATTGGCCAACAAAGAATTGGTCCTTTCCAGTCACAGACAGACCTCAAAGGGGCAAATACAGACGTCCAAGGGGTAGAGGTCAGACGCAAGGCCCTTACAGGCCTCGACAGTGGGGCACACCAGGCCAGAAAGGAGGAGAAGACAGGCCTCAACCTTATAAAAAAAACAGGCTCAATGACTTTCCACTACAGCTGCCAAACAGTTCTCTCTTGGCAGCCCCCTTAGGAGGAAAACTGGCACTTTTCTTTCACAACTGGCATTGCATCACCAAAGACAAATGAGTTCTCAACATTGTATCTCAGGGTTACAGGTTCCATTTTCACACCCTGCCAAGGCTAAAAGGAATGCCAAACCTGCCACCAAATCAATGGGCAGAGGCTCAAAGACAAATTACAGCACTCATGGACATGAGAGCTATTCAACATCACAGGAACAAGGACAAGGATTTTACTCAAGACTCTTTCTGGTTCCCAGAAAGGACAAAGCCTGGAGACCCATTCTGGACATTTCTACACTAAACACTTACCTGGATGTGCCGAAATTCAAGATGTTGACACTACAGCAGCTTCTTCCCATGCTGATAAAGCTTGGCTCATGACATTGGACCTCAGAGGCATACCTGCATGTCCCTATCAGACAAAACTGCAGAAGTTACCTCCGATTTCTATCTGGTTCAATCAGTTCTCTGCACTGCCCTTTGGCTTATCTACTGCGCCCAGGGTCTTCACAAGGTGCCTGGCACCAGTAATTGCATTTTTCAGGCAAAAAGGAATTCAAATTTATCCATACCTGGACGACTGCCTGATTCAAGCAGAGAGCAAGGACATTCTACTAAAGCATCTGGCGTATGTTAGCAAATAGTATCCATAACTGATCAATACTGTGTGTTTCTTAATTTAAACTATGACCACAGTAGCCTACTGATACAAGGTTGTCCTGTTTTTCCACCTGAGAAGTTGGGAGATGACTTGCAGTTTTAGAGCAGTCCTTGGTCAATTGTGATTGTTTAACACATACTTGTCTTTGCTTTGGCTCATTAGCAGCAGTACAAAGAACTGCCTGCTCACACCCTTGTTCTCCCCTCCCCCTTCCCTGTTTATTACCTTAAGACAATCCCAAAGTTAATAAATATTACCTGTGGCGGGCACCATTTTTAAAACTACAATCCACTCTGCTACAGGCCCCATGAAGGCTCAGTGTCTCTCCAGTAAGTGTTTTACAACTGTAAATGGCTATTTATGTTGAATTGTATTAGACATTTTACAACTGTATATGTTTATGTTGAATTGTGTTAGACATCTAATATGATTTATGCTTTATTATTGGATGTTACTGTGGCATGCTAGCATTTGTCTGCACCAAGTTGTTTTTAGTAAAATAGTATGGTCTATTTGCATAGCTGCACCTTGTTCACTAATGTTATTCATGTAATTGTGTTGTGTGTCGACAGCTCATACTAGTGTCTAAATTATTTCAATATAATTGTGCTGTTACTGGTGGATATGATCACATTAGAAAACCACGACAGATTGCTGCTCGCTATATTTTTATCTGTGACTGCATAACTGTCTGGGTTTTTTTTTTTTTCTAATGTTCTTCCAATTGGCTCAGTATCTGCATATACTAAGTAGTTGGTTCAAGACATTGTCCTGCATGCGGTAGCTATTTGCTCAGTGTGTTTTTTATAATCTTTATAATATATAACGTTAAGTTGTCAATCTCGCCTTCATTCTTGCTGGATGGGTTCGGAGCCACTTGGCTTATACCAAAGCTCGAGAGCTATTTTTACTGGCTTGAGGTAACCCTGTATCCCACAATGCTAGGCGCTAACTACCCAGATCTCGTTTGCCACTTAGCTGCGAGGTTGCGTTTTTGCCGGCTCTCTGGTAAAGGTTTTTCAAAAGCAGTTTTCTGGTAAGATTTTTCCATTTTATTTTCAGGGTTAGTGTACGTTATTTCCCCTTTACCCTTTTTGAGTAACCTGCCTTTATATAGTCCCCTTTTGGGTCTGTTTTTCTATCCCCTCGGTCCCCATTTTATCAGGCCTTCGGGCCAAGTTTGTACTCTAATTTTATCTTCAGTTAAATTGTCAGTTTAATTACTTTAATCTTAGTCTTCGGTGTGGTGAAGTGACTGGACTAAGTTTTTCTTTAGTGTGGTGTGTGTGTGTGTGTGTGTGTGTGTGTGTGTGTGTGTGTGTGTTACCACAAGATGTCTAAGGAGTCCAAGGTCTAAGGCTTCAAGAAGTGTGACTCGTGCTGTCAGAAAATATCTCTGACAGACGGTCACACTTGTGTTTATTGCCTAGGCCCTCTGCACCTCAGGACTCTTGTTCTGTCTGCCATGCATTCAGTCCAAGAGTCCTGCAGGAATGCAGAAACAAGTTGATTTTGAGAGGCTTGTTGAAGCCCGAAGGTTCCTCGGCCAAGTCCTCATCGGGCAAACCTTCAAAGCCCACTAAATCGTCGGCTCCGAGTTTAGAGCCTCTGACCAGTGGCGCTACTTCTGCATCGGCTCCGGCTGGAGCCGAGGCTTCAAGAACTCAGTCGGCTCTGATAGTTACGTCGGAGCCATCTTCGAGTCGTAAGTGCTCCATGTCCCCTTCTTTGGAGTCTGTCCTTTCGGCTCCGAGATCTCCTTTGCTTTCAGAGCGCAGCCATTGGTCCCATTCCTCTCGGTCTTCCAGGCTTTTGGACCATGACCTCGAGAGGGTGGTTAGCAGACTCCTTAAGTCGCAGGCACTGGCCCAGATGCTTCATATAGCCCTTCTCAACAGATAGTGGCTATCCCCATTCCATCATAGATTCTTCTTCCGACTCTTCCTCTGTGTTCGGAGCCGGAGTTTGTGGGAGCCGTGACCGTCAACATGTCTGAGCGGATACCCATTTCGGCTCCGTCGTCTGCTCCGATTTCTTCTATGGTGCCATCCTTGGAGGGATCCGGGTGCCGTGACTCCCTCATCTGCTCAGAGGAGGCGAGTGGCATAGGACCCTTATCCGACCCTGTTCTCCCTCTCGGAGCCTCGGCGCAGGTGAGTTTGGCCCCGACATCGGCCTTGGAGCCATCCCTCTCGGTGCCGGGAGGGGTCCTTATCTCTTCGGAGTGGGGACCTTCTTCCCTGCCTGATAGGGGTGCTTTCGAGGTCATGAGGAGTGTGCTGGCCCCTGTGCCTGCTCCTCTGTCGGCTCCCTCAGCTCCTCCCACTGTAGTGCCTGCTATGGTCTCTACCCATCCTCTCGACTCTGACCGCAGAGATCCTACACCTCAGGGGGCCCCCTTTGGGAGCATCCTCCTCTTCTGAGGCCTCCCCTGATCCGTCAGGGGAGCCCCCTCAGAAGAGGAAATGTAAGAGGAAGCATGTGGACTCCCCTGAGTCAGTCACATACCGACTTGGATGAGTCGGAAGGGTCCCCACGATCCCCCTCTGAGGATGTCTCTTTTTCTGACGTCCTTGAGATCCTCAAGCAGAGGGGGAACTGGTCTACCCTCAATCCTTCCGAGGACGAGTCGGTCTACATAGAGGCGTTTGGTTCTTGCCCTTCCACCTCCTGGGTGTCTCCGCCCTTTGACCCCCTTATGGAAGTGGTGGCCAGGAAGGCATGGACGGCCCCTGACTCGTTGGAACCTACCCCACGGAGGCCTTCAAAATTTATCACCGCCCCGTCTGATAAACAGTTTTTGACCAAGGGTGTCCCTGTTGATGCCATGGTGGTGGCAGCAGCCACTAAGAAGGAACTTGGCCGATCCTTCAGTAACTATCCATCCTCCTAATAAGGAATCTAGGACCATGGATAGGTACGGCAAGCGGATGTTTTCTTAAGCGACCTTTACCATGCAGTTGCTGAATTACTTATGTCATTTCACCCTCCTTCAAAGAGACTTGCTCAAAGAAATGGGTGATACCCTACAGGATCCAACAGCTGCGGGGTATCAGGACAAAATCATCTCCCAGCTGGAAACCCTAAACTGGATTGTTAACTCCTCCATGCGGCTTATTTCTTATGCGGCCGATGGGGCGAGTAGGGCTGCAGGCACAGGCGTGGCCTTAAGACGTCATGCCTGGATGCGGCTTTAACTTTGCTGACCCCTTTAAGACGTCCTTCACCAACTCTCCCTTTGATGGTTCAGCGTTGTTTGGACCTCAGGTGAAGGATACTTTGACCAGATGCGAACAAGAAGGCAAGACTCTCTGCCGTGGGAGTCCGATGTCCTTCAAGGATGCATCTGCAGTCCTAACATATGGGTTGTCCTGCCTCAGGCAGCCCTTCGGTCGGCCGGATTCCAAAGTCTGGGTCTGGCCTCTGCTGATGTCGCACTTCACCTGACGTCACAGCTGCTGGGGTATAAAGGCATCAGCCAACGCCATTTTCCTCAGTCTTTCTTGCCGCGCGGTGCCCGAAGCAGAAGCTGTTCGCAAGTGCCGGTCGGTCAGATCCAGAGATTTCTACTACCGAAGACTTCTAAAAAAGCTAAGTACCCCGTTGGGGACTCTTTCTTGCCTCAGCCGATGTCAGACAAAGTAAATAATTGTTTAACTTGTGGGAAACAAATACCTCATAAGGATTTCCACTCTTACTGCCTTCCTTGCTTAGGCCCAGACCACGCCGTATCAGCTTGTTTAGCCTGTGCTTCCTTCAACCGACGGACGCTTAGACGTCGGTCGGAGTTTGCAGAGGAGTTTTTTGGTCCCGCTTTTGCATATAAAATGCCGTCGGAGACTCCGACTACACAATTAGCTAAAAAGTGCAAGGAAAAGGACCGACACTCGCGGTCCGCGGTTTCGGCTGAAACCACGGTTAGGCCAACCGCGAGTGTCTCGGTTTCGGCTGAAACAGAGTCCTCGGTTCTTCCTTCGGCCGAAAGCATGCCTCCGATAACCGAGGCCTCACCGAGCATGGCTGAATCTGCTACTGAAATAACTGCTACAGAAGCAGGCACCCAGGATTTGTCAGACACTATTCCTTTAGACATTTCTACCCCTGCACGTGGGGCTGCTAGACCCCCTGCTTCTATGTCTATCAAGGCCTTTTCCAGGACTAAAGCAGCTAAATCTTCTAAGGCCTTACCTGCTAAAGCTCCCCTCACACAGGCCTACCTCTAGTTCCCAGATAATCAGCCTGGCTGAGGATCTTATTTCTTTGATCAGGGGATCCCAACCTCACCCAGACAGGGCCTCTCAACCTCCTCCAGATAAGAGGCCTAGGACTGAACCCCCGGAACCTGTCTCTACAGACTATTCCTCGGATGACTCAGATATTTCAGATCACCAGGAAGGCCCATATTCTCCTTATGAGGATTCTGATGCAGAAGACTCCATTCCTTCTGCTTCTCCTCCTGAAGAATTTTCTTTTGGGGAAACCCTACATTCTATGAGGGAACACTTCCAATGGCAGGGCCAGGATTTTTCACATTCAAGGAAAAGGCTAAGGACTTTTTTACACTTACCACAGCATAGACCTTTAGCCATTCCTCCAGTACTATCAGTTGTTGATGATGCATATAATGATGCCAGTACTGCCCCTGATTCCCTTCCTCCGGCCCCTGCCAAGCCAGACCGATATTACAGGGTCCCGGACACACACTACCACTTGTACAAGGCTCATGTTGCAGACCCAGAAACCATTTCACAGGGCCCTAGAGTTGTGGCAGCTGCCTCTGCCAAAAACCCTCTTCCCTCTGAAAGGGAATCTAGAGCATTAGAGAGATGGGGTAAAAAGGTTTATACTTCTGCTACTCTTTCGGCCAGGGCCTTAAACTGTCAATTTCACATGATTCAGTACCAGGAATTTTTGTTAGACCAGCTAAATAAAAAACTGTCCTTTCCTGAACCTATAGACCGCAAGTCCCTTCAGGATTTGGTACATAACTTTCAGCAGGTCAGTAATCATTTCTTAAAATGTGGCTATGATGCACTGGAGGCTTCCTTTAGATCAGCTATGACTGGAGCAGTGATTCGAAGGCATGCCTGGTTAAAATAACAATCCTTACCAGCCCATGTTAAGTCAAAACTCCTAGATGCTCCTATGGAGAAACAAAGTTTGTTTGGCTTCCCTGCACAGGAGGTTCTAAAGAAAGTGGAAGAAAAAGCAAAATCTGTCCAAACAGTCAAGGAGTTTTTACAGGTCCAACCTCCGAGGTTTAGCAGAAATTGGCCTTCGAAGAATTGGTCCTTTCCAGACACCTCCAGAGCACAGAGAGGCAGAAGTAGACGCCCAAGAGGCAGATGTCAATCTAGGGGTGCCTTCAGGGGATGTCAGTGGCAACCTGCCAGCCAGAGAAGTGCTGCCACAGATGCAACTACAACCACTTCCACAAGACAGACACAATGACTTGGCTCTGGTTCCGCCTACCAGGGAACAACTGGAAGCACCCTTGGGCGGAAAGCTAGCCCTATTTTCTGACAACTAGCATTGCATTACAGGAGACAAATGGACTTTACAAACAATGGACAAGGGCTACAGGTTTCACTTCCACACTCTACCAAAAAAGAGAGGAATGCCAAACCTACCACCAAGCCAAAAAACAGAGGCTCAAAGACAAATCAACAACTTACTAAGGATGAGAGCTGTAGAAAAGGTACCACCCTTGGAGCAAGGCCAAGGATTTTACTCCAGGCTTTTACTTGTACCATGAAAAGAAAACCAATGGAGACCTATTCTCGACTTGTCCGCACTGAACACATACCTCATTGTTCCAAAATTCAAAATGCTGACCCTCCAGCAACTTCTTCCCATGCTGGGCAAGGAGTCTTGGCTGGTGACTCTAGATCTCAAGGAGGCATACCTGCACGTCCCTATACGACCAGATTGCAGAAGACACCTCAGATTTCTTGCAGGATCAGAGCATTATCAATTCTCAGCATTGCCCTTTGGCTTATCTACTGCGCCCAGAGTATTCACGAAATGCCTGGCATCAGTAATTGCTCATTGCAGGCTTCAGGGAATTCAAATTTACCCATACCTGGACGACTGCCTAATACAAGCGGACAACAAGACAAAATTAACAAAAGATTTGGAAAATGTCATACAACTGTTGCAAGCCTTGGGATACTTGTATGGTCTCAACACAAGCACAGTCTAGAAGCCCAGATTCCAATAATTCCATGCCTGAAACAAGAATTCTTGTGGTGGGCTCAGGCCTGTCAGATGAACAGAGGATTGCCTTTCCACAAACCACATCCAAGCCAGACCATCACCACGGACGCCTCAGACCTAGGCTGGGGGGCACACATGGAGGACAAGTGTATACAAGGCCTATGGACCCAAGACCAGCTGAATCTACACATAAATCTAAAGGAGATGCTGGCAGTGAAACATGCAATCCAGGCATTCAGACCATTCCTTCAACAAGGTCACCTGCTGATAAGGACGGACAATACCACAGTCATGTGGTACATCAACAAACAGGGAGGTACACACTCATACCCTCTATGCCGGATGGCAATGGACCTGTGGAATTTGGCCCTGAATCTCAACATTCAACTACAGGCCAGATTTGTGCCAGGAAAAGAAAATTCATTAGCAGACACCTTAAGCAGAACTACCACGGATGCTCACGAATGGATGCTGCATCCAGATATCTTCAAAACCATAACAAAGAAATGGGGAATGCCAGAGATAGACCTGTTCGCCTCCCCACACAACCACCAATTGAAGAAATTCTGCACAAGAGCATACCACCCACTTGCCTGGAGGGTGGACTCCCTTTCCTTCAGCTGGAAAAACCTGACAGCATATGCATTTCCACCTCTTCCTTTGATGTACAAAGTCCTACTGAAGATCAGAGAGGAACAGCCAAGGGTAATCCTGGTAGCTCCAGACTGGCCAAGGCAACATTGGTACCCGCTACTGAGAAGCATGTCTCGGACACACTCATGGCCTCTACCTCTATGTCCCTTACTTCTAACACAGAACAACTACAAGACCCTGCATCCAAACTTGAAAACACTGCAGCTAGCTGCTTGGAATATTGCATAAAACAAAATAAACCAGGATTTATCTCGGAGGGTTAAGGACATTATCCTGGAGGCACGCAGACCCTCCACAAGGAAAACTTATTCAGCCAAATGGAAAAGATACCTCATTTGGAGTGCAGCAAAGGGAGAAAATGTCTCATTGGCAAACATAGCACACATCCTGGAATACTTAGCAGAACTGTTCCACAATGGCCTGTCCTACTCCTCCATTAAGATTCATTCATCAGCAATTTCAGCAGAATACAACATGGATCCTCCTGTCTTCTCTCATCCTCTACTCGGGCAGTTTTTGAGAGGAATCAAAAATGTAAAGCCTCCAAGGAAACCACCTTTACCTACATGGGATCTCAACTTTGTGCTGGAAAAGTTAACACTTCCCCCTTTTGAACCAGCAGCAACAGCAGACTTACAGTTCTTATCTTGGAAAACTGCTTTCCTGCTAGCAATCACTTCAGCAAGAAGGGTATCTGAGTTACAGGCATTAATGGCAGTACAGCCCTTCCTTATCTTCCATCAGGATAGAGTGTCTCTGAGAACTAATCCTACTTTTATGCCAAAAGTGGTCTCCAGAGTATCACTGAACCAAGAGATTCATTTACCTACATTCTTCCCCAACCCACAGAACAGGGGGGAAAGACTACTACATACCTTGGATGTGCACAGACAATTACGCTACTATCTGGACAGAACTAAGACCAACAGAAAAACTGACCAGCTTCTGGTAGCATATGCAACAGGAGTGCAAGGAAAAGCAATTTCAAAACAGACAATCTAAAAATGGATAGGAAATTGCATTAGATTTTGCTACTCTTTTCATGGAAAGACAACTCCTGAAAATATCAGGCCTCACTCCACAAGAGCTACAGCCACCACTACAGCTTTCCTACGAGGAGTGGCTACGAAAGACATTTTAGAAGCTACTTGGAGCTCCGTGCATACATTTGCCAAGCATTATAATCTTCCTTTATACTCCAGATCCTGAGCAGGTTTTGCAACTGCTGTTTTGCAAGGGATCTTAACTACACCATCTTTATCTTAGTGCCTCCTCCCCCAGTTTGGCTATGGTATTCTGCCCATATGTTAGGATTGCAGATGCATCCTTGAAGGACATAGTACAGTTTTGTACCTACCATAAATGTAGATGTCCGATAGGTATGCATCTGCAGTCAGGATTACCCACCCTCCTTCCCCTCTGTGGCACTCCTAGGGTATTTGCCCATCTAATAGCTAGCTGGGGGGGGATCTCTTATGGTGTATTTGTTTGTATATATGTACATACACGCTTATTTTTTGTGTTTGCCTTCTACTATTTGGAAACATTGGCATTTATCCAAAATTTAGCTATCCAAGAGGGCACCTGGCATCTGGGGCAAGAAACACTGAGGAAAATGGCGTCGGCTGATGCCTTTATACCCGAAGAACTGCAGCTGTGACGTCGGGTGAAGTGCGACACCAGCCGAGGCCAGACCCAGACTTTGGAATCCGGCCGACCGAAGGGCTGCCTGATGACAGGACAACCCATTTGTAATGACTGCAGATGCATTCCTGTTCGGACATCTACATTTATGGTAGGTACAAAACTGTACTTTTTAGCTAGCTGGGGGAATCTATTATGGTGTATTTGTTTGTATACATATATATATATATATATATATATATATATATATTGCTCTCTACTGTTTGGAATTATTTGCATTTATCCAAATTTAGCCTTCCTAGAGGGCACCTGGCATCTGGGGCAAGAAACACTGAGGAAAATGGTGTCGGCTGATGCCTTTATACCCCAGCAGCTGTGACGTCGGGTGAAGTTCGACATCAGCCGAGGCCAGACCCAGACTTTGGAATCTGGCCGACCGAAGGGCTGCCTGAGGCAGGACAACCCATATGTTAGGACTGCAGATGCATACCTATCGGACATCTACATTTATGGTAGGTAC
Source organism: Protopterus annectens (assembly GCF_019279795.1). Classification (NCBI taxonomy): domain Eukaryota; kingdom Metazoa; phylum Chordata; order Ceratodontiformes; family Protopteridae; genus Protopterus; species Protopterus annectens. The sequence continues at coordinate 1,700,023,209 of NC_056741.1, read as the reverse complement.
AAAACTGTACTTTTTTCCACCCCATCTAGACCATACCCTAAAGGTCAGAAAGGTGGAAAAATGTGGTTCCGCAAACCACAGGGAGTCGCACCGGATGCACGAGGTGAGTTCCCCTCTAGAGGCAGGGGGGAACAATAACAGACGCCGCCCCAGGGGCAGAGGGGGTCCGCAGAATCAGGGTAGCAGAGAAGCTGTCTCTGGCCATCCCTTCCAGCATCCCTGAGAAGCTGCCCGGCTGTCCACCTTCGGAGGCAGTCGGGGGAAGATTATCACTGTACCCAAAAGCCTGGCTTTCCCTCACCAAAGACAGATGGGTACGGTCGATCATATCCAAGGGTTACAAAATTCCCTTTGTCCACACCCCAAAACAGCCAAAAAGGCCCCTTCCAGATTTTCCACCCGGTCTAAGGGAACAAGCAGTATTAGAAATCTCAAAACTGCTAAAAAGGGCCATCCAACCAGTCCCAGCAGATCAGCAAGGATCTGGAATCTACTCCAAGTTCTTTTTGGTACCAAAAAAGACAGGGGACTGGAGACCAATTTTGGATCTCAGCAGACTGAACAAGTCTGTTCAAATAACGAAGTTCCAGATGGTCACGCTACAGTCCATTCTACCCTTTTTGGGCCAGGACCATTGGATGTGCTCTGTAGACCTTCCACATCAAAATGCACAGGTGCTCCAGGAGGTTTCTCCGCTTCCGGCTGGGGGCCAGTCACTACCAACTCAGGGCCCTGCCCTTTGGTCTCACTACAGCCCCCCTGAGTGTTCACCAAATGTATGGCAGTGGTTACGGCTCATCTGAGGCGTCAAGGATTTCGGGTGTTTCCATATCTGGACGACTGGCTCCTTACCGCCACCACCAGGCGTCAACTTATTCAGTCCAGTGATTACACTATTCAGATTTGCGAAGAGCTAGGTATCTCCATAAATTTTGAAAAGTCTGCTTTGTCGCCTTGTCAGTCTATTACCTTCATAGGCGCCATATTAGACACAGCCGAACTATCTGCAAAACTAACGGCACAAAGAGTCTCAGATATTCGCGAACATGTTCATATCCTTCTTCAGAACAACAAAATCCAGGCCAAGTTTGTACTGAAGACTCTAGGTCTCATGGCGGCTGCCATTACGTTACTTCCCGCTTCCACATGCGACTCCTTCAGTGAATGCTCTTCTCTCAGTGGTCCTTCCAGCAGCTCCCGATGTCACATAACATTTTAATAACTCAGTCATGCAAGAAACACCTGTCTTGGTGGATGGTCTCCCTTCAAGTGATTCAGGGCAGACCCTTTGTCCCCCCCCCCGGTTGCTACAGTGACAACGGATGCCTCCCTGATCGGGTGGGGGGGCGTTTTCAGGGCAGGACGGTCCAGGGCACTTGGCAACCTTTTGAGTGCCACCTGCACATAAATGTCCTAGAGATGAGAGCAGTACTTTTAGCGTTGCAAGCCCTTCAGGACTCTCTTCCCATCGGGACGATTGCAGTTCAGACGGACAATATGTCCATAGTGTGGTACATCAACAAGCAGGGCGGAACCAAGTCCTATCCCTTATGTCAAGAAGCACTCAGACTTTGGCAGTGGGCGATCTCCTCTCAGCGGTTTCTGATAGCAATGCATATCCCCGGGAAGTCCAACGTCATAGCGGACAGGCTGAGCAGAGCTATTCTCATGCCGCACGAGTGGTCTCTCAAGCAGTCAGTAGTGGAGAAAATTTTCGGAAAATGGGTCAGCCTTGCTGTGATCTTTTCGCAACACCCCAGAACAGCAAGTGCCACGAATTTTTCACTCTCTTCCCGGCCACCCCCCCAGAGACGCTCTAGTCCACGATTGGCCCCGGGGTCTCCTGTACGCTTTTCCTCCTTTTCCATTAATCACTCAGTTGATTCAGAAAGCTACCGCCTTGAGATCCGCAATGATCCTCAATGCCCCGTACTGGCCTCGACAAATCTGGTTTCTGTTCCTGCATCGTTACCTCTTGGAGCAGCCCTGGCATCCGGTCCCAGTTCCAGATCTCTTGACCCATCAGTCGGGCAAGCTGCACCAATCCCTCCCCTCTCTATCTCACAGCTTGGTTGCTCCACTTCCAACCTTAGCCAGGCTTCCCTTTATCTCCCATTCGGTGCGTGACATTTTAGCTTCTCACAAATCTTCTACCAGGAGGATTTATGCCAGCAAATGGAAACGTTTTTCCTTCTGGGCAAAATCTAGGAACATAGACCCATTCGTGGCTCCTATCCAATCGGTCCTGGATTTTTGGCCAAACGTTTTCAGTCAGGATCTTCTTCGTTCACTATCAGAGTCCAGTTAGTGGCCATTTCAAATTTTCATGTGGGCCTGTCAGACTCTATTATGTCTCATAAACTGTGTAAAGCCTTCCTTAAAGGTATCTTTTTACTTAAGCCCCTGGTCAGACATCCCCCACCACAGTGGGATTTGAATCTAGTTTTAACCTCCCTGATTCTCCCTCCCTTTGAACCTGCGGCTTTCTGTTCTTTGAAATTTCTTTCATGGAAGACTTTGTTTCTAGTGGCCATAACCTCTGCGAGGAGAGTCTCAGAACTTCACGCCCTTTGCGTTCGTCCTCATTATCTGGTTTTCCATAAAGATAGTGTCCCTAAGAACTAACCCCTCTTTTTTACCCAAGATATCTTCTGAGGCAAATCTAAACCAGACTATCGATCTCCCAGTTTTCTTCCCTAATTACTCCAACAGAGCGGAACAAAAGTTGCATTTCTTGGATGTTCATCGCCAACTCCATTACTACCTGGATAAAACCAAGCAATTTAGGAAATCTGAGCAGCTCTTCCTATCTTATGCTGAAGGGAAGAAAGGCCTTCCAGTTTCCAAAGTAACCCTTTCTAGATGGTTGGCCTCTGTCATCACTTTCATCTATGAACTGAGGCATCAAAAGCTTCCTTCAAAACCTAGAGCCCATTCAACTAGAGCCTTAGCTACGTCAATAGCCTTTCAGGACAGGTTGCCTTTAGATTCAATTTGTGCGGCAGCCACATGGGCCTCTCCCCATACCTTTATTTCTCATTACAAATTGGACATGGCCTCCAGAAGCCGAGCTAACTTTGGTTCCACCGTCCTCAAAAGTCTGTTTCCATGAGCCACCCAGGTTTGAGGTGCTAGGGATGCGGTCCCATCCAGCAAGAACGAAGGGGAGATTGACAACTTAACATTGAGAAGTTATGTACCTACCATAATGTTCCATGTTAGTTGTCTTCTTCTCGCCTTCTTTCTTGCTTCCCGCCCTCCAACCCCCTAACCTGGACAGACCAATAGGATCCTACGGGGCCTATTTTTTTGCCCAGTATGGTCTCCAGTGGTTATTCTTTTCTTGGGATGGCTATCTATATGGGTATGCCTTTCTCTCTCCTTTGTTCTGGGGACAGAACTGCTATAGTGTTAGCTATCAAACGAGATCTGGGTAGTTAGCGCCTAGCATTGTGGGATACAGGGTTATCTCGAGCCGGTAAAAATGGCTCTCGAGCTTTGGTATAAGCCGAGTTGGAGCCGAGGATCGGCTCCGAACCCATCCAGCAAGAAAGAAGGCAAGAAGAAGACAACTAACATGGAACGTTATGGTAGGTACATAACTTCTCATTTACCATCTCAAAAGTGCTTACTCCTCTCTCTACTCTTCTTTTCTAGACCTAACACCACTCTTAAGTATTCAACTGCGGTACCACCTTTAACATTCTTGTAAGAAAAGCGCAGTCCAGGTCTGAACTGTCTGCAAACAGCTACAGTTAACTTTGAGTACGTGTCTACCTGTTTGAGCCAATATTCATTTTCCCCTGGAGAGCACTCTGCTTTGGCTTGTAAGCAGCCCCCCCCCCCCCCACCACACACACACACACCTTCCACTTTCTCTTATTCCCTTCTGTTAGCAAATAGTATCCATAACTGATCAATACTGTGTGTTTGTTAATTTAAACTATGACCACAGTAGCCTACTGATACAAGGTTATCCTGTTTTTCCACCTGAGAAATTAAGAAATGACTTGGTTTCAGAGCAGTCCTTGGTCAATTGTGATTGTTTCTTAACACATACTTGTCTTTGCTTTGTGATTGTTTCCAGCCCCCTCATACGAGCAACTAACAGGGTCTCTACCCGCTTCGCTGCCCACCCTGCCCCCCTATTCCCTCCCGCCCCCAGTGGTCCCACCTTTATTGCACTCAAACCCCTCACAGCGCTAACCCAACACTACCTCCTCCATCTTCCCACTACTATCACACCTCCTCAACTAACATGTACAACCATTCCTTTCCTATGCTCACTGCATGCACTCCCCTTGCATATCTTACATCCTACCAAAGCTCCATCATTCCCCCACTCAACCACTACCACTGTACTACTACTCACACCACCACTCATGTCTCACCCACACTCAGCTCCCCTCCCACCAGCTCAAGAACCATCCCTATGCACCCCCCACATATTCTACCAACTATATTACTCAGACATAAAGCATCCCTACAACTTAACAAAGTAACCCTCCCACCATACCTATTACCCACAGAGCACAATCATAAAGTTTCCCTTATAAACAAACACATTCAAAAACTGAGAAAACTAATAATCTCATGCATATCAAAACTAGCCCCAAGTGGAGACATCCACCCCAACCCTGGCCCTACCATCTCCAACCCCAATCCTCATAATCAGACTAGAAACCACAACGTCTCCCATATAACAGCTAATAGAAAGCCAAGTGACTTCCTTCTACTAAGCCTAAATATTAGAAGTATATCCAACAAAGTCCATGAACTCCATGCCACCATAGACTTGTACTCCCCAGATAAAGTCATCCTGACAGAAACCTGGCTAAAACCTCATTACCAGTGAGCAAATACTCCCTACAGGTTACGGCATACTAAGAGTAGACCGGCTAAACAAAAAAGGAGGTGGTGTAGCTATAATATTTAAACAGCATCTAAACATCCAGATCTTAAAATCATCAGCTCCACAAATAGGCAATGAAGAAATATATACCAACCTCAAAATTAACCAAAACAAAACCATCAACATAATTGGATGCTATTTCCCACCTGGCCAAAACATCCCTCCACTAGAAAACCTCCTTAGCTGGTCTGCCCACCATCTCCCCCAAGAAACTATCATCTTAGGTGATTTCAATATTTACTGGCAATCCTGTTCTGGCAACAATCCAAGCCATCATGTACACCTTCATGGCTTAGCCCAACTAGTCCAGTCACCAACCAGGATAAATAAAAACTCCAGCAAGCACACTACCCTGGATTGGACACTAGTCAGTAACAGCCCCCAGTCATAAGTAACAGGCTGCTTATCAGATAGCCTCAGTGATCACTCCCCAACATTCCTACTCAAAAAATACCTATACCAAGCTAAACCTGTCATCTACCGTCAAATAAGTAAAAAACTAAACTTTAACCCACTCACATTCATCTCATCCCTCAAAGAATGTAACTGGCATCCTCTAAAATACCTCAGTCTAGATGACGCAGTTGGATTTTTTAATACTACCTTCTTGAACATCCTCAATTACCATGCCCCCATAAGATTTTCCAGAACCAAAGCACAACCCTCCCCATGGCTACAGAAAACCACTAAGTCAGAAATGAAAAACAGGGATAAATCCTGGGAGCACTGGCGCAAAACCAAAACCCCCTCAGCTAGACAGAAATTCCTAGAACTACGCAATAGAGTCAAAAAGCTAATAAAACAGGGCAAATTCCAATACTACCAGTCTGCCCAAGACTCCTCACAACACAGCCCCAAACAATTCTGGTCTTCCATAAACTCCATCCTCCACCCAGGTAAAGTCAGTACCCCTCCTCCTAACATCCCTCAATCCTCAGAAAATATTGCTACCTCATTCAACACACACTTCACCCAAACCATACTATCACTAGCTAAACAACACAACCCCCCTCCCCTCCAACCCACACCTTCAACTAGTAATCTCCCCACTGCCTTCTCTTTTTCTCCTGTACCTACCTCCAACATAAAAAAACTCTTAACTAAACTTAAACCCACCAAATTAGCAGCAGACAACCTCCCAAGTGAATACCTACAAATCGCAGCTGATGGCTGTATCCAGTATCCATCTTGATTAACCGATCTCTGTCAGAAAGTTACGTTCCCACACTGTGGAAAGTATCACATATAATTCTCCTCCACAAAGGCGGACCCTCCGCAGAACTAACCAATTACCGCCCCATAGCTATTCTCTCTCCACTCTCCAAAATACTAGAGAGATGCATACACTCTGGTCTCAGACTACCTCCTTACTAACAACCTCCTTTCCAGTACTCAGCATGGTTTCTGACCAAACCATAGCACCACCACTGCCTTACTCTCCTTTACTAACACTATCCTTCAGCATAAAAACAATGGCTATCTCTCCTCTGCTACTTTCCTAGACCTATCTAAAGCATTTGACATGGTCACACGCAAACAGCTTATCTCTGTCCTCAATAACCTATCCTTCTCACAATCAGTCACCAACTGGTTTCAGAGTTACCTGTCTGACCGCCAACAATCCGTTGTATGGCAGAATACATATCTCCCCAACTACCTGTCTCCATAGGGGTTCCCCAAGGATCCATCCTTGGACCCATGCTCTTCTCTGTTTACACTAATAATCTAGCCTCTGCCACCAAACATGGCACACACATACAATACGCAGATGACTCGACCATCATCTGCTCAGCTCAGTCCCTACCCAAACTGCAAAAAGTCACACAGGAAGCCTTTTCCTCTGTTGAAACATGATTATCCGATGCCCAATTAATACTCAACCCAAACAAAACTAAACTACTCATCTTCCAACCCACCAAACATACTCATAACAACTCTCACTTTAACATCACCGCAAAAGACAACACCACTATATACCCAACTGAACACACCAAATTGCTAGGAGTGGAAATATACAATAAACTAAAATTTGACATTCACATATCCATGACCATAAAAAAAGTCCACAAAAGACTAGGAGCGTTATACAGAAATAAGCAATTTCTCACCAAAGCAGCAAAGATTTCAATAGCAAATTCCCACCTTATCTCCACCCTACTTTATGCCTCTCCAATGTATACCAACCTAAGGCAATGTGATCTAAACAAGCTAGAGACCTGCTACAACAAAATCGCCAAATTCGCCACAAGGGCATCCTACCGTAGTCACCACTGTCTCTCACTTGCTGAACTGGGCTGGCTTGAACTCCCTCACCTCCTTCAGTGGTATCAACTCTCACTCGCCCACAAACTAGTAAACCATCCACTAAATATCCCATCCCTCCAGAATCTACTCCAACCCTATCGCACCACCAGACCACTAAGATCCAGCAACAAAAATCACTTGCACCAATAACTCTGCTGGTGAAGCACTATTCTCTTGCGCCATAGCCAAATTATGGAACTCACTCCCACCCACAATTACCTCCATACCATCATGCACCCACTTCAAAACTTTACTAAAAGCGCACCTAAAAACATGCTGGCTATGCCCTTGCAACTCCCACTCTAATATCATCCACCCCATCCAACCACTACCTTTCCACTCCACTAACTACCTTGATTATAGCAAGCTCAGATGCTCATAAGCCTAGTACTTATTATACAGCAGGAACTTCTCATTGTAACATTTGTTAATGTCTGTTATGTACTTCACAGATAAAGATTCTAGTTGTCTACTGATGTACTATGTTCTTCATCTGTAAATATGTTGTAAGTAATTGCTATGTTAAATTGTTGATCGCTATGTAATCCAATGTAACTACTGTCTGTTTATTTTACTATGGAGCTTTTCTCCCCAGGCCTCTGCTGAAAATGGATCTATGTCCAGTCGGACACTCCCAGTCAACAAATTTAAATAAAATAAAGTATGTAAAAAAGTTATTAAGTTGCCTGGGGTACACAGTAAACGAAAATAAATCGAGACTAGTGCCCTCGCAGCAGATAATATTCCTGGGTGCCAGCTTGAACACAACGGCCCAGATGGCTTATCTCATGCCAGACAAGCAAGGACAACTGACTCAATATTTCCAATTAATGGCAACAAAGACCCAACTCCCTGCAAGAAAAATTCTGCAGGCCTTGGGATACATGGCATCTTGCATACTACTAATTCCATATGCCAGACTGCATATGAGGAAACTACAATGGTACCTAAAGAGTGTATGGTCTCAACACTGTCAAAGTTTGGAAACCGTTATACCACTAATTCCTTGCCTACAACAGGAGTTTCGATGGTGGGCACAAGCTTGTCACCTCAACAAGGGACAGCCTTTCACTCAACCCACAGCCAGGCAAACGCTGACAACAGATGCATCAGATTACGCCTGGGGAGCACACATGGCAGGAAAATGTATCCAGGGCGAGTGGCCCACAGAGCAAAGCCATCTCCACATCAATCAAAAAGAGATGCTAGCTGTACAAAATGCTATTATAGCTTTCAAGGACCTACTGCATCCAGGACAATTACTACTAAAGACAGACAACACCACAGTTATGTGGTACATAAACAAGCAAGGGGCACACATTGCTACCCCCTCTGTAGCCAAGTCATGACCTTGTGGAACACAGCTCTAAACTACCAAGTTCATCTGCAAGCACAATTTTTGCCAGGAGAGAAACGCACACTGGCAGACGACCCAAGCAGAAACATTATGGACCCACACGAATGGAAACTGAATCCGCAAATATTCAGAATGATAACACAAAAATGGTGGAGCCCAGACATAGATCTGTTTGCTTCCACAAAGAACTGCCAATTACAGAAATTCTGCACCAAGGAGCTACCATCCACAAGCATGGAAAGTGGATGCCCTCTCATTCAGCTGGAAAAACTACAAGTATACGCTTTCCCTCCTTTACCTCTTCTCCCAAAGGTACTCATAAAAGCCAGGCAGGAAGAGCCAAAAATGATACTGATTGCACCAGACTGGCCACGCCAGCACTGGTACCCAATCTTAAAGAATTTAGCACAAGAACCACCCTGGATTTTGCCTCAAATCCCAGACTTGCTGACACAGCACAACAATCAGATACTTCACAGTCAGCTAAAGACCTTAAATCTAGCTGCATGGAAAATTCCCTAGTCAAGCAAGCAATGCCTCTCTCGAAAGCTGATGTTCATCGTGCATACAGCTGCAGTCATTACAGATGGGTTATCCTGCCGTCAGGCGGGTCCTCGGTCGGCCGAATTCCAAAGTCTAGGTCCGGCATCGGTTGTCGTCGCTTCTTCCCTGACGTCAGTGCAGCAGGGATATAAAAGAGGCAGCCAACGCCATTTTCTCCAGCCTTTCTTGCCGCACGGTGCCCGAAGCAGAAGCAGTTCGCAAGTGCCAGTCGGCCAGCTCCTGAGATTTACGAAAGTATTTCAGCCGAAGTCTTCTTGAAAGCTAAGTACCCGTTGAAACTTTTCTTGCCTCAGACCGATGTCAGACAAAGTTAATAATTGCATTTCTTGTGGGAAGCAAATACCGCATAAGGATTTCCACTCTTTCTGTATACCTTGCTTAGGCCCAGACCACGACGTCTCGGCCTGCCGTTTTTGTGCTAGATTCAACAAGTGCACTATTAAGCGCCGGGCGGAGTTCGCCCTTCATAAGTTTGGCAAAAAGTTTAATTATATCATGTCGTCGGATACTCCGACTCCAGTTTTGAACAAAAGACGCAAAGATAAGGACCGACATCCGAGGTCTGCACCGACTACTGAGACCACGCTTAGGCCGACTACTGGTTCTCCGGTTCTCAGCGAGGCACCTACGCAGCCCCTGAGTACCGATGACACATTACGGGTGTCTTCAGTACCCGAGGTCGCAGGCTCCTCGTTCCCCATTCCTACTGCAGATACCAACGCCACTCTTGGCGGGGAAACTCAGAATTTAGACAGGCCTGCTATTTCTCAAGGTGTTTTCAGGCCTTCCTCCTTCTCTATTAAAGCTTTCACTAAATCTAAAGCAGCCATGAAAACCAAAAAACAGGGTCCTCAGACCTCCTCTCAAGGCCCCATGCCTAAAAAGCAGACGCTTAAAATGGCTGAGGATTTGATTACTCTTATCAGGGGTTCTCAACCCCCGTCTGACAAAAGACCCAGATTAGAGGAAGACTACCCTTCCTCAGATCAAGCTTCTATTACCTCAGAACACTCTGAGGACCAGGATTACGCCTAAGACTCTGATGCTGAGGAGTCTATTCCCTCTGTCCTCCCCCCCCCCCACCTGAGGACTACTCTTTTGGGGAAACCCTGCATACATTGAGGGAACACTTTCACTGGGAAGGCCAAGATTACTCAGATTCCAAGAAAAGGCTCAGGGAATTTCTTCTGCTCCCCCAGCATAGGCCCCTGGCTATCCCTCCTGTTTTAGATATATTGGATGATGTGTACACAGAAGCCAGCCTTAATCCAGATTTTTTACCTCCAGCTCCTGTTAAACCAGACAGGTATTACCGGGTTCCTGATTCTCACCAGTTCCTATATAAAAACCATACTGCTGACCCAGAAACTATTTCACAGGGTCCCAAGGGAATTAAGGCCTCCACTGCTAAAAACCCATTACCTTCAGAGAGTGATTCCAGAGCTTTAGAAAGGTGGGGGGAAAAGGTGTATACCTCGGCCACTTTAACCATGAGGGCATTAAACTGTCAATTCCATATGTTAAAGTATCAACAGTTTTTGTTATCTCAGTTGAAAAGCAAAATGACACAACCAGAACAACCAGATTTAAAAGTGTTGCAGGATTTGTTGCATGGTGCAGAGCAAGTGGGTAAACATACCTTGCAGTGTGGTTTTGATGCTTTAGAGGCCTCATGTAGAGCTGCTGTTACAGGGTCTGTTATACGTAGGCATGCTTGGCTCAAAGAGCAAACCTTACCAGATCATGTCAAAGCTAAATTATTAGATGCACCTCTTCAAAAAGATGTATTGTTTGGTGTTAAAGCTGAGGAGGTGCTAAAGAAAATGGAAAAAGCGGAATCAGTGCAAATAGTGAAAGATTTCCTGCAAGTACAACCTCCACGTTTCAGCAGAAAATGGCCTTCAAAAAATTGGTCCTTTCCAGCCATGGACAGACCTCAAAGGGGCAGATACAGACGCCCAAGGGGTAGAGGGCAACCTCAAGGATCTTTCAGAGCCAGACAGTGGCAAGCACCAACCCCAAGAGGTGGAGAAGATAGATCAGTCATTTAGAAAACAGACACAATGACTTCCCCCTACACCTGCCAAGCAAAGCTTTAATGGCAGCACCTTTGGGCAGAAAACTGGCATTATTCTCAAAAAATTGGCATATTGTTACAAAAGACAAATGGATTCTGGACATTATAGACAGAGGCTACAGGTTCCACTTTCACACCCTTCCAAAAATGAGAGGCATGCCAAACCTGCCACAAAATCAAAGGGCAGAGGCACAAAAACAAGTTTCGCTCTCATGGACATGAAAGCGATTCAAGAGGTACCTGCAAAAGAACAAGGTCAAGGGTTTTATTCCAGACTATTCCTGGTACCAAGGAAAGACAAAGCTTGGAGACCTATCTTAGACCTATCCATCCTAAACACATATCTACAGGTGCCAAAATTCAAGATGCTCACATTACAGCAGCTTCTTCCCATGCTGGGCAAGGAGTCTTGGCTGGTAACATTGGACCTCAAGGAGGCATACCTGCATGTCCCTATCAGACAAGGTTGCAGAAAATACCTCGGATTTCTTGCAGGTTCAACCCATTACCAATTCTCTGCATTGCCGTTTGGCTTATCTACTGCGCCCAGAGTGTTTACAAAATGCCTGGCATCAGTAATCGCCTTCTGCAGACTACAAGGAATACAAATCTTCCCATATCTGGATGACTGCCTGATCCAAGTGGACAGCAAGGACATACTACTGCAGCACCTGGCGTTTGTAATAAAACTGTTGAACTTCCTGGGATACACAGTCAACAAAAATAAATCAAAACTAATACCCTCTCAACAAATAATTTTCCTGGGTGCCAGCTTGAATACAACCACCCAGATGGCCTACCTCACGCCAGACAAACAAGGGCAACTGTCTCAGTACTTCAGCAAAATGGCAACTTTCACCAGGCTAACTGCAAGGAAAGTCCTACAGGCTCTGGGATTCATGGCATCTTGCATCCTACTAATCCTATGTGCAAAGCTGCATATGAGGAAACTTCAATGGTACCTAAAAAACTTATGGTCTCAACACAGCCACAGCTTGGAAACAATTATACCACTCATTCCATGCCTTCAAAAGGAATTTTTGTGGTGGGCTCAAGCATGCCAAAGAAACACAGGTCTCCCTTTCTGTGTACCTCAAGCAACTCAAATCATCACAACAGACGCATCAGACTACGCCTGGGGAGCACACATGACAGATCAGTGCATTCAGGGAAAATGGTCCCAAAAAGAGAAGCACCTATACATCAACCAAAAGGAAATGCTAGCCGTGCAAAATGCTATTATGACCTTCAAAGACCTACTACATCCAGCCCAGCTATTGATAAGGACAAGACAACACCACAGTGATGTGGTACATAAACAGTGGGGAACTCATTCATATACCCCCTGTGCAGGCAAGCCATGACCCTATGGAACACAGCACTGGAATTGCAAATTCAACTACAGGCACAATTCCTGCCAGGGAAGGAAAACACACTGGCAGACAACCTAAGCAGAAATATGACAGATCCACACGAATGGAAGTTGCATCCTCAAGTTTTCACAAAGATAACTGAGGCATGGGGACAGCCAGACATAGATCTCTTTGCTACCCACAGAAATTACCAGTTGAAAAAATTTTGTTCAAGGACCTATCATCCACAGGCCTGGAAAGTGGACGCACTCTCTTTCAATTGGACAGCATTAACAGTTTATGCCTTCCCGCCTCTTCCTCTGCTGCCCAAAGTTCTATTAAAAGCCAGAGCAGAGAGGCCGCAAATGATTCTCATTGCTCCAGACTGGCCAAGACAACACTGGTATCCGCTCCTGAAGAGCCTGACACATTCCCTACCATGGATCCTACTTCTAGTCCCTCTTCTGTTGTCCCAGCACAACTACAAAACCCTTCACAGCCAGCTCAAAACCCTAAATCTAGCTGCATGGAGGATTCCTTGATTTCCCAACAGACTCTGCTCTCCAAGGAGAGGTGCAGGATGTCATCTTGGAGGCCAGAAGACCTTCTACTAGAAAAGCCAACTCCGCCAAATGGAAACGATTTTGTGCCTGGAATCAAGAAAAGGGCCAGAATTCTGGGGTAATAAATATACCTCAAATTTTACTGTACCTAGCTGAGATGTTAAACAGTGGACTTTCCTTCTCCTCCATCAAGATCCACGCTTCAGCCATTTCTGCACAATACAACACAGAGCCTCCTTTATTCTCACATCCTCTCTTAAGGCAGTTCCTCAGTGGGGCAAAAAATATAAAACCCCCAAGGAAACCACCAGTCCCTGCTTGGGACCTCAACTTCATATTGGAAAAGCTGACCCTTCCTCCCTTTGAGCCAGCTTCAACAGAACTACAATACTTGTCATGGAAAACAGCCTTTCTTCTCACCTCAGCACGCAGGGTTTCGGAGCTACAGGCCTCATGGCTGTGCAACCATTCATCATTTTCCATCAGGACAGAGTTTCCTTATGAACCAACCCTACCTTTATGCCAAAGGTGTAGTATCCAGTGTAGCTTTGAATCAGACTATCCACTTACCTACCTTTTATCCAAATCCACAAAACAAAGGGGAAAGACTACTACATTCCTTGGACATTCACAGACAACTTCGTTATTATTTGGACAGGACAAAGCTATTCAGGAAATCCGAGCAACTCTTTGTGTCCTATGCTACAGGTGCTCAAGGAAAGGCCATTTCCAAACAGACAATTTCAAAAAGGATAGCCCACTGCATACGCTTTTGTTACTCATTTCATGGAAAAACTGTGCCTGCATGCATCAGATCCCACTCCACCAGGGCCACAGCTACCTCTGCAGCTTTCCTCAGGGGGGTCCCTACCAAGGACATTTTGGAAGCAGCCACTTGGAGTTCAGTGCACACTTTCTCCAAGCACTATCACCTTCCACTATACTCTAAATCTAGAGTGGGTTTTGCCACAGCAGTCTTGCAGGGCATCCTCGCTCCTCCTAGTTCCACTTTGTGCCTACCACCCTTACTTAGCTTTGGGATTCTTCCCATCTGTAATGACTGCAGCTGTATGCACGATGAACATAGTACAGTTTTGTACCTACCATAAATGTAGATGTTCGAGTGCTCATACAGCTGCAGTCCAGGTTACCCCCCCTCCGTCCCCTCTTAGGACAGGCCTTATGACAAACACCTTATCATACAACCTATTTGGGGTATTCTCTTATGGTGTATTTGCTTGCAACTACTGTTTTTTGATTATTCTATATTGCATGTTTGCATAACTTTGTTTTGCCTTCCTTCTGGGGGCACCTGACATCTGGGGCAAGAAAAACTGAAGAAAATGGTGTCTGCTGCCTCTTTTATACCCCTGCCGCACTGACGCCAGGGAAGAAGCGACGACAACCGACGCCGGACCTAGACTTTGGAATTCGGCCGACCGAGGACCTGCCTGACGGCAGGATAAACCCATCTGTAATGACTGCAGCTGTATGAGGACTCGAACATCTACATTTATGGTAGGTACAAAACTGTACTTTATAGATGTCATTCCGGAGGTCAGAAGGCCTAGCACCAGGAAAGCATACTCGGATAAATGGAAGAGATTCTGTGCCTGGAGCCAAGCGCACAGCCTTGACCCACTTGTCCTTAACATTCCTCAGATACTAAAATACCTTCAAGAACGGAAAAAGATACTCAGATACTGCAATACTTAACTGAGATGCTGGACAAGGGCCTCTCTCTTTCATCCATCAAGATCCATGCCTCAGCTATCTCGGCTCATTACAACACGGATCCACCATTTTTTTTTCTAATCCTTTGATCAAACAATATCTCAGAGGGGCTAAAAACATAAGACCGCCCCGTAGAGCACCTACACCAACTTGGGACCTCAACTTTGTTTTGGAAGAATTAACTCTACCTCCTTTTGAGCCAGCTAACACAGCAGAAATAAAATACATCTCTTAAAAAACTGCTCTTCTACTGGCAATTACATCAGCACGAAGAGTTTCAGAATTACAGGCACTAATGGCAGTGGAACTTTCCTCATCTTCCACCAGGACAGGGTGTCTTTTTAAGGTGGTATCAAGTGTAGCTCTGAACCAAACTATTCACTTGCCAACTTTCTATCCAAAACCACAGAACAAAGGGGAGAAATTGCTACACTCTTTGGACATTCACAGTTATGCTTCTACTTGGACAAAACCAAAGCTTTCAGAAAATCTGAGCAATTATTGGTGGCTTACGCTGCAGGAGCACAGGGAAAAGCCATTTCAAAGCAGACCATTTCAAAATGGATAGGACACTGTATACATTTCTGCTATACCCACCATGGGAAACCTGTACCTAGCAGCATTAGATCTCACATCACCAGGGCAACAGCCACTTCAACTGCTTACCTCAGAGGAGTACCTACCAAGGATTTTTTGGAAGCAGCAACATGGAGTTCTGTGCATACCTTCACCAAACATTACCATTTGCCTTTATACTCCAAATCCAGAGCTGGCTTCGCCACTGCTGTACTGCAGGGCTTTATAGCCACCCCTAATGCCTTATAGATCCAGCCTCCCTACCTCAGCTTTGGGATTCCACCCAAGTGTAATGACTGCAGCAGTGTAACACGATGAACATAGTACAGTTTTCTACCTGCCATAAATGTAGATGTTAGAGTGTTGACACTGCTGCAGTCCAGGTTACCCTCCCTCCTTCCCCTCTTACTTTCTGGTACTTACCTAGGTCATCTACCCTTTATTACTTATGGGGAATATTTGCTGGCAACTAAAAATGGTTGTTTGCTTTTCTTTTGTATATTTTACTAGCAATTTGATTTCCCTACCCGTTTGGGGGCACCTGACATCTGGGGCAAGAAAAACTGAAGAAAATGGCGTCTGCTGCATCTTATATACCCCTGCCGCACTGACGTCAGGGAGGAGGCAACAGTAACCAACGCCGGACCAAGACTTTGGAACTCTGGCCGACTGCGGGACCGCCTGATGGCAGGATAACCAAAGTGTAGTGACTGCAGCAGTGTCAACATTCGAACATCAACATTTATGGTAGGTACAAAACTGTACTTTATCACTCCGCTTTGGGAATTAAAGGACCATGTTTTCCCCACTGTCATCTGCCTTGTTTCTTAATGTTTTTATGCAGATTTGCAAGTACAGTTTGAGAGTAAGGAAGTACGTTGTATGTGATGTTGGTAGGAAATAAAATTTAAGTTTTCATGCGTCTAATGTGTTCCCACCATTTGTCTGAGGCATTATTTTTTACTTGCTTTCAGAGGAGTTATTAAGGCGTATGTGGTATTTATGTAAATTGAAGTGTTGTCTTAATTGTCACAGTTTTGCTGTTGAAGAGAGTGCTAATGTAGGCTTTCGAGAATTGACAGTCAGCTTGTCCTGTTTCTTTGCTGGGCTGATAAGTTTCCTTTGGGGAAAGATCCTTCCACTTGTTTTTGTATTACTTTCCTGTTTAGTGAAGTATAATTTTTAAAGTGGGTGTTTGTGTTTTAACATGGTCACAAGAATACTGTACTTTTAAACAGAAGCAGACTTTTTTCCTCTAAGTTTAAAAGTCATTTGAAGTAATTGAAAAACATTTTTTCTCTGCAGAAATTGTTTAAAACACTTTTCTAGCCCCAAAAAGTAAAATAATCTATTTTTTACTGTGCTTTGTTTAATAATAATGAAATGACTTTGAAACACTTAATTGTTTTCTGGTTTTTGCTGCTTGTTTTCCATGAGAAAAAGGTTCCATTTTTGACTTGATCATGCACACACTAACAGTTCCATGTTTTGTCCTTCCAGTCATAAAAAGAAAGTTTAACAGCTGGTGCCGCCATAGCACACTTGCGGTTTTCCTCAGCTGCAGGTGAGCGACACAGCTGTGGCCACTGCTTGTTCCTCAGACCACTTTTTTACCCTTGATCCCTTTAGTGTAGCCCCTATAGCTACTATGGCTATAGGCTTGGCCACGTCTTCTGTTGATGTTGGGGTCACCTCATTGGGCAAGATAGTCATCCTTGTCAGTCCTGGGAGAGGGAACAGGGAAGACTTGCCTGTTTTGTCAGAATGTTGTGCTCATCTCTGGGGAAGCTGCTGATGCCATTAACAACATTGCTGGCTTCATTTTTCCTGTCTGAAAGAAACCGAAAACTAAACATGCATCTGCTTCCACTAAAATTTCCTTAGATGGGAGTAATCTCATAAGGGAAACGTCTGGTAAAAGAGGGATTCCTCTTTTCCTGTAGAGATTCAATAGTCTGAATCTGAACAGGAAGATGAAGGAACAGAACGTTTTTTTCCCCCTTTGTTTTCTGTTTCAGATTAAGAGGAGAGCTCAGTTTCTGATTCTCCCTATGGAGGCTTCTCTTTCTCTTCTTGATAGAATGCACAAATGTTTTCAGTGGAGAACACGTTTCTCAGTCTGTCAGAAAATGTGAGCTATTACAGATCAAATTTCCAAATCCTACACCCATTCCTCCTGTTCTGTCCGATTTAGAGGCTGTGTGTTTACTGCCTGCATTTTTCCTTATCAGTCAGCTGCCCCTAAAAAGGCAGATAGGAGATGTAAAGTTCCTCAGTCGTTTAAATTTTTATACACGGTTCCCAAACCTGACCCAGCAGTTCTAGCTTTAGTTAATCCCATTGCTGCTAAGTACTTGGTTAATTCCAATCCTACTGTTTCTGATAAGAATGGGAAATTTGATTAGGTGTGGGGGAAAAGTAATGTTTTGTCCTCCATCTCTTCTTGTGAGGAAAACTCTGCTTTAAAATTTTTTTTTCAGTTGTACAAGTCACTACTACTTGTTTGCAGTGCCTCTGCCATAGCATGTACTACTTCCAGGGCTGTGAATGGCCACTGGTATTGATTTGAGGAGATTTGCTTGGCTATGTACTCGAACCTCCAAGATGATGTAAAAAAAAATCCTCGAAGATAATATATAAAAAAAAAAAAAAAAAAAAGTCAAATTCTCATTTGGATAGAGATTTACTTTTTTGGTTCCTCTGCAACAGATGTATTCCAAAAATGTGATGAAAGGGGCAAGTTGATATGGGGAATCAGATTTTTCTGCCCTCCTTTTCCCAAGTTTCTGAGGGAGTCTTCATCTATTCTGCCTTTGAGGTAGTGGAGAGGGTGTTCTCTGCTTCTAGAGTAAGGATGATTCCCTCCGTCCCCCTCTGATCCGTCTTCCCAATCTCATACTACTTTGTGCCTTGAGCCTCAACACTCTGGCTTGGCTGTCCCTGTGGAGTAAAGTCTGTAGGCTACCAAGCAGGGTATACTCGTATCTTCTGACACTTCTCCAGAGCACCCCGCCAAAGAATTCCCTAAGAAGAGAGAATGTAGGAGGAGGCCCTTAGGCTCTCCCCAAGAGACTGTCACAGAAGATACAGATTTTGACGAAGAGGAAGGGTCACAAAGATCACATGATAACGTCTCCTTTGAAGACTTCCTGGAGATCCTCGGGTAAAAGGGGTGGTTGGTCTACCAATAACCCTTCCCAAGAGGAATCTGGTATCCCTGGAAGCCCCTGTGTCTGGCCCATTAACCTCTTGGGAGACTCCGCCTGCTGATGAACTCAGTGATTTGATCTCTACATGAGTGTGGAAGGAATCTAACACTGTTGAGCCAATCCCCAAGAGACCAGACAGGATTCCAGCACCACCGAAATGAAGAGAATTCTGGATAAAAAGGAGTACCAGTAGATTCCATGGTCCTAGGAGCAGTCACAAAGAAGAAAGTCTGTCCATCCCTCTAACAGGTAGTCAAGTTTGGTGGACAGATTTGAGAAACATGTATATGCTTCAGAGAATTGCATGCGGGGTGCTGAATTATTTGACACACTTTACCAAATTTCAGAGGGATTTGGTTATGGAACTATCCAGATCTCCTTCCAGGACCCCATCAATTGAGGTAAAGACATCTATAGCTTCACAGCTGGCTACCCTACAGTCCATTTCAAATTCGTCCATGAGGCTCATTTCACATGAAGCTGAAGGTACCTCAAGGATGGCGGATTCAAGCATTCTCATTAGGAGACTTGCTTGAATTGGCCTGTGTGATTTCGTGGAGCCCTTCAAGTCCTCCTTCGTCAATGCTCTCTTTGGTAAAAAATTCTTTGTTTGGGCCCAAAGTTAAATACACACTATCCAGGTGAGAGCTGGATGGTAAGACACGGTCTCCAGTGGGCGTATGTTTTCTCAACTCCTCAAAGAACCTCCTGTAGGAATCTGCAAGGTGGTCGAAAATTGTGGTTCCAAAAGTCCCATGGTTCTTTCTATGACACACGTGGAGATAGTTTCCCCGGGGCAGAGGAAGGAACTCTAATGGGAGATGCAGCCCACATGGCAGAGGAGGCCCACTGATTTCAGTATCTAGGGCTCTTTCTGATGGATCCTACCAGCGCTCCTGAAAGGAGGCCTGATTGTTCACCTTTAGAGGCAGTCGGGGGTTGTCTATCCATGCACCAGAGAACCTGACTAGACATTACAAAACATAAATGGGTGCAGAGCATTTATTTCCAGAGGTTATATAATACCCTTTTACCTCCCTCCCTCCTTCCTTTAACCGTACACAAAATTCCCGATGTTCCACCCGGTCAGAGGAAAGCAGTAGCACTGGAGATATTTAAAAAAAAAAAAAAAAAAAAAAAAAAAAAAAAAAGCTGCTAGAAAAAAAGTCATCCAAGAGGTCCCCCAGACCAGAAAGAGAGTCCGGAACTTACTCAGGATTCTTTTTGGTGCCAAAGAAAACGGGAGGCTTGGACACCAATTTTGAATGTCGGCGATCTGAACAAATCAATTCAGTATACAAAGTTCCAGATGGTCACAGTTCAATCCATTTTGCCTTTCCTGCACAAGGCTGACTGGATGTGCTCGGTAGATCAGTTTTATATGATGGTACGCATCCTGAAGAATACAGTCCTGGCGATACCTATGCCTCTGGCTTGGAGCCAGTCATTACCAATTCAGAGCTCTGCCCTTTGGTCTCACCACAGCCTCCAGGGTGTTCACGAAATGTGTGGCAGTTGTAGCAGCTGACTTGAGATTGCAGGGATTTTGGGTGTTTCTGTACTTGGACAACTGGCTTATAACCACTCCAGCCAGGCATCTTCTAAATAAAAGCAAGAGATTATGTACTCTAGCTTTGTTCTCCTCTAGGAATTGCCATCAATCACCACAAATTTCGGCAAGAACATCTCTGACAGAGTTTATAGAAGCTTTGTTCGGTACGGTATTTGTGATAGCTTCACTTCCGTTACAAAGAGTAGAGACTGTATAATAAATCAAAATTATTTTCTATCCTCTCAGTTGATTCTACAAACCTTGGGGTCAGTGTCCACTGTGATAGTTCTGGTTCCGTTATCAAAATACCACACACGAGTTCTTCAGTGGACACTTGCAACTCAGTGGTCTATTCTGCACCAACCTATATCCACCTAGATCAGAAGAACTCGGGCATGCAAAAAGTACCTCTTGTGGTGGATTCGTTCTGATCAGATATTTACAAGGTCATCCCTTCACTCTTCCTCAGTCCAAAGCCATATTGACCACGGACACTTCCCAAATTGGTTGGGGGGCACTCCTTCGGAATGACGGTCCAAGGCACCTAGTCCCCCCAAAGAGGCCAACACACATATCAGTGTCCTAGAATTGAGAGCAGTACTGCTAGCATTGCAAGCCTTTCAAAACTGACTTTCTTCCAGGACTATTGCGATTCAGACAGATAGTATGTCAGTGGTGTGGTACATTAGCAAATGAGGAGGAACTAGATCTTACCCCCTGTGTCGAGAAGCTCTGAGTGTGGCAGTGGGCGATCTCCTCCAGTCCATTTCTGATAGCAATTTACATTCCAGGGAAATCCAACGTGTTATCAGACAAGTTGAACAGGTCATTTTATTGCCTGGCGAGTAGTCTGTCAACATGAAAGCTGTGTAAAAGTTATTCTGCCAGGGGTTGCTGCAACCTCTGCATCCTCAACAAGAAGAGCATCAGGTTCTTTGCCCTGATCCCTCCACTGAGGAGTCACTGAAAGCGACACACACACACCTCCATCATTGCCCCCCCCCCGTCTCCTTTATGCTTGCCATCAACTCCTCTAATTCCCAGATTTCTCCAGAAAGCATCTTGATTGAAGAGCACAGGCATCCTCATTGCACCTCAGTGACCTCCTCTGATTTGGTTCCCCTTTCTTTGACCTCATTTATTTTGCCCACCATGGATTCTGGCTCGAATTCAGACCTCTTGTTTTGCCTGATAGGCATGATTCACCTAGAAGTTTCAGGCCTAAAGTTGATTGCATAGTTTCTCCACTTCCATTGATAGCCAGACAACCATGGCTCTCCTCCCCTGTATGTCATGTTCTTTTGTCTTCCCATAAAGCTTCCATTAGAAAAATTTAAAGATGTAAATGGATAAATTTGCTTTTTGGGCACTGCAGAAAGACATTGACCATTTCTCATCAACAGTACCTGAAGTTCTTGAGTTTTGGCTGCAATTTTTAATGAAGGGGCAAGCTCCTTGACTGTTAAAGTTCAACTAACTACCATTTCTAATTTCCACATAGGAGTTAATTCCTACTTTGCTTCTTCAAAACTTTGTAAGGTCTTTATAAGGGGGAGCTTTTCTTCTAAGCCCCTGTTTTAAAGATCCAACTCTGCCATGGGATTTGAATATGGTACTACAAGATTTAACTCCATCTCCATTTGAACCATCAACAGTGTGAACTACAATTTTTAGCTTGGAAAACTATCTTTTTTAGTGGCTGCTGAAAGAGTCTCTGAACTTCAAGCCCCATATTCTAAACCTCATTTAATTTTCCATAGAGATATGGGTAATGTTATGAACCAATCCATCCTTCCTTCCAAAGGTGGGGTCAGAATCCAACATCAGTCAGTCTATTAATCTTCCAGTTTTCTTTCCAAATTTCATGACCAAATGAGAATACATGTTACATTCGTTGGATGTTCACTGACGGTTCTCTTTCTATTTGTATAGAACAAAAAATGTGAGAACAGATCAGTTATTTGTTTATTTTCCAGAATTAAAATTGGACAGCCCTGTTACCAAAGTAACTCTAGCCAAGTGGTTAATGGTTTGAATTTCCTTAGCCTGCAACAAATTAGGTTTGTCTTTGTCGAGCTCTTTAAGTCCATTCAACCATGCCCATGGCAATTTCATCAGTATTTTTATCCAGGTCTTCCATGGATGATTGTGTGGTTGCAATTTAGGCTAATTCTCATACCTTTATTACTCATTACAGATTGGATCTAGTCTCGAGGGGAAGAGCAGCCTTTGGCTCAACAGTATTCAGGAATGTCCTTCCTTAGAGTAATCCCAGGATTAAGGTAGCTGGGGATTCTGAGGAATGAATGAAAATTGACAACCTCAGATGAAGTTATGTGCTCGCCATAACTTTCCATTTGTGTTGCCCATTTTCACTCTTGTCAACTCCCCTCCCTCCAGCCCCCTACCAGTTGGTTTGCGACTTCTGTAAGAACAAGAAGATTGAGGAAAGCAGTGTCCCTCCCTTTGAGCTCCAGGTATTGGTTTCTCATTTTATAATTGTTTGTAACTTGTAAGAGTGTTATGGGTAAGGGAGGAGCTCGAGAGTTTCCAGTATCTATGAGCTGTAAAAAGCAGCAGAGTGAGATCAGAGGGTCGGATTTGAACCCACTTGTTGAAGAATGAAAATGGAAAGCACAGATGGAATGTTATAGTAAGTACAAAACTTCTTTTTTAAGAAGAAACGGCACTCCCTTTTGCCTTCCAGAAAGTCAGAATCTCCAGTTTTCTCCTTTGCAACAGTGTGAGAAATGGGTTCTGAAATGAATGTTAGATAGCAGTGGAAGGAAATTACCCCTTTCCAGGGGGTAACTCCTCATCCAAGACATCAGAATATCTTCTTTCCACCTGTACTTCATCACATGCTCTACAAGGGAGTTGTAGAACCAGCTTTCCCTTTTTATTCACGGTTGTTTTTTGGCGCAAAAGAAAGAAAATGCTTTAAGACCAGTTCTAGATCTTGCTTTGCTAAAAACCATTCGTGATAGTGCCCAAGTTCAAAGTGATGTTGCTTTACAATCTGTTTCCTCTTCCTCATTCAGTTTTCTGGTAACACTGTGTTTAAGAGATGCTTCTGTCACATCTCTCTTCATCTAGACTTTAGATGTTTCTTAACATGATCCAGAAATACACAAGCCAGTCAGTTCTCTGCCTTACCCTTTGGACTATCCAGAGCACCAAGAGTGTTCACAAAGTGTCAAACTCCAGGCACAGCTCATTGTAGGCTGCAAGGTGCCCCCATTTTTTCATACTTAGATGCTTGCTTTTCTTTGCAGAGTCTCTTTCAAAGTGGCAGAAATGTCTCCCTCAGGTGAGAGGTCTCTTACACAAGCTAGAGCTGCGAGAAAACATTCTAAGTTTTTTTTTTTTTTTTTAATATACTCCTTTACACATGATGGTGTACCTGAGGTTTCATTTAGACACCTCAGTTCGATTAATTTTTTTTTTTCTTCCACAGGGAAAGATACATCTGTATCTAGATCCATTTCTACTGTGTTCCATTCAGACTGAATTCACTGCAAGGAATACCTCAGGATTTTGGGTCTTATGGCATCTATGATTATCCCTGAGAACACTGCACATCAGAAAGAGATAATGGTAGCTGAAGTTTCTCTGGACTCCGCACCAGCATCCTTTGTTTATTCAAATTCCAGTGCTGGGGTTTGTCAGAAGAGAAACCAGTTGGTGAAGATGGCAAATATTCCTAAATGTGGGTCTTCCCTGTTACCTTCCTCTTCCAAAGCAGTTGGTCACCACAGACACCTCAGATTTTGCTTGAGGAGCAGTTTTAGGTGGGTTAAAAGTTCAGGGTGTATGGGACACCAAGGACAGACAAGCACATAAGTATGAGATGTTTACCCTGATCAAGGCACTCAACTCACTGAATCATTTTTGGTTCATGGGACCTCTTTAGATTGTTAGACAGTACAACAACCATGTGGTACATCAAGCATGGGGGAACCAGATCATACCACCTTTGCAAACTAGCCATATTGGCTTTGGATACATCTTCACAGTGCAGACTTACTCCAAAAGCATAAACGTTCTGTTGGAGCAAAATTGTATGGCAGACAAGCTGAGCAGGACAAGAGCAGATCCTCGCCAATGGAAACTAGATTGGGGGTCTTTCAAGATTTAATCCGTCTGTGGGGATTTCCTCAACAGACCTGTTTGTCTCTTGAACAATTGGCTGGCAAGTTTCTGCTCCAGAATTCCATGCAAGAAGGCCTGGAAGTCAGATGCCTTTTCTTTTCCTTGGACAGGAATGTTCCTGTCTGCTTTTTCACCCTTTCCACTGATATTCAGGGTACTTCTGAAGATTCAGAAGGAATCCCCAAAGATCATTGTGGTGACTGCCTTCCTGCTTAGGCAACAGTGGATGTTCTTAGTGTTTCACTGTTGCAGTCATCACACTAGGGTTATCTGCCTGTAGGTAGCCCTCAGTTGGCCCGATTACTAGAGCCTTGGGATTTCTGCGTCGGATGCTGTTGCCTCTTCCATGACGTCAGGTTGTCAGGGGTATAAAGCATGCAGCTGATGCCATTACATCAGTCTTTCTTGCCGTGGAGGAGCCTGAAGCAGAAGCAGTTTGCAAGTGCCAGTCGGCCGCTACCTGAAATTTTCATTTTTCGAGTTTCAAACCTGAAGTCTTCTAAAGCTAAGTACCCCATTGTGGATCCTTTTTTCTTACTCTAATCGATGTCAGAAAAAGTTAACAATTGTCTTGCCTGTGGACAGCAAATACCTCACAGAGATTTTCATTCTTACTGCATCACCTGTTTAGACCCAAACCACGATGTCCCTCGCTGCCGGTTTTGTGCCTTAGCGCTCTAGTCATTGGCCTATCTTTGTCGCTAAATTCTTTTGCTCTCATTCTCCATATTCCAAAATGGCTTCGATAAGCCATCCAACTACCAATCTTCCGAAAAAACATAAGGATAAAGACACACAGACCGCATAGGTCCAAAACTGCCGACGATGCTTCCGTAGTACTCAGTGAGGTCCTTCGCAGCCCCTGATAACCGCTTTTACAGATTCGCAGGCCTCTGCTGTGACCCATTCGGGGTCAGGTATGCCGCGACATGCTTCTTCTACTATGGAACCTGCAGATGTCTCTACCTTGGATGGGTCCACAGCCGCTGTGTAGCACAGGCTTCTGGGGGTGTATTCCGATCTACCGATGTTCGTATTAAACCGACAACTTCGTTTTTGGCTAAAACTACCGAGTTTCTCAGGCCCAGAGTTCACACTACTACTGACGGAAAAAGTGCATGCTCAAACTCCCATGCCACAAAAACAAATGCTTTGAATGGCTGAAGACCTTATTACTCTAATTAGGGGAAGGCAGCCTTCCCCTACTAAAAGACAAAGAATTGAATTTCCTTCTGATTCTGCAGACCAGGAGTCCGATGACTCTGATCCTTCTGATTACCAAGACATGCCCTTGTCTTCCTATGAGGATTCAGATGCAGAGGATTCCATTCCCTCTGCCTCCCCTCCAGAGGATTTTTCTTTTGGTGAAACCTTGCATACCTTAAGAAAGCATTAACGCTGGGAATGCCAGGACTGTCCTCTGTCCAGAAAGAGAGTGAGAATTTTTAGATTTGCCTCAGCACAGGCCTGTAGCTATACCCGCTGTCCTGGATATTGTAGATGATGTCTTCATGGAATCCAGTCTTACTCCTGACACTTTACCACCAGCCCCTAGAAAACCTGACCAGTTCTACAGAGTATCTGACTCTCAGAAATTTCTCTCTAAGAATCCTACTGCAGATCCAAAGACCATTTTCCAGGGACCTAAAGGCATTATTTAAGGCTACTAAAGCCAAAAACCCTACCCCTTCAGACAGGGATTCTAGAGCTTTTGACAGATGGAGGAAGAAGGTATTTACCTCTGCACCTCAGGGCTTTGAATTGCCAGTTTCACATGTTGAAGTACCAGCAACATATTATGGAACTAATTAAACAAAAAATTGTGTTACTTCCAGATTGTGCAGAAAATAAAGATTTACAATAGTTAATGCATTCTGCAAGCCAAGTTAGTAAACATACTTTAGGTTTGATGCCTTAGAAGCATCTTGCAGGGCTGCTGTCACCTGGGTCTGTACTGAGAAGGCATGCCTGGCTGAAGGAACAAATCTTGCCAGACTATGTCAAAGCAAACTTACTAGATGCTCCATTAAACCAGGAACATCTTTTTGGCACAAAAGCAGAAGTTCTTTAAAAATATGGAGGAAAAAGCTAAATCTATGCAAACTGTTAAAGATTTCTTACAGGTGCAGCCACCTAGATTCAGTAGGCATTAGCCTTCCAGTCCCTCCCAGGCCTTCTCGTCCAAACCCAGGGAAACAGACCACCAATTCTACAATCTCAGAGTATGCAGAGATCTAAACAATGGAGTGCTCCTGCCTCAAAAACAGAGAGTGGTAAGCCACCCCCTTAAGGAAAAAGTTCACAGTGACTTCTCAATCATCCTTCCCAGCCATGCCAAAGTACTTGCATCCCTAGGAGGAAAACTTGCTCTTCATGCAAAAAAATGGATGTTCATGACTCAGGACCGATGGGTTCTAGTCATTGTATCCCAGGAATACAGATTCCACTTCCATTCACTGCCAACCCAAAGCGGGTTGCCAGACCTTCCTCCAAACCAATGGGCAGAGGCTCAAAAACAAGTAATTTCCCTTCTCAATATCGGGCTGTCAAGTCTGTAACATCAGAACAAAGGGGACAGAGTTTCTACTCCAGACTGTTCCTGATACCCAGAAAAGTGAGCTCTTGGATCCTATCCTGGATCTGTCAGTTCTCAACACCTTTCGGGTGGTCCCAAATTTCAGAATGCTTACACTGCAATAGCTTCTTCCTATGCTAGCCAAGGATGCCTGGTTAGTCACCCAAGACTTAAAAGAAGCTTGTCTGCACATCCCCATAAGGGAGTCTTGCAGGAAATATCTACATTTCAGGGCAGGCTCTATGCACTTCCCTTTGGCTTATCTACTGCGCCCAGAGTATTCACAAAGTGCCTGGCTCCAGCCATTGCATATTGCAGGCAAAGAAATATTCAAATTTACCCATATTTGGATGATTGCCTGATTCAGGCGGACATTCAGGAATCGCTACTTCAGCACTTGACATTTGTAAAAAGACTCCTAACTTGGGTACACCATCAATGAAAAGAAGTCACAACTGGTGCCCAACAAATTGTATTCCTGGGAGCAAGCTTGAACACAACTTCCCAGATGGTATTCCTCATGCCAGAAAAGCAGGTCTGTTTGGCAAACTACTTCAAATTAATGGCCACCAAAACCTAGCTATCTGCAAGGAAAATACTGCAAGCCCTAGGGTTCATGGCCTCATGCATTTTGCTAATTCCGTATGCAAGACTGCCTATGAGGAAACTTCAGTGGTACTTGAAAAATATCTGGTGTCAACATTCTCAGGACCTTGAAATGGTGATTCCCGTCATACCTTGTCTAAGGGCAGAGTTCCTTTGGTGGGCAGAGGCATGCAACCACAACAAGGGACTTCCTTTAACTCAACCCCTCACTGCCCAAACCCTGACAACAGTTGCATCAGACTGTGCATGGGGGGCTCACATGGCAGGCAAATGAATTCAAGGCAAATGGAGCCCAGGACAAATTCCCCTGCATATCAATCAGAAAGAGATGTTACCTGTACAGAATGCTCTGACAGCCTTCAAATAGCTTATCCTGCCAGGACAGCTCCTGATAAAGACAGACACCACCACAGTTATGTGGTACATAAACAAGGAGGGTGGAACTCATTCCTACTCACTCTGCAGGTTATCCATGGTCCTGTGGAACACAACCTTGAGCAGCTACAAGCTCAATTCCTGCCAGGCAAACAAAATTCACTGGCAGATGACTTAAGCAAAAATCTGCTGGGCCCACACGAGTGGAAACTGGAACCCAACTCATTCAAACTTCTAATCCAGAGATGGGGACACCAGAGGTGGAACTCTCTGCCTCCCCCCAAAACCACCAATTGAGCAACTTTTGCACCAGGAACCCTCACAGCAGAGCCTGGAAGTTGGATGCCCTATCCTTTACTTGGGAAAACCTCTCAATTTATGCCTTTCTTCTGCCACTCCTCTCAAAAGTACTACTCAAGATCAAACAGGACAGGCCAAGGACCATCCTTATTGCCCCAGACTGGCCACGCCAGTACTGGTACCCACTCCTACGCAGTCTGGCAACAGTGCCACCCTGGCACCTACATCAGGCACCTTCCCTGCTCTCTAAGCAGGAGGGACAGATTTTTCATCCACAGCTGGAAACTCTAAACCTTGCAGCCTGGCTTATCCCCTGAATACACCACCAGCAACCTTCAGCAGACAGGTGCTGGATGTCATCCTTGAGGCCAGAAGGCCTAGTACTAGGAAATCCTATGCGGAAAAGTGGAAAAGGATTTTGTTCTTTGAGTCATTATTTTCCATGCTGACAGAGTTTCCCTAGAGACTAACCCATCCTTTATGCCCAAGGTGGTATCCAGTGTGGCTTTAAACCAGTCTATCCATTTGCCAACTTTTTTCCCTAATCTTCAGAATAAGGGGGAAAGGATCCTGCACTCTTTGGACGTACATAGACCGCTCAGGTTCTACCTTGACAGGATTCAACCTTTCAGAAAATCTGACCAGCCGCTAGTCAGCTTTGCTACAGGGGCAGAGGGCAAGGCAATTTCAAAGCAAACTATTTCCAAATGGATAGCACACTGCATCCATTTCTGCTACAAGCACCATGGAAAACCTACCCCACAGGGGATCAGAACTCATTCCACTAGAGCTACCTCAACCTCTACAGCATTTCTCAGGGGAGTCCCTACCAGGGACATCCTGGAAGCTGCAACCAGGTGTTCTGTACAAACCATCACCAAGCATTACCACTTGCTTATTTTTTCTAAATCCAGAGCTGGATTTGCTACAGCAGTCTTACAAGGCCTGCTTAGCCAGTCCTAACACTTCTTGACTGCCTCCACCCTTCCTCAGCTTTGGGAATCAACCCAAGTGTGATGACTGCAACAGTGAAACATGAAGAACACAGTACAGTTGTGTACACTTACCATAAATGTAGATGTTAGAGTATGTTCACTGCTGCAGTCCTGGATGTCCTTCGAGGATACATCTGCATTCCTTACATATGGGTTGTCCTGCCTCAGGCAGCCCTTCGGTCGGCCGGATTCCAAAGTCTGGGTCCGGCTTCGGCTGATGTTGCCCCTTTCCCCGACGTTAGAGCGCCTGGGGTATAAAAGCGTCAGCCGACGCCATCTTCCTCAGTCTTTCTTGCCGCGAGGTGCCCGAAGCAGAAGCAGTTCGCAAGTGCCGGTTGGCCAGCTCCTGTGATTTCAGATACCGAAGTCTTCAAAAAAAGCTAAGTACCCTGTTGGGGACTCTTTCTTGCCTCAGCCGATGTCAGATCAAACGATTAAAGTTAATAATTGTTTATCTTGTGGGAAACAAATACCTCATAAGGATTTCCACTCTTACTGCTTATCCTGCCTAGGCCCAGACCACGATGTCTCTGCCTGTTCAGCCTGTGCTTCCTTCAATAAACGCACTCTTAGGCGTCGGGCAGAGTTTGCAGAGGAATTTTTTTGGGAAAAATTCTGTTATATCATGCCGTCGGAGATTCCGACAGCACATTTACCCAAAAAACGAAAGGATAAGGACCGACACACGCGGTCCGCGGTTTCGGCCGACTCCACGCCTAGGCCTGCCGCGAGTGTCTCAGTCTCTACTGAAGCCGAATTTCTACCGCTTCAGACCGACGACACCGCACAGCCGGTAACTTCGGTACCGGAGGCCATCTCTGAGTCGGTCATAGAATTACCGTCTGAAACCAGTGCTCAGGAAATATCCGACACCATTTCTGTTGATAAAACTACTCCAGCACGTGGGGCAGCCAGGCCTCCTGTATCCATGTCCATTAAGGCCTTTACCCGGGCTAAAGCTGCTAAACAGCCAAAATCTCTCCCTCCCAAGGCTATTCCTCAGGGATCCACTACCAGTTCACAAATCTTAAGTATGGCTGAGGACCTTATCTCCTTAATCAGGGGCTCTCAGCCACCTCCAGGCAAAAGGCCTAGGGTTGAGCAGACAGATCCCCAGTCTTCAGATGAGGCCTCAGATGACTCTGCCCTTTCAGACTACCAGGAGGAGGCCCTTCCGCCCTACGAGGATTCTGATGCAGAGGAATCTATCCCCTCTGCCTCCTCCCCTGAAGAGTTTTCCTTTGGGGAGACCCTTCACTCCATGAGAGAGCATTTCAAATGGCAAGGCAAGGAATTCTCTGATTCCAGGAAGAGGTTAAGGACTTTTTTACATTTACCTCAGCATAGGCCTTTGGCTATTCCTCCTGTTTTAAGTGTTATAGAAGATGTATACTCTGAGTCTAGTATTTCCCCTGACTCCCTTCTTCCGGCTCCTGTCAAACCTGACAGGTACTATAGGGTCCCGGACTCACATCTATACCTTTACAAGGGCCACTCTGTTGATCCAGAAACTATTTCCCAGGGCCCTAAAGGGGTTACAACCACCACTGCCAAGAATCCACTTCCTTCTGAAAGGGAATCTAGGGCTTGAGAGATGGGGTAAAAAAGTGTATACTTCTCCCACTCTTTCTATGAGAGCTTTAAATTGTCAATTCCATATGATACAGTATCAAGAGTATCTGTTAGATGAATTGCATAAAAAACTTTCCTCACCTGAACCCCTAGACCTCAAGGCGCTTCAGGATCTGGTGCATAACTCTCAGCAGGTTAGCAACCATTTCTTACAGTGTGGTTATGATGCATTGGAAGCTTCATGTAGGTCAGCAATGACAGGTGCAGTCATACGCAGACATGCTTGGCTGAAGGAACAATCACTGCCAGAACATGTTAAAGCAAAGCTTCTGGATGCACCACTGGAAAAACACAAGTTATTTGGTTCCATGGCTCAAGAGGTCTTAAAGAAATTTGAGGAAAAGGCTAAATCAGTACAAACCGTCAAAGATTTTCTCCAGGTCCAACCACCAAGATTCAGCAGAAATTGGCCTTCTAAGAATTGGTCCTTTCCAGACACAGACAGATTTCAAAGAGGCAAAAACAGGCGTGCCAGAGGTAGAGGGCAGGCTCGAGTCTCCTACAGAGGACGTCAATGGCAGCCTCCTAACCAGAGAGGTAGTGCAGGACCTTCAACTGCTGCACAAGGACAAACTCAATGACTTGACTTTGACTCCGCCAACCAGGGCTCAATTGGAAGCACCTTTGGTCGGAAAGCTATCTCTATTCTCAAAAAATTGGCACAGTATTACAAAGGAAAAATGGATACTGCAAACAATAGACAAAGGATACAGATTCCATTTTCATACATTACCAAAAAGACAAGGCATGCCAAACCTGCCACCAAATCAAAGGGCAGAGGCTTTCAAGCAAATTTCCAAACTACTACAAATGAAGGCAATAGAAAAGGTTCCTTACACAGAACAAGGCCAAGGATTTTATTCCAGACTATTCCTTGTTCCAAGAAAAGAAAAGCAATGGAGGCCTATTCTGGACTTGTCCGCACTGAATACTTATCTCATCGTGCCAAAATTCAAAATGCTGACCTTACAGCAACTCCTTCCCATGCTGGGCAAGGGGTCCTGGCTGGTAACTCTAGACCTCAAGGAGGCATACCTGCATGTCCCTGTCAGACAAAGTTGCAGAAGACACCTCAGATTTCTTGCAGGTTCAGAGCATTATCAATTCTCAGCATTGCCCTTTGGCTTATCTACTGCACCCAGAGTATTCACGAAATGCCTGGCATCAGTAATTGCACACTGCAGACTTCAGGGGATTCAAATATACCCATACCTGGACGACTGCCTTATACAAGCGGACAGCCAACAAACATTGTTAAAACACTTGAACTATGCCATCCGCCTACTACAGGCCTTGGGATACACAGTCGACATTCAGAAATCAAGACTTGTTCCATCCCAACAAATAATTTTTCTGGGTGCAAAGCTGGATACAATCACCCAAATGGCTTTTCTCACAGAAGAAAAACAAAAACAATTACCGGATTATTTCAGAAATCTGACAACACAAACCCAGCTGACTGCAAGGAAAGTCCTGCAGGCCCTGGGTTTCATGGCATCTTGTATTCTACTGATTCCACAAGCAAGGCTGCATATGAGGAAACTGCAATGGTACCAAAGGAGTCTATGGTCTTAACACAGTCACAGCCTAGAAGCTTTGATCCCCCTCATTCCATGCCTCCAAAAAGAATTTCAGTGGTGGGCACAAGCAAGCCAGTCAAACATGGGTCTGCCTTTCAGCAAGCCTCATATCAGCCAAACCATTACAACGGACGCCTCAGCCCATGGATGGGGAGCACACATGAAGGGCAGATTTATTCAAGGGCAATGGACACAAAAGGAATTGCACCTTCACATCAACCAAAAGGAAATGCTGGCAGTGATACATTCAATCGAGGCCTTCGAACATCTCCTGCATTAAGGTCACCTGCTAATAAAGACAGACAATACCACAGTTATGTGGTACATAAACAAGCAAGGAGGTACCCATTCCTACTCTCTTTGCAGGTTGGCAATGAATCTTTGGGAACTTTCCCTAAAACACAATATAGAACTGCATTCCCAGTTCGTACCAGGAAAGGACAGTGTACTGGCGGACAGCCTAAGCAGAAACACCATGGATCCACACGAATGGATGTTGCATCCAGACATTTTTCTTCAGATAGCACAAGCATGGGGAAGGCCGGATATGGATCTTTTTGCCTCCCCCCACAACCATCAACTGAAAAAATGCTGCACAAGGACATACCATCCTCAAGCATACAAAGTGGACGCCCTATCCTTCAGCTGGAAGGCTCTAACAGTATATGCATTCCCACCTCTTCCTTTAATGGCCAAGGTCTTACTGAAGATCAGGATAGAGCAACCAAAAGTGATTCTGATAGCTCCGGACTGGCCAAGACAACACTGGTATCCACTGTTAAAGAGCATGTCACGCACGAAACTGTGGCCTCTACCACAATGGCCACTTCTTCTGACACAGCACAATTACAAAACTCTACACTCCAGTCTAAAAACCTTGCAGCTGACAGCCTGGAAAATACCTTGACTCCTTGCCAGGATAAACTATCCAAGAGGGTAAGGGATATCATCATGGAAGCTCGGCGGCCTTCCACAAGAAAGGCATATTCAGCAAAATGGAAAAGATTTCGAACCTGGAACACCACAAGGGGTCAGGATCCGACAGTGATGAGCATTCCACATATCCTTGAATACTTGGCTGAAATGCTCCATAATGGCCGTTCTTATTCATCCATAAAAATTCATGCATCAGCTATTTCAGCAGAGTATAACAATGACCCACCTGTATTTTCTCATCCTCTGCTAAGGCAGTTTCTAAGAGGGATAAAAAACATCAACCCTCCAAGGAGACCACCAGTGCCTACATGGGACCTTAACTTCATGTTTGAAAAATTAACTCTACCTCCCTTTGAACCAGCAGCATCTTCAGAACTGCAATTCCTGTCTTGGAAGACTGCCTTCCTTCTGGCCATAACCTCAGCAAGAAGAGTATCTGAGTTACAGGCCCTCATGGCAGTACAACCATTTCTCATTTTCCATAAGGACAGAGTCTCTTTGAGAACCAATCCTTTATTCATGCCAAAGGTGGTATCCAGAGTCTCACTGAACCAAGCTATCCACCTGCCTACTTTCTTTCCAGACCCACAAAATAAAGGAGAGAAACTTCTGCATACCCTGGACATTCACAGACAGTTGCGCTACTACTTGGACAGAACTAAGCCTTACAGAAAAACTGACCAACTGCTTGTAGCATATGCTGCTGGTGTACAAGGAAAAGCAATTTCCAAACAATTAATTTCAAAATGGATAGGAAATTGCATTCGATTCTGTTACTCTTTTCATGGAAAAGCTGTGCCAGCTAACATCAGACCTCATTCCACCAGAGCAACAGCCACCTCCACAGCCTTCTTAAGAGGGGTGGCTACAAAGGACATTTTAGAAGCTGCTACATGGAGCTCTGTGCATACATTTTCCAAGCATTACAACTTGCCTTTATATTCCAGATCCAGGGCAGGCTTTGCTATTGCAGTCCTGCAGGGCATGTTAGCTACACCATCCTTTTCTTAGGTCCTACCTCCCCCAGTTTTGGCTATGGTATTCTACCCATATGTAAGGACTGCAGATGCATCCTTGAAGGACATAGTACAGTTTTGTACCTACCATAAATGTAGATGTCCGATAGGTATGCATCTGCAGTCAGGTTTTCCCTCCCTCCTACCCCTCAGTAGCACTCTTTGGGTACCTATCCCTCATTTTAGCTAGCTGGGGTTATCTTTTATGGTGTATTTGTTTTTTATTGCTGTGCATGATTGGAATTTATTCTTTTCTCCAAAATTTAGCCTTCTTTAGAGGGCACCTGGCATCTGGGGCAAGAAAAACTGAGGAAGACGGCTGATGCTTTTATACCCCAGGCGCTCTGACGTCGGGGAAAGGGGCGACATCAGCCGACGCCGGACCCAGACTTTGGAATCTGGCCGACCGAAGGGTTGCCTGAGGCAGGACAAACCCATATGTAAGGACTGCAGATGCATACCTATCGGACATCTACATTTATGGTAGGTACAAAACTGTACTTTTCCCTCCCTCCAGCCCCCCGGCTTTCTCTATCCTTTCTACCTATCCTCTTTATGGCCACCTTTTATGGCAAGGGTATTTACTTTTTACTGGAGGTGTTCCACACCATTTAATAGCTTCCTATTTTGGGGGCTCCTGACATTTGGGGCAAGAAAAACTGATGTGATGGCGTCGGCTGCATGTTTTATACTCCTGACGTCATGGAAGAGGTGACGGCATCCAACGCAAAAATCCCAAGACTCTGGTATTCGGGCCGACTGAGGGCTACCTGCAGGCAGATAAACCGTAGTGTGATGACTGCAACAGTGAATACACTTTTAACATCTACATTTATGGTAAGTGTACACAACTGTACTTTCTCTGTTGTGTTGGAAATGGTCAGTGGCAATTGCTACAAACATTCTCACAGAATGTGGTTGGGGTGTATCAGACACCTGATCTTGTGTGATTAGAGCCAATCAGCTTCAGCTGACTGCCTGGATTGTAGGGCCTTAAGTCCCTTTAGGTACTTGTTTTACTGAGGGACATGCAGCAGTTATTAATAGAGGCAAGAAAGGCTGCTACTGGAGAATCTTGTATTGGCAAATGAAAAGGTTTTCTAGTTGGTGCCAGCAGTATAACCAGAACCCATTCAGGGCTGTTTGCTCTCTAGTTTTAACATTACTTGTGAGTTACTATGTCCTTTCGTACTCCTCTACCAAGGTTAGTTTTATTGGCAAATGTTCTTTGTTTCACTGTTGCAGTCATCACATTTGGATTATCCCTGCCAGGGTAGCCTCGGCTGGCCTGAATACCAGAGACTTAGTATTTCTGCATCAGTTGCTGTCGCTTGACTGACATCTGGTCGACAGTGGTATAAAGGAAGGCAGCTGATGCCATTACATCAGTCTTTCTTGCTGCGGAGCCGAAGCAGAAGCAGTTCGCACGAGTGCCAGTCGACCACTACCTGAGTTTTCATTTCCGAATTGAAGTCTTCGAAAGCTAAGTACCCCACACCCAAGAAACTGACTACCCATTCTCAGGCGCCTGCTCCCTTGCCTCAGTCTCAAATGCTTAAAATGGCAGAAGACCTTGTGCTGTTTAGGGGAAGCCAAGCTACTCCCTCAAAAAGGAAGAGAGATCTGTCTCCAGTAGTTTTGTATGAATAAGAGTAAGATGAATCCGATGCATCTGACTATGAAGACATGCAGCCCCTCTCCACATATGAGGATTCTGATGCAGAGGAATCCATTCCTTCAGCCTATCCCCCAGAGGATTTTTCCTTTGGGGAAACCTTGCATATCTTAAGGGAGCACTTCCAATGGGAGAGTCAAGACTACCCTCAGTCAAAAAAGAGACTCTGAAAGTTCCTGCGTCTTCCACAACACAGACCCTTAGCCATCCCCCCAGTCCTAGATGTGGTGGATGATGTTTTCCTTGAATCCAGCTTGACTCCAGACACCCTCCCTCCTGTTCCCAGAAAACCAGATAGGTACTACAGAGTCCCTGACTTGCACAGATATCTTTTTAAAAATCCAACAGCTGATCCTGAGGTCATTTCTCAAGGACCAAAATGGATTAAAGCAACCACTGCTAAGAATCCCACTCCCTCAGATAGGGATTTCCCGAGCACTAGACGATTGGGTAAAAAAGTATACACCTCTGCTACTCTTGCTATCAGGGCACTAAATTGTCAGCTCCATATGCTTAAATATCAACAACATACCTTGGAACTCCTAAAACAAAGTCCTCCCTTCCTGAATGGACAGAATCTAAAGATTTACAAGACTTAATGCATTCTGCAAGTCAAGTAACTAAACCCACTTTGCACTGTGGTTTTGATGCCCTAGAAGCTTCTTGCAGGGCAGCAGTCACTGGATCTGTCATTAGAAGACATGCATGGCTTAAGGAACAAATCCCTGCCAGATCATGTCAAATCAAAATTGTTGGATGCCCCCTTGCACAAAGAAGACTTATTTGGTACTAAAGCAGAAGAGGTCTTAAAGATGGAAGAAAAAGCAAAATCTATGCAGACAGTTAAAGATTTCTTACAGGTCCAGCCCCCTAGGTTCAGCAGGCATTTTCCCTCCAAGCATTGGTCCTTTCCTGCTCCGAATAAACAGGGTCAGCCTAGGCCCCGTGGAAACAGACCCTCCAGACAGCAGCCTCAGGGGTTGCAGAGATCTAAGCAGTGGACTACCTTCACTTCAAAACCAGGGAGTTCTAAGCCACCATCTTATGGTAAGAACTCACAATGACTCGCCTCCAGTCCTCCCCTCTGCCCGCCTTCACATACCCCTAGGAGGAAAACTCTCCATTCAAGCACCTGGGCCACCATTACCAAGGACCAAATGGGTTCTGAGCATTGTGTCTCAGGGGTACAAATTCTCCTTCCACACCCTTCAAACCCCAAAAGGGTTCCAAGATCTACCACCAAATCAGTGGGCAGAGGCTCAAAAGCAAATCCATTCCCTGCTCTCCTTGGCAGCATTCCTGCACAGCACATAGGCCAAGGCTTCTACTCCAGACTTTTTCTGGTGCCCAGAAAACAGGGCATTTGGCATCTATCCTCAATCTATCCATCCTAAACACCTTCCTGGTGATCCCAAAATTCAAAATGCTCACCCTCCTGCAGCTGCTGCCAATGCTTTCCAAGGACGCTTGGCTAGCCACCCTGGACCTAAAAGAGGCCTTAGGGAGTTCTGCAGAAAATATCTCTTCTTCAGGGCAGGATCTCAACACTTTCAATTCTCTGCGCTTCCCTTTGGCTTATATACTGCTCCCAGAGTTTTCACAAAGTGTCTGGCTCTGGCCATTGCCTTCTGCAGACAAAGAAATATTTAAATTTACCACTACTTAGATGACTGCCTTATTCAGGCAGACAGTCTGGAAAAGCTGCTCAATGACCTGGCCTTTGTAAAAAACCTACTAATCTCCCTAGGGTACAGAATCAATGAAAAGAAATCCAAATGGGTACCCACCCAAAGGGTAATCTTCCTGGGGGAAAGTCTGGACACAGCATCCTAGATGGGCATACCTTACACCAGAGAAACAAATTTTCCTGTTAACCTACTTCTCCCAACTGGCCAGCAGGCCCCAGCTTTCTGCAAAGAAAATCCTGCAAGCCCTGGGGTTCATGGCATCTTGCGTACTCCTCATTCCATATGCCAGACTGCATATGAGGAAACTCCAGTGGTACCTAAAGAGCATTTGGTGTCAACACTCTCAAGATCTGGAAACTCTTCTACCTATTATTCCTTGCCTGAAGAAGGAATTTATTTGGTGGGTAACAGCCTGCTCCCCACAACAAGGGACTGCCCTTTTCCCCACACCCTGCCACCCAGACCCTCACCACAGATGCATCAGACTATGCTTGGGGTGCACACATGGACAGCAGGTGCGTACAGGGCCAATGGAACCCATAGCAAATCCCCCTGCACATCAGTCTAAAAGAGATGGTTGTGCAGCAGGCTTTGATAGCTTTCAAACCCCTTCTCTTCAGAGGTTCTCCTGATCAAAACAGACAGCACCACTGTGATGTGGTACATCAACAAGCAGGGAAGGACTCACTCCTACCCACTCTGGCTGGCCATGACCCTTTGGCTCACAGCCTCATCCATGCAAATACACTTGTTAGCACAATACCTACAAGGCTCTCTCAACTCCCTGGCAGACCAGTTAAGCAGAAAGCTTTTGGACTGACATGAGTGGGAGCTCAACAGGAGTACCTTCTTCCTAATAACTCAGAAATGGGGAACCTCGGAGGTTGATCTATTTGCCTCTCACACCATCAGCTCAGCAAATTCTGCACCAGGGAGTATCATTGCATGGCTTGGAAAGTGGATGCCCTGTCCTTCCCCTGGCTAAACCTCTGTCTACGCCTCTCATCCCCAGGGTACTGCTCAGAATAAGGGAGGAAAAACCAAGGACCATTCTCATAGCTCCAGACTGGCCCAGACAGCGCTGGTACCCCTTGCTGTGCAGCCTGTCCCCGCTACCTCCATGGAATCTTCCTCAAATTCCAAACCTCCTAACCCAGAGGGAAGGGGAATTCATGCACCCCCAATTGCAGGCACTCAGATGTCCTTCATGGATGCATCTGCAGTCATAACAACTGGGTTGTCCTGTCGTCAGGCAGCCCTTCAGTCGGCCGGATTCCAAAGTCCGGGTCCGGCTTCGGCTGATGTCGCACTTCACCCGACGTCATCTCTGTTGGTCTTCGGGTATAAAAGCATCAGCCGACGCCATTTTCCTCGGTCTTTCTTGCCGCTGGCTCAAGCAGAAGCTGTTCGCAAGTGCGGTCGGTCGGATCCAGAGATTACTTCTACCGAATACTCAAGACTTCTAAAGCTAAGTACCCTGGGACTCTTTCTTGCCTCAGCCGATGTCAGAAAAAGTTAATAATTGTTTAACCTGTGGGAAACAAATACCTCATAAAGATTTCCACTCAGAGGGAAGGGGAATTCATGCACCCCCAATTGCAGGCACTCAGTTTGGCAGCTTGGCTTATTCCCTAACTCCTGACCAATCTGCCATCCTCAGTAAACAGATTTTGGATGTTATCCGAGAGGCCAGATGCCCTAGGACCAGAAAGTCTTATGCAGATAAATAGAAAAGGTTCTGCGCCTGGATCCAGGCTAACAGCCTTCCATCTCTCTCATCCTGGATTACTTAGCTGACCCACTACACAGCGGCCCCTCTCTCTCTCTCTCTAAAAATTCATGCCTCTACTATTTCTGCTAATTTCCCCACTGAGCAGCCTCTTTTCTTACACCCTCTAATTAAACAGTTCCTCAGAGGGGCTGGCAACTTGAGACCCCCTCGAAGGGCACCAACACCAGCTTGGTACCTTAACTTTGTCTTGGAAAAGCTCACTGTGCCTCCTTTCGAACCAGCTTCTTCTGCAGAGCTAAAATTTCTCTCCTGGAAGAAAGCCATCCTCCTGGCCATCACTTCAGCCTGAAAAGTCTCTAAGCTGCAAGCAGTCATGGCTGTGGAACCCTTCATCATCTTCCATGCAGACAGGGTATCCCTCAGAACTAACCCATCCTTCATGCCTGAGGTGGTGTCCAGTGCGGCTCTTAACCAATCCATTCATTTGCCCATCTTCTTTCTTAACCCCCCCCCCCCCAAAACAAGGGAGAAAGGATTATGCACTCTCTCTAGATGTGCACAGACAGCTCAGATGCTGTTTGGACAGGACTAAACCCTTCAGAAAGTCTGATCAATTGCTGGTTAGCTTTGCTTCTGGGGCAGAAGGCAAAGCCATCTCCAAGCAAACCATTTCCAACTGGATAGCACACTGCATCCATTTCTGCTACAGACAGCATGGCAAACCTCCCCAAGGGGGCCAGGACACTCCACCAGGGCAACTTCCACCTCTGCAGCTTTCCTCAGAGGTGTCCCCACCAGCGATATCCTGGAGGCTGCCACCTGGACATCTGTTCACACTTTTACCAAGCATTACCACCTACCTCTCTTCTCCAAATCCAGGGCAGGGTTTGCCTCTGCAGTCCTGCAGGACATCCTAGCCAGCCCCTCAGCTTCCTTGATTGCCTCCACCCTTTTCCTCAGCTTTGGGAATCTACCAAAATGTGATGATTGCAGTGAAACACTTACCATAAATGTAGATGTTAGTGTCTTCACTGTTGCAGTCCTGGTTTCCCTCCCTCCCATCCCCCTTTTTTCTCTTTAGTGTCTTTCTTCCTTGATGCTCTTCTTTCCTTACAAGTGACATATTGGTATTTTTTTTTCCACTGGAGGTTCTTCCACCAGAACCTGGCCTCCTACTTTGGGGTATTCTGACAGGTTAGGGCATGAAAAACTGATGTAATGGCGTATGCTGCCTTCCTTTATACCACTGATGACCTGACGTCAGTCCTCAAGCGACAGCAACCGACGCAGAAGTACTAAGTCTCTGGTATTCAGGCCGGCCTAGGGCTACCCTGGCAGGGATAACCCAAATGTGATGACTGCAACAATGAAGTGTACACAACTGTACTGTTCAGTGTGTCTGTCCATGGATGCACTTTTTCAATGCATTCTCATGTCAAAATGTTTTCGGAAGAGTTTTTACATAAGAGACTTCCAAGGAAACTGGTGGCCCCTCCTTGGGATCTTAATTGCATGTTAGGAAAGCTAATACTTGCTCTATTTGAACCAGTTTATCTGACTGATTTGAGGTTTTTAACATGGAAAACAGTTTTACTTTTCTTGCAGAAGTCAGACAGTACCTGAGTTGCAAGTTGTTATGGTGAGTCAACTCTACTTCATTTTCCATATATACAGGGTTTCATTAAGAGCTAATCCTTTTATGCCTGCAGTGGTTTCAAAGTGTACTTGTAGCTAAACGGTCTATCTGCCCATCTTTGCTGAACCTAATAATGAGAGAGAAAGGGTGCCCCAAACCTGGGACATCCCCAGACAGAACTGTCTTTCAAGTCTTTGAATTAATTTCTTGTGAAGGCAAGAAGGGACAACATGTGTCAAAACAGACTATTTCAAAATGGTTGTCTAAGGCTATTACCTTTTGTTATACTTGCCACAACAATGCTATCCCAGGGAGGGTCAAAGCCCCTTCTGGCAGGGCCTTGTCTTCATCTGTGGCTTTTGGAAAGGGTTGGATTCTAGAAGCAGCAGCTTGGTCCTCTGTACATACATCTGCAAAGCACTATAAGCCTGATTTCCTCTCTAGATCTAGTTCAGGCTTTGCTAGGACCATACCCCAAAGGGTCCAGGACCCTTCTCCTTCCCCTTCAGAAATGTAGTGGGCTAGGGTAATCTACCCATGTAGCTATGGTTACTGCAGGTAGTGATCAATATGATGAATATGGTATACAGTTATGCAAATTAAACTTGACATAACCGTTAAGTGCTGCAGTAGCTGTTTATTTAAGGGTGTGGACATTTACTTTTTGTTTTTGTTCCTAATATCTTTTCATGGCTCAGCCTCTCTGTTGGCATGA
This sequence comes from Protopterus annectens, assembly GCF_019279795.1. Classification (NCBI taxonomy): domain Eukaryota; kingdom Metazoa; phylum Chordata; order Ceratodontiformes; family Protopteridae; genus Protopterus; species Protopterus annectens. Next base: position 1,699,981,396 of record NC_056741.1, on the reverse strand, counting down.
AAGTTCTGAAGTACTTTCTTTTTTGTCAGCCCAATCTGGTTAACAGTCTGGCTACATGGAAGGTGCCCTGAAGCTTTGAAAGCTGTCCGACTGCTGTATCCTTGGGATTTAACCCATCTAGCTTAGGATACTGTAACAGTGGTCATTCAAACATTTACTGTTATGGCAAATTTACTTACACAACTGTTATTTCAAAAACTGCTGACTTTGACAAGAGTAGTAGAACTAGAGTTATGTCAGGATCCTATAGTTGGGCTTTAATTACTGTTGTGGTTACAGTGCTGGCATACATTTAGACTGTGGGGCTAACCCGTTGTCCACAAAAGGAGGGAGGAAAAAGAACAATGAAGTGTACACTGGTTTTACTTTACAGTGTGGTATATTACTGGTTTTGAAGGTGCTTATTTTGATCATTATAATTTGTATTTAATTACTTGCAGTGCCTGGAGACTTGGGTAACCAGTTGGAAGCAAAGTTGGACAAGCCGAGTGTAGTGCATTACCTGTGTTCCAAGAAGACTGATGATTACTTTACACTGTGGCTGAACCTGGAATTGCTTCTGCCTCTTGTCATCGACTGCTGGGTTGATAATATCAGGCTGATTTATTTAACCGTGACACTGTATGCCGGAGGGGTAGAGGGTTTTGTTGGTTGGTATCACAGGCATTCTCATTTTATTAGGTGCATGTTTCTTTACTTGCACTGTCATTAGTTGTTGCTGTCACGGTATGGTATAGGTTAGTTTTGAAGATAATTATCTCTCTAATTACTGAGCCTTTTTGCCACTCAGAAGACCTGGAATGTGAAGCATTTTTTTCCGAATTCATTTCTGTTGGATTTTTTCCTCTTCCTTTACAGTTTTTTCTGATTAGAGATTGTGGTTGGCTACTAATAGTGGGGCTGTTGCCCAGAATAGAGGAAATGTTCACCTCATGTTCTCCACCAAGGTTAGCACTTCACGTTCCACAATAGTAGTGCTTGTAGTTGGGACATGTTTATGTGGTTTGTGACATTGTTGGATGGTACTTCTTATCTATTGTAATCATAACATGTAGAAATAATTACAGCTTCTCTTTGGAGGAGGAGCCACACAAAATCCTGTAAATGCTTATTCTTTCCTGTTTTCTCACTACTGTAATGAGGGGCTTATTTCCAAAGTTGAGGTACCAGTGGCATATATGGAAAATGTGCTGGTGTGGAAGCAGATCTGTGTTCAGTTGGCACAAGTCATCAGAAGATTACTAGGGATATTATTCATGTTTCACTGTTGCAGTCCTGACTGGTTTGATTTCCTGCTGTGGAAGCCCTTGGCCGGCCTGACTACCAGAGTGAAAATATCCCTTCTCCTAAGGCTGGCGGGTGCCGTACCATGACGTCAGTACGCTTTGGTATAAAGGGAGCCAGCTGACACCATGACATCAGTCTTGTCTGGTAGACAAAGCCCAAGGCAGTGATGTTCTTCATCTCACATTGCTGCAGTCCTAACACTTGGGTAGTCCGCTGTCCACGGTCGGCCCGAATATCAAAGTATAAGGCTGACGTCGGTCAGGGCGCATTTAACTGACGTCAGGACGTCAGGGTACAAATGCGCATGACCGGCGTCATATCCTCAGTCTTTTTTGCCACATGGTCCGATGCAGAAGCAGCATTGCAAGTGCCGGTTGGCGTTCTGAGATTTTTCTATTTAGAAGTTTCAGACCGAGTTCAAAGTTGGCTAAGTACCCGCTGGGGAATATTTTTGTTTTTCTTGCCTCAGTCATTTACCGGATGTCAGAAAAAGTTAATAATTGCGTTTCTTGTGGGAAACAGATACCGCATAGAGATTATCATACTTTGTGTATTCCTTGCTTAGGGCCTGAGCACGACGTTGTTGGCTGTCACTCTTGTGCTAGATTTAATAAACGCACTATAAAGAGAAGGTTGGATTGTGCAAGGTTAGTCTTTGGGAAGCGGTGCAATTATAAAATGCCGTCGGATGCTCCGGCCCGCCTCAAGAAGCGCAAGGACAAGACAGTTAAGCCTAGGCTAGAAGAACCGTCTGTGCCGGACGCCGGTTCTTTAGAGGTGTCGGTGGAGATTTCTTTGTGTTCACAGAGTGAAACTTTATTATTGCAAGATGTGGCCTCTCAGGAGGCAAGTCAGGCTGAGGGGGCTTCTCAGGTTACTATTCTCCCCTCCCTTCCTAAGGTGGTTAGGCCCTCTCCTTCTGTTACTAAGGCTTCTCCCAGGGGCAGGCCAGGTTTAGCTTCAGTTGGTGTTACCCCTAGCTCTTCAGGTACTATGCCCAAGAAGCATATGCTTGAAATGGCAGAAGATTTGATTACTTTGATTAGGGGTTCTATGCCCCCTCCTGCTAAGAGACCTAGGGTGGAGCCTGAGCTGGGGGGTTTTGAGCAAGCTTCAGATGTTTCAGAGTCTTCGGCTGAAGACTTGCAGGAGTACTCTCCTTATTCTGATTCTGATGTGGATGATTCTACTCCTTCTGCTACTCCTCCTGAGGATTTTTCTTTTCTGAAACTCTTCATTCCATGAGGGAGCATTTTAAGTGGGAAGGTCAGGACTTCTCTGATTCCAGGAAAAGGCTTAGGGAATTTCTGTTTTACCCCAGCATAGGCCTTTGGCTATACCTCCTGTTTTGGATGTAGTGGAAGATGTTTTTACAGAGGCTTCTCTTAATCCTGATTCTTTACCTCCTGCTCCTGTTAAACCGGATAGGTATTACAGGGTGCCGGACGTTCACAAGTATCTGTTTAAAAGTCCTAGGGCAGACCCAGAAACTGTTAGCCAGGGGCCTAAGGGTGTTAAGGCTTCTGTTGTTAAGAATCCGGTTCCTACAGATAAGGAGGCTAGGGCCTTGGATAGATAGGGAAAGAAAGTTTATACTTCTTCCACTCTTGCTATTAGGGCTCTGAATTGCCAGTTTCACATGTTGAAATACCAACACTATCTCCTTTCACAATTGAAGTCTAAGGTTGATGCTCTGGCAGTTGGTATTGATTGTAAAGAGTTGCAAGATTTAGTCCATGTTTCTGAACAGGTGGGTAAGCATTCTTTGCAATGTGGTTTTGATGCTGTACAGGCCTCGTCTAGGGTGGCTGCCACTGGGACTGTTCTTCGCAGGCATGCCTGGCTGAGGGATCAGAATATGTCTGAACATGTTAAAACAAGGATTTTAGATGCTCCTTTACAATCTGACGTGTTGTTTGGGCCTCCTGTTGAGACAGTCTTAAAGAAGATGGAAGACAAGGCTAAGTCTATGCAGACTGTTAAAGATTTTTTGCAAGTCCAGCCTCCAAAGTTTAGTAGAAATTGGCCTACTAAGGGGTGGACGTATCCTTCTTATGATTCCCAGTCTAGGGGTAGATCTAGACGTGGTAAGGGCAGAGCTCAGGGCTCTTTCCGGCCTAGAACAGGGAGTTCTCCTGCACAGGCTTCGGGTGAGGGCAGGGGTCAGTCCTTTCGTAAACAGACCCAATGACCTACCTTTTCAGCTGCCAGAGCCTGCTCGTCTGGCAGCACCTTTGGGAGGAAGGTTGGCACTCTTCAAAGAAAATTGGAGTTTAATTACCCAGGACAGATGGGTATTGGATATCATACACCACGGCTACAGGTTTTTCCATACCTTGCCTCCTTTCAAAGGCATGCCGGACGTTCCTCCTCAACAAAGAATAGAGGCTCACAGACAGGTTTCTCTGTTGCTCCAACTAGGGGCCATACAGCCGGTCCCTCTGCCAGAAGTGGGCCTAGGATTTTATTCTCGCCTGTTCCTAGTACCGAAGAAGGGGAACACGTGGAGACCAATTTTGGATTTATCTATCCTCAACACTTATCTGGACATTCCCAAGTTCAAAATGTTGACGTTGCAGCAGCTTTTACCTCTGCTGGGCAAAGATCATTGGATGGTAACTTTGGATCTCAAGGAGGCTTACCTTCATGTTCCTATCAGACTCAGTTGCAGAAAGTATCTGCGTTTCGAGCTGGGACTTCTCATTATCAGTTCTCTGCATTGCCCTTTGGCTTATCTACTGCTCCCAGAGTGTTCACGAAAGTTCTGGCTCCAGTGATAGCTTTCTTCAGACTAAAAGGAATACAGATCTATCCTTATTTGGACGACTGCCTGATTCTGGCTCAAGGAAAGGAAGAGCTTCTTCGTCATTTGGAGTATGTGATAGCAGTGCTAAGATGCCTAGGGTATTCTGTGAACGAAATAAAGTCCAGTCTAGTACCCTCTCAAGACATGTGCTTTCTGGGTGTGAGACTGAATACAGCAGCCCAGATGGCCTTTTTAACCCCGGACAAACAAAAGAGTCTATCCCTTTACTTCCATCAACTATCTCATCAGTCCGGGCTGACTGCAAGGACAGTCCTTCAAGCCTTCGGGTTCATGGCATCTTGTATTCTGGTGCTTCCCAATGCCAAACTGCATATGAGGAAGCTACAATGGTATCTCAAAAATGTATGGACACAGCACTGCCAGGATCTGGACACTGTCATTCCAATAATACCTTGCATTCAGAAGGAATTTTTGTGGTGGGCTCAGGAATGTCACCTAAACAAGGGACTCTCTGTGACCCGGCCAGAGGCAAGTCAGATTTTAACGACAGATGCCTCAGACAAAGCTTGGGGAGCTCATCTGAATGGAAAATGGATACAAAACAAGTGGCCTGTCAGACTACAACATCTACATATCAACATGAAGGAGATGTTAGCAGTCCAGTTTGCATTAATAGCTTTCAAGGAATTCCTTCTTCCAGGACAGGTGTTGATTCTAACAGACAACACAACTGTCATGTGGTACATCAACAAGCAAGGGGGAACACATTCTTATCCTCTATGCAGGCAAACAATGATTTTGTGGGAGACTGCTCTCAGTTTACAGCTCAATCTTCAGGCAAGGTTTCTGCCAGGAGCACAGAACTCCTTAGCAGATGTGTTGAGCAGGCTTAATTATGGATCCCCACGAGTGGAAATTGGATCCTCATGTATTTCAGAAATTGACAGTGTCATGGGGACCTCCAGACATAGATCTGTTCGCTTCTCCACTAAACCATCAGCTGCCAAAGTTTTGCACAAAAAGGTTTCATCCCACAGCTTGGAAAGTGGATGCTCTTTCTTTCAATTGGAGCAATCTTCATGTGTATGCCTTTCCACCTCTGCCTCTCCTCCCAAAGGTACTTCTGAAGGCCAGACAGGACAAGCCAAGGATGATTTTAATAGCTCAGATTGGCCTCGACAGCACTGCTACCCATTACTGAGAAGTCTCGTAGGGAAGCCGCCATGGCCCTTGCCTTCGATTCCACACCTGTTGTCACAGGAAGACAGCCATTTGCTCAATGTCAAACTTCACTCTCTTCACCTCACAGCCTGGCATATTCTGTTTTGAACCATAAAAGGTCTCAACTTCCACAACAAGTTTTGAATGTGATTTTGGAAGCTAGAAGGCCTAGTACAAGGAAAGTGTACGCAGATAAATGGAAGAGATTTTTATTTTGGAGTGCAGCAAAGGATTTTGATGTTTCTGAGCCAAATTTAAGTGTGGCTCTTCAATATCTTACTGAGTTACTGGACAAAGGTTTGTCCTTCTCTTCTATTAAAGTTCATGCTGCAGCAATTTCAGCTCACTATGATTGCGACCCGCCATTGTTTTCTCATCCTTTGTTCAAGCAATTTCTCAGAGGGGCAAAGAATATCAGACCCCCACGAAGAGCTCCTACTCCTGCTTGGGATCTCAATTTTGTGTTGGAGAAACTCACTCTACAACCTTTTGAGCCTGCAGCTACTGCTGAGTTGAAATATTTATCATGGAAGACTGCTTTTTATTGGCCATTACCTCTGCAAGAAGGGTTTCTGAATTGCAGGCCCTTATGGCAGTTGAGCCTTTCTTGATTTTCCATAAGGATAGGGTATCATTACGTACTAATCCTTCCTTTATGCCTAAGGTGGTTTCTAGTGTGGCTTTAAACCAGACTATTCATTTGCCTACTTTTTATGCAAATCCCCAAAATAAAGGGGAAAAGATTTTGCACACTTTGGATGTACACAGGCAGTTGCGTTATTATTTGGACAGAACTAAAGGGTTCAGGCAGTCTCAGCAGTTGTTTGTTTCTTTTGCTTTGAGTTCTCAGGGCAAGCCTGTGTCAAAACAAACTATTTCTAAGTGGATTGGGTTTTGCATTGCTTTCTGTTATTCCCATCATGGCAAGGAGGTTCCAGCTGGGATTAGGCCTCATTCCACTAGGGCTACTGCCACTTCCACAGCCCTTTTGAGGGGAGTGGCAACCAAGGATATTTTAGAGGCAGCTACTTGGAGTTCTGTGCATACCTTCTCTAGGCATTATCACCTGCCACTTTACTCTAAGTCCAGGGCTGGTTTTGCCACTGTGGTTTTGCAGGGCATTTTGGCAGCTCCTGCTTCCTTATAGTTAGCCATCCTCCCTTATCTCTGCTTTGGGATTCTACCCAAGTGTTAGGACTGCAGCAATGTGAGATGAAGAACATAGTACAGTTTTGTACCTACCATAAATGTAGATGTTCAAGATCCACATTGCTGCAGTCCAACCCTCCCTCCTTCCCTCTGTGCTTGGAGGTGGTTGTGTGGGTTGGGTTGTACATATTGTGTGTATTATATCTATTGTACATATAGTTAGTGCAAGGGTGGTTGGTTCTTTGTTTGCTGTCTTTTGGTTTTGACCTTTCTTTTTAAGGTCTTCTGACATCTGGGGCAAGAAAAGACTGAGGATATGACGCCGGTCATGCGCATTTGTACCCTGACGTCCTGACGTCAGTTAAATGCGCCCTGACCGACGTCAGCCTTATACTTTGATATTCGGGCCGACCGTGGACAGCGGACTACCCAAGTGTTAGGACTGCAGCAATGTGGATCTTCGAACATCTACATTTATGGTAGGTACAAAACTGTACTTTTCAGTGCTTCGGTCGGTCTGCACAACAGAGAGGTCTTCTAAAGCTAAGTACCCTGTTGTAGAACTCTCTTTCTATTGCTTTAACTCATGTTGGATAAGGTTAACAGTTGTCTCCACTGTGGTAAGCAAATCCCACACAGAGACTTTAATAAATTGTGTGTCACCTGTCTAGGACCGGATCAGTATGTTCCTACTTGACATTATTGCACCCGTTTCATTTCTAGGACCATCAGGCGTAGGTTTGAAATCTTAGCTAGGCATTTTAGTCTACCATCTTCTTTACATTGTTTGATGGCATCGGACGGTCGTCCTGAGGTTGAGCTCCATAAGCGTAGGAATGACAAGGAAAAAAGACCCAAAATTAAGGCCTCAGATGATGTGTTCACCATCTGACAGTCCCCCAAAGTTAGTTATTGCTGAGGAAGGTGAGGTGCTTTCACAGCCCCCTTCTGTGACAGAGGTGATGGCTCAGGCCTCTGTCGAGACCCGTATAGAGTCCGACGTGCTGTTGAGTCCCTCAACTTCTGCACAGGCCTTGGCTTACAGTTGATCAGTCTGGTCTGGAGTTGCTCAGCAGACCTCTGCTTCCGACAAGCGACCTTGTACAGGCGACATTCCTTCGAGGCATCAGTTCTTATTTAGAGACTGGTGTCAGGATTGGGGATGTACCTAGGCCCAAGGCAAAGCTACTTCTAAGAAGGTTTCTATCTCTGGACTTATGCCTAACCTAGGGCATGAGAGCCAGTAGGCCTGTCAGCAAGACCTGGTCAGGTTAGCCGAGGACCTTATCTCCTTAGTCAGAGCAAGGCAACCCCCTTTAGAGTCTTCCCCCATGAAAAAGGAATAGGGATCCTACCCCTGAAGTTTTCTCTGAACCTCCTGATTCAGATGATGATGATTCTGATCAGGAGGAGTCTGTCTTTGAGGAGGGGCCGTTCCTTACTACTTTTGAAGATTCAGATTCTGAGGAGAGTCTGCCTTCATCTTCACCTCCTGAAGACTTCACTTTTGTGGAAACGCTCCATGCTGTGAGGGAACATTTCCAGTGGGAGGCACAGGAATACCCACACCCTTAAAAGAGGGTTAGGGAGTTCCTCGACCTCCTGGAACACAAACCATTGGCTATTCCTCATGTATTGGAGGTGGTAGAGGATGTTTTTATGGACTCTTTCCTGAATCCATATTCTCTACCTCCAGCCCCTCAAAAACAAGACAAGTTTTACAGGGTGCCGGACTCTCATAAATACCTCTTCAAAAACCCCTCTGCTGACCCAGAGATTGTCACTTCATGTCCCAAGGGAGCAAGAGTGTGCTCTTTAAATAACCCTTTACTTGCTGACAAAGAAAGCAAGGCCCTTGCTAAGTTTGGTAAAAAAGTCTACGCTTCTGCTACCCTAGCCATGAGGGCCCTCAACTGCCAGCTTCATATGATAAAATACAAATAAAGTATTTTAGATTAAATGAAGCAAAAGATATCCTCCCTGGAGGCCAAGAACATTTCCAAAAAATTGTTGGACCTTTGCCATTCCAGTTCCCAGGTGGCTAGACTCTCATTGCACTGTGGCTATGATGCTGTGGAGGCCTCTAGTCGAGCTGCTGTATCTGGTTCAGTTAGAAGACATGCTTGACTTAGGGAACAGGCCCTACCAGACCATGTTGAATCCAAAAGTCTGTATGCACTCCTGGATAAAGGACTTCCTTTTTAGGCCAAAGGCTGAGGCTGTGCTTAAAAAGATGGAAGACAAAGCAAAATCTGTGCAAACTGTCAAGAGCTTCCTCCAAGTTCAGCCTTTTAGGTTTAATAGGAATTTGCCACTAAACACTGGTCCTTTCCCCCTCGATCAAAAAGTGGCCAGAGGGAATCCTGGAGGGGAAGGCTTCAGGGCAGCATCAGTCAGACGTCCGGGCAGTGGTCCTCAGAAACCCACAGGCAGGAGAGTTCTAGGCCACAAGTCCCTAGTAGATAGCAGCAATGACTCTTCCTTTCCCCTACCCGCTACCCCCACCCTCTCCAGGAACGATATGAAGATTATCCCTGTTTAAAGAAAATTGGTCCCTCATTACTTCAGACAAGTGGGTTCTGAAAGTCATCTCGGACAGTTACAGGCTCACTTTCAAGGAGCCATTAAGAATACTTTGGTTATCCGGATGTTCAACTAAATCCAAAGACCAGAGGCCCTTTGTCAGATTCACCAGTTCACAGGGCTCAGTGGAACTAGTAGCAGAACATCAAATAGGGAAAGGGTTCCATTCCAGGCTGTTCTAGGCCAGAAAGGCTTTTGGCATCCAATTCTAGACCTATCCACCCTCAATCAGTCCCTGCTGGTACCAAAGTTCAAAATGTTGACTCTTCAAAAACTACTTCCCATGATAGCCCCTCAGGCCTTAATGGTCACCTTAGACCTAAAAAATGCTTACTTTGCACATTACTGTGGAGGAATCTTGCAGAAGTTTTCTTTGTTTCAGAATAAGCACCCATCACTTTCAATTATCTGCACTGCCCTTTGTGAAGACCCTGGGAGCAGTAGACAAGCCAAAGTGTTTAGCTACTGTGATTGCCTTCTGCAGAACAAGAGGGATGCAGATTTACCCTTACCTAGATGTCTGCCTCATTCAAGCTCAAGTATCTGGCCTTCACTCAGAACCTCCTCACCTCCTTGGGATTCACCATAAAGCTTCACAAATCCAACACAGACCCATCAACCAGGGTAGTTTCCCTGGGGGCTGTCCTGGATTCCTCCCTTCAAAAGGCCTTCCTTCCTCCAGAAAAGGTCTCCTTCCTGATGCAGACACAATGCCTCTCAGTCAAGGGATACCTCAGATCATTAGGCTACATGGCATCTTGTATCCTTATGATCCTTGTGGCAAGGTTAAACATGAGGAAGCTCCAGTGGTACCTCAAGAATCTGTAGTGCCAGCACTCAGTCACTGGAGACAAATTCAGCTGATCCCTTGCCTCAAGGAGGAATTTGCATAGTGGATACGGGCATATGCCCAGAACCTGGGTCTCCCCTGTAGGTTCATCTCTGAGCCAAACTTTAACCACAGATGCTTCAGAAACAGCCTGGGTTTCCACCACCTTCAATCTCGGGGCAAATGGAAAAATTGGTTCAGACACAAGCACATACGTTGAAAAGACCTGATGTCAGTGCAAAAGGTGCTAGTAGCATTCAGAGATCAGAGGAAAAAAAGGGGTCTTGCTTGTCAAAACAGAAAACACCACAGTCATGTGGTACATAAACAAGGGGTCAACCACTCTTGCCCTGTTTGTCGAATAGTGATGCAGATCTGGGAGACTGCTCACTCTCACTCTCTGGGGATGCACCTCATGGCTGCTGTGTACCTCCCAGTGACTCAAAACACAGATCATCTCAGCAGGAACTTCCCCACAAATGGCATCTACATCAGGAAACATTTCTTAACATAGATTTGCCACCAAAGAAAATGCTGAACTGAAAAGCTTCTGTTCAGGAACAAACTACCCACAGCCTTGAGGACGGGTGCTTTCTCCTTCCTTCGGAGCCACATGTTTCTTTATGCATTTCCTCCCCTGCCTCTTGCACGGGTCCTCCTACAAATAAGGGAAAAAGGCCCAAGGGTCATTCTGATAACCCCAGACTGGCCCAAACAGCACTGGTATCCCCTTCTTCTAAGTTTAACCAATGAAAATCTGTGGCAGGTACCTCGTAGAGTGGACCTTCTGACACAGTACAAGGGGAAGTTTGTGCATCCCAACTTAGACTCAAAAACTCTCAGCCTGGATAGTTCCCCAAAGTACTCTTCTATTTTTAGCAAATACACGAGAAGAACAGGAAACTGTAGACAAAGTCACCAGCCACTCAAAATTTAGTCGACATGAAATCGTTCAAAGTCCGTAAATCTTGATGTACTAAGTAATAATCCTCAAATTCGAGACCAAAACAGCAAAGAAACCAAAGTGAGAAAGCCAAAATTGCTTTAATTTGATAGACCACAACAAGTAAAAGCTGCCTGGTGTATCCCAGGCTTTATCAAGTTACAAATGTGATATGGCCATCCCCTTTATTTATATCATGGGATAGGCCAGTCAATTAATTAATTGGTTAATTTATGGTTAAACAATACTTGAAATGGCTTAATTAATTAATTGACTGGCCTATCCCATGATATAAATAAAGGGGATGGCCATATCACATTTGTAACTTGATAAAGCCTGGGATACACCAGGCGAAAGCGCTCGTTTTTACTTGTTGTGGTCTATCAAATTAAAGCAATTTTGGCTTTCTCACTTTGGTTTCTTTGCTGTTTTGGTCTCGAATTTGAGGATTATTACTTAGTACATCAAGATTTACGGACTTTGAACGTATTTCTCATGTCCGACACTAAATTTTGAGTGGCTGGTGACTTTGTCTACAGTTTCCTGTTCTTCTCGTGTATTTGCTAGTTTTTTGGTAGTTTCTCTTCTATTTTTAACTCATCAGTTTGAGGGTATGATCATTCTCGGAGGCTAAAAGGCCTAGTACTAGGAAATCATACTAAGCCAAGTGGAAAAGATTCTCCTCAGTCCTAACACTGCTAATATCTCTGCCAGTTTAGATTACTTTGCTTCCCTGGTTGATGGCGGCCTATCTTTTTCTTCCATCAGAATTCGCACCTGTGCCATTTCAGCCCACGTCCCTACTGTTCCTCCTTTCTTTTTCCCACCCCCCATGATAAAACAATTCCTTAAGGGAGTGGTTCACATCAGACCTCCCAGGAGTCAACCCCCACCTTCATGAGACCTTGATTTTGTTCTAGAAAATTTGACCCCCCCCCCCAAACAGGTAGTTTCTGCTGAATTAAAATTCTTAACTTGGAAGACTGCTCTTTTCCTGGCTATCACCTCAACTAGGAGGCTCTCATGGCAGTGGAACCATATTTCATATTCCATCCAGACAGAATATCACTCTGGACTAATCTGTCCTTTATGCCCAAGATGGTCTCAGACACATCTTTGAATCAACCTATACACTTGCCCACTTCCCTTTACCAAGCCTCGGAACCAGGAGACAGAATCCTTCGCCCCTTGGATGTGCACAGTCAGTTTTGTTACTGTCTTGACAGAACTTTAATCTTTCAGAAAATCAGACCAACTCTGTGTCCTTTGCCATTGGCTCTGAAGGGAAACCAGTCTCCAAACAGACTATCTCCTAGTGGATCTTTCACTGTATTTCATTTTGTTACAGTCTCTCTACTAGAAACACTGCTACCTCTGCTGCCTTCCTGAAAGGAGTACCTACCAGAGACCATTTGGAAACTGCTACCTGGCCATCTGTGCATACATTTACCAAAAGCTGCTGCTTATCAACCTTGTCGGAGTCTAGAGCAGGATTTGCCACTGCCATCTTGCAGGACATCCTGTCGTCTTCATAATCTACCTTCCACCTCGTCTCAGCTTTGGGAATCATCACACGTCAGGATTGCAACAGTGAATACAATCTGCATTTATGGTGAGTGTACACAACTGTACTTCCTTTGCAGACCTCATGATCCTGAAGTTGGAACAGTCCTCTGAAGAAAGTTGATGGATTCAGAAGCCACAGGTGAATCTAGAAATTTAAGAGACAGATACAGATCAGTTTAATTTTCTAAAATATAATATAACAAAGGACTTATGGCCGCAGTGGTGCAGTTGTTAGCGTAGCTGCCTCTCACAGCAAGAGGTTCTTCGGTTCAATTCTCGGCTGGAGTTCCTTCTGTGCGGAGTCTGCATGTCCTCCCTGTACCTGCATAAATGATAGACATGCAGGTAGGTACGTGTGGATATTCCTTTCTGTGAAGTTTGGGCATTGGGCCGTCACCCTGGCACTGTAAACATTCACTGCCAATCATTAGTGGACCAGTGATCCACTATGGCGACCCCTAACCGGGAAAAGCCGAAAAGACATTGCTATAATATAACAAAGGAGGGGGGCTGCTTTCACTAAGTGAAATTTTTAGCTTGGTTAAGGGATGTGGGCAAACTTGCAAGCTCGTGTTTCACAATGTTTGTGCCTTCTGATTATTCCTATTTACTTTTCTGTGTTATGGCAATGACTAATTATTAGCTGTGTATTGCATTGCCCCCAGTGTTGTTTCCATTCACATTAAATGTATAATTTGCATATCTGATGGTATATAGCCCCTGTATCATGTAAAGGTACATCATTTCAATGGTGTTTCTGCATACACTGCATTGTGATGCAGCATCATGTGGTAGGAGTGCATTTTGTAACAAGTACACTTTCTTATACTCTGAAGCCAGTAATTTTTCTAGGAAAGACTCGAGAACATGACACTGAATCAGTAAACTCCTTACTTCACAGGTCCATTAGAGTGAAGGTCAGTGGTAGAGCAATGCATGGTGTGGTTAGTGGCATTCTGGCCAGTACAGGGATAGGCAGTCAATGCAGAAAGAATCAATTGGTGTGCTGACAACACCACATTGATGCTCAGGTACCTGTATGATTGTAAAGTGGAGTTTTGCTTGGCTTTTTGGGGTATGGGTTCTTCAAGAGTGGTGGTATACTTTGAGTGTTTATTCACTTGTTATCAGCAAGTGTCTGTCTTTGAATTGTAGGAAAAATCATTTTGTGGAATAGAGCATTAGTCCCACCAACAGGAAGCACATTCATTGGTGACTGGTGGCAGTAATCAATGCGGATTGCTCCACTTGCTTACCTTGTGGATTTTGCTCTTTTATTGGAATTGAAAGAGCTGGATCCCATTGTTCCATCTTGGTGACCATGCAGCTTCCCACCTTACTTATTGTGAGTATTGGTAGACTTGTGCCTTGGAATGTCATTGTTTTTACAATATGGAACCTTTGGTGGATTATCCTTTGGAAGGTGGTGAAAGAATGCTGTTGTGATAAAGTGCCCTGTTTTTCACTGTTATGTGGTATACACAAATTGTGGAGGGTGTACTTTCAGAAAGGCCTACATTACAGTGGCAGTGCCCATTGATTTGGAAATGGTAACACAGAAATTCCATGACTTTAATTTGGAGCGGTGCAGCAGCAAAATGCCATGAGCCAAGAAAAAAACGAACCTTTTAAAAGGCAGGAGAGTTGAAAGTGTTGGGGGGGGGGGGGCATAGTAAGAAATCCCACTTGACTAGGACAATAGAGTGCAGAGTGTCTGCAGTGTGAAGTGCAGTAGGGCCTGAAGTTCAAATACATGTCATGGGAAGAAGGGTTGTAGTGAGCATGTTGGAGCAGCGTTTTGCAGGCATTAATGGAGACAAAACCTTTGGACTTTACAGTGGCAGCAGTATTGCTCAGAAGAGATGGAATAAGAGCTTGTAAGGGGCAGGCAGCAATGGAATAAGACCTTGTATGGGATGGGTAGCAAAGTTCATCTTGTGATGCAGGTTTAAGTTTTTGCTTGGAAAAATCTAGGGCAGTATGTGGCCCCTTGTGATGTATTTCTGCTCATAAATTGGTTTTATAATCTCTGCAGACACTATTTCATAGGTAGGTACTAGGCTATTGGCCCTAGGGCCTATATAAGCCTAGCCAAAAAAGTACCCTGGCTTTTGCCATCCAAGAAATATTTTGCCTCAAGCTTAGGTTATAACTGAACAGTCATTTCATATGATAAGTTCCTCATGCACTGATCATGTTTTAGTTGCTCTTGGGTTTTATTGGTGTGGAGAAGGGTTCATCAGGTTATCTTATGCTGTGCCAGTACTTGAACATCATACTTGTACTGCCTATGTGGAAGTCTAACAGAGCATGATGATACTGCCAGGTGTGCTGCTTAGATGATGCCAGTAGGCATGGGTAGGAGCAGTAGGTACTCTAAACTACAAAAGCTAATATAGGATATCTATCAAGTAAGAAGTAAAGATTTGGTCCCTTTGAGGGATTACCTCAGGTAGCAGGTAAGAAGCAGCAGAAGATTCCTGCCTATTTAAGGCAGGTTCTCTCTGACAGTATGCAGAAGTGTGAGTAGACTACAGTGTTTGTGGTCCTTCTACTATCCCTATTCTGTAGAAGTAATTTTCCTTGAAGGTCCCCTTCATTGATGCATTTCATCTTCTTAGACATTTGTTCACCTCCTTTTTTCTGATTGTAATATTTCAGTCACCTAAATTCTCATTATACCTTCCATATATGCTACTATTGTTAACAAGATTTCCTTTAATATTGATATTGTTTTTTGGAAGGCTGTAAAATGAGGTGTATGTATTACCTCCAGTGCGTCTGCGGCTTCATATGGTAAAGTCCTTTGTGTTAATAATACTGTAACTATTTAGTGTTCCTCCAAGCTGCACTCACTGCCATGTTATACTTGCCTTTTATTGATAGATTTAAGAGGGTGTTACTTGTTGATGCTTAAATGCCAGGGACCCTCTAAAATAGACAGTTTTTTATGGTAGAAATGGAAGTATATTTAGAGACTTTTTTAGTAAGTTAACTGAAAAAAAGTGCAACTGTGTCATATTTAATGCTGTTAAAAGTGTGGGAAAAGGGGGCTCATTGCAAAGTTACTGTTGGGAAGGTAAACCAGAACCCTCTATTCAGTAACCAGGGATGTGCAAGGGTGTTGAGGCTATGGAATATCATGGAGACCTTGCTAGTCTGATAAAAAGTGCATTTTGATAATGTGTGACAGTGAAACTGTCAAGTTTTTGTGGGTGGGCAAGAACTCCAAGGCTTCTTAGATTCCAGTAGCATGGCAACCTTTTGTGAAAGCCCAGTATTTGTAAGAAAAAGTCCCGTAGAAGTGTGTATCTGTGTGTGTATATATGTCTATGTGTATATGTGTGTGTGTATATATATATATATATATATATATATATATATATATATATATATATCTATGTGCTATGACGCATAATTGTATATCTATATATATGCATGTCTATATATATATATATATATATATATATATATATATATATATATATATATAAATATATGTATGTGTGTGTCTATATATATATATATATATATATATATATATATATATATATATATATATATATATATATATATGTGTGTGTCTATATATATATATATATATATATATATATATATATATATATATGTATGTGTGTTCATATATATATATATATATATATATATGTGTGTGTGTCTATATATATATATATATATATATATATATATATATATATATATATATATATAAAATGTGTATGTGTGTGTGTATATATATATATATATATATATATATATATATATATATATATGTATGTATATATATATGTATGTGTGTGTGTGTATGTGTATATATATATATATCGTGTGTGTATGTATACGTGAAACTGTTTTCTCCACCCTCCCCCATTTTCTGCCGTGTCTTCAGTTGGTATAGTAATAGCTACATTCAAATTGCTGGAACCTGTGTTCTGAGCGACTGCCTTACAGATTATCTGCAAATATACAGAGCTTGAGTATATGTTTTTTTGGTTATAGAGTTTAATTGTTGATTAGATCTCTGTTGAAACTGTTGTCTCACTGGTCTGAGAGACTGACTGGCAAATATACAGAGCTGAGAATATTTTTTTTGGTTTTAAAGTTTGTACTGTTAGTTGTTGCTTAGATCTCTGTTGAAATTGGCCCCC